>NC_089250.1:136728758-137047329 GCF_963930625.1 Muntiacus reevesi
CTGGGCCTCAGTTTCCCATTTGGTAAGTGACCAGACAGCCTCTCAGCCCCTTCTATGGCCAGCCTTCCATTGCTCTGCTCTCCTTGGGATGCTGTGAAGTCAGTTCAGCAGAATTGCCCAAGCTGTTGGGGACTTTCTGACCCCTGGCTCTGCTGGATACCAACTGATTAGAAGAGCTGATGGATACAAAGGGAAAAACTTTCTCCCCCAGCAGGAGGACAGCTGCCTGACCAGGGTTTCTCCTGAGTAACTCCTCAGAAAGGGGAGAGTGGGGCCAGCTGGTGTTGGCTGTGTCTCCCTTCCTTTCCTGGCCACCTGATCTCTGCTTGCATGTAATAGTTCTGCCTTTGGGCAGCAGGCAAGTGGCAGGAGGGACCCAAATATCTACATTTTCTAAAGCAAACAGACACCTTCCAGGACTCTTGCCTCGACACAGCGGCCCCACTCTCATGGAACTCTAGGAAGGGAAGAGAAGGGCAGGAGGTCTTGCAGCCTAGACTCTTTGACTCCAACTGGCCAGAAAAGTCAACAGCCTTCAACAGAGTTTTCCAAGCTCCGTGTGTGCCAGCAGCAACAGCACTTGAGGAGGTTGTTGTAGGACAGATTTGTGGACTGTAGACTAGAACTCTCTGATTCAGTAGGTGAATGGTGGGCCTGAGCATATTATTTTTAACAAACTTCCCAGGGGGTTCTTGTGTACAATTGGGCTTGGGAATCCCATTGGCCTAGGTCATGGGGGAATAGAGAAGATTAGGGGAGTCTGGTTGGCAAAACACATCAGCTCCACCCATGCCCCAGTAGCGTGGACAGTTTGTAGCATCCCAGCTGCTTCTAGCTGTGCCTGTGGGTGAGTTAACATCTCAGAACCTTAGTTACCACGTCTCTAATATGAGAATCATGGCAATGACCCCAGAGTATTAATGTGAAGGTTAAACAGACTATCTGCCGAGCAGTTGGCTGAGGGCTTGGCAGAGTGAGCACTTAGGAAGTGTTAGTTGTCATTGTTACTGTGTTATAACTTCTGAAAGAATCTTGACTGTTCTCTGACTTGTGTGTCATGAATTCACCTTATTCCAAAGAGTCTTTTTATAAATTAAAAAAATAATAATCTTATTGATTTATTTATTTTTGACTGTGCTAGGTCTCTGTAGCTGCGTGGACTTCTCTCTAGTTGTGGTGAGCAGGGGCTACTCTCTAGGTGTGATGCTCAGGCTTCTCATTGTTGTGGCTTCTCTTGCTTCAGAGCATAGGCTCTAGGGTGTGTGGGCGCCATACTTGTGGCTCCTGGGTTCTAGAGCACAGGCTCAATTGTGGCCCATGGGCTTAGTTGCTCCTCAGCATGTAGGATCTTCCCAGACCAATGATGGAACCCGTGTTTCCTGCATTGGCAGGTGGATTCTTTACCGCTGGAGACACCAGGGAAACCCTCAAAGAGTCTTTCTGAGAGGCCAGTAAATTTTATACTGACTTTAAATAAATATATAAGAGGAAAAAGGAGCAGCTAGATTTTGAGGGGGGCCTGAGACTTCTGAAAAGGCAGAGGGAGGTGCAGGCAGACAGCTGGAGGTTTGTGGGCTGTGGGTAGAGGGGAAAGAGTGCTGAGTGGGAATCAGGAGACTTGGGTCTAGGCTTGGCTCTGAGCACATGTCAGATCTTGGGTAAATCATGTGACCACCCCAGCCTCCTTTTTTTCCCCTCACTTGTACAGTGGAACTGCCTTGGAACACATCTAAGGTCTTGTTCTCTAAACGATTTACCACAGAGCCCCCTGAGGAGTCACATTTCCAACACTTTTTACAAAAATGGCTTGTGGAACTAGACTAAAAAATGTCAATATTTGTTCAGTTGCATACATGGTTGTTAGAGTATTCCTCCAATTTCTTGTACTTTTGAAATATTTAACAACAACAAGCTAAGCTATCATTTGCAAATGCCAGCTGATTGGTTTATGTTAATCCCAGCTGGCATGACCCTGATTGAAATGGGGAAGCAGGCAAGATGGCATTCAGTGATCCTCCAGATGTGTGATGGCTCCTCAATTCCTGTTGGGATTTCACCTCTATGCCCTACTCTACTTGTTTTCAAGTTCTTCAGCCATCCAGAGCCTCCCTTCCTCAAGGACTTGTTTTTCCAGGGCTCCCAGTCTCATTGTGGGACTGACGTGAGGTTATGAAGGCCTGATGTGATTTAATTTCAATTCCTGCTTCTATTCGTAAGTCAAACAGCATGCATGTCAGACCCATGCTTGTGAGCAGCGAGCTGGTGAGGGTGTTTTATTGGAGGATGAAGGTCATACATTGCCCCTTGAACTCAGATCTGGGCACCAACAGATTTTTTTCCATTTGATTTCAACACAAATGATGCATCTTGAGCTGAAAAGCTAATACTCTTCTCCTAAAGTGATTTACATTTAACAATGAACCCTTTTGCCACAGGTGGTTACGTCCCATACTTTGGAGCTCTGGATTCTTGCAGAGGGTCTTCTAATTAGACCACTGGTTCTACTCTGGCCCGAACCCGCCCAAGCCAGCCATTCCCTTTTTAGCTTTAGATGTCTTGCATTCTCTCCCAGGGCTCTTCTCCAAGTCTCTTGGACCTTTACACCTTGCCTCATCTGCCATTCATTCAAGTCTGTGCGGAGGCAAATTTTGCCCATTGAAGACCCTCCCCAGGGTAAGGGTCTTTCTCACCCCTGCCTCCAAATATTTCCGATGAAGGCTGACTGTGTAGCCTCTCAGAGCCTCCATTTCCTCATCTGCAAATCGAGGGAATATAACAATCCTAGCTGCAAGGATTAAATTATCCAGTGGCGAGAAAGTGTCTTGCACATGGCCATAATAAATGACCAATAAGCAGTAACAACCCTCGTTAGCCATCAAGACATTAATTCTTAGTGCCAGCTACTTTCAAACCCTCAGCTCTTAAGCCACCCCTTTAGCCCTTGCTGCACACATTTGCTGACTCTAACAAATGCCAACAAGTGATCGGTTTATTTAAACTTCTGGTCAGTGATGGTTGATTGTCTGGAATGCCATTTGTGTTTGCATGGTACATCTCAGATCTCAATTAGCCACCAAAGTCGAGTAGCTCGAAAAGGAGTGTGATTGGAGGGCATGCCATAGTTTCCCAACTGAGAGGCTCAAGGCTTCCTGGGGAGACCTTTGTTTTTCTCCTTCAGTGGACATGTGTAGAGGGGCAGCTTCTAAGAAGGGATATGGCCTTTAGCTCTCAAGGGGCTTTGGAGTGGCTGAGTCCTCCTGCCTACTAGGCAATATATTCACAATAAGTTCAGTTTCTTTGTTGTGGTCCTTTCTTTGCCTTATACACTAGACTCTTGGAAGCTGGCTCATCCTCTTATAAAAGGACGCTGAGTAGTCATACAGTAAAGGGAAACATTCTTTTAAACTAATTTATCAATTTAACACAGCATAGTGGTGTTGGGTTACCAGGGTCAACAGCCAGCAGTCACATTCCTCAGTTGTTTGATTGGTGAAATGCATTAACAAACAGCCAGTAAAACTCTTTCTGATTAATCATGTTGATAAGTTTTTTTTGTGTTTTTTTTTTTGTAATGTGCTACTAGCTTTTTAATGTAATCTGCTTGGACAGCAGCCATTCTGGTGAAGTGTCTTTTAACTTATCTAAAGAAGCCTTGATGAGAAGGCTACCGGGCTCGGTATTTTATTGTGATATCATGTAATCATTAACGCATGTGACTACTGCCTTCCTGCATATTTGCTTCCTTTCTTGAAACGAAGGAAGGGTTTGTAGAGTAAGGGCAACAGGTAAGCAAGGATGAGCCCCAGAAGCAATGAAAGGAAGGGAGGATGCTATGATGAGCTGAACCTGAAAACATTGACTTATCCTCAGGAATAAAAATATGTGAAAACACGAGTAAGAACTTCAATGAGCACTTATCTTTTAAAGGTAAAGGAAGGCAAGTCTGCTTTTCTCTCAAGAAGCGGAAATCTACATCTGGGTTTTTCCACCTCAGTACTATTGACATTTTGGGTTGGATAATTCTTTGTTATGGAAGCTGTCCTGTGAATTGTGGGATGTTTAGTCTCTACCTAGTAGGTGCCAGTAGCTGTCCCCTCATTCCTTTTTGGCAATCAAAAAGGTCGTCAGACATTACCCAATGTCCCCTGGGGGACAAAACTGCCCTTAGTTAAGAACCATTGTCCTAGATGTACAGTTTGAAAATTTCAAATAACCTATTATGACTCTGCTGACCTCATTTCATCATATTATTTAAGGCACAATGAAACATTGAATTCTTCCTGGGGCCCTTTTTCACCTGGACTGTTCCTTCATCTGTTCTCTATCCACTAAGACCTTCAGTCTACATTGTCTCCTCCTTCCACACCCTCTTCCCCTTCTTCCTCCTCCTTCTTCCACACACAGAAACCTGCACTGAGCAACTGTCCAGTAACAGTATGCCAAATAACCAGGGAATTCTTTCTTCCCCCAGGTTTGTGAAGCCTTGGAGGCAATATAGATAGAAATCCCCCCAGTTATTCAGAGATAAAATGAATATTCTTTAATTAAAAATAGGCCTCTAAATGGTAGCAATTTAAATGGGTTGAGAGGCAGCAGGAGTGAGTGGTAAAATTGCTGAAATTAAACATAATTCACTACTATTAAGTGCTTATTAGGTACCACACGCTCTACCTTATTTAACTCAGATGTTGTTCCCATTTTGCAGATGAGGAAATAGAGGTTTAGTGAAGTGATTTGTTCAAGTTACTTGAACCGGAGCTGAACCAGCAAGCGGGGAGGGTTTGAACCTAGGCAGACTGACTCCGGGGCGGGTACTCGGCCCCCCATCATACAGCTGCAGCCCCAAACAGGTGAAGGATCACTGAACGGGGCTGGGGGCCAGGAGGAGGGGTGACTTTTCAGGAGTTGTAAGAAGAACTTGGCTGATTCTAGAGGCCCCAGCTTTCAGTGTCTGGGCCTATGCAAATAATGAAGTGAATGTGGTCCCATTTCTTTGTTTCCATCTGTCTTAGTGAAACTGCCTCTGCTTAGCGGTGTGGAGTATTGCTTTCCCAGTTTAGAAAGTTAATTTAAAAATGCAGCTGAAGTGAAGAATATGGTTCAAGAGAGTGCCCAGCTAGCAGGTGTTAGGTGAATAGGGTGGGGGCAGGGAATGCTGGGTTGGAGAATCGAGAAATAAGTTGAACCTTTGACCTTTGAAGAATGTGAGAAAAAAGAAAAAGAAAAGAAAGTATAGATGTAGGTCCAGAGCCATGGCTGTGCCTACCCCTGGACCTGGCCTAAAAAGTCTACTTTTGCTCATTTTGTTGTTCTGGTAGAAAAGCACAAAGAGGTAGTTGTAGTTTCCAATGTCTTGGGGGTAAGATTGTATGCAAACATTGAAAAAGATATCCCCACACCCTTGTATGCTACAGAAGTAAACATGTTTACTGGAGAAAAATTAGAAACAAGAGAGAAAAATGTAAAAATAGCCAACAATCCCATCACATAGGAGAATCCACTGTTGACATACGGTGAACCATACTCTTGCAAGTTGCAAAGAAAGTCTTCGAGTGAGTTGTAATCAAATGATGGGATGAACAAGATGGGAAGGAGGGAGGAAAAGAGAGGCCATGGTAAGGGCCAAAGTTAACTGAATCAACCCTCTTGTATCAGCGATGGGCCTGCTTTAATAAGCCTGCAGGGAACAGAATGTCAACTCCTAACTTTACCACTTACCACAGGCATCATCTCTGCCTCGCTCTAAACCCTCTGCTCATGCCTGGAGCAAAGGCCCTCGAGGACCTTTGATAACTCTGCATCCCCTACAGAGGCTGCTCCAGGAGCCAGTCATCCGTGTGTGCATTCCTGAACATGCTTACCTGGCCGTCTCTCTTGAGTAGTGCTTCAAGAACCATAGCCTGAAAAGACTCTCTAAGCTCTAGGGTTCTCTCTAGAAATTACCCCTCCTGGGCCTTCAGACAGGCTGCACCACTGGAAGGCCTGAGGAAAGATAAAGTCACACAATCATTGGGAAAGCTCCTGTTTGGTCTGAAATCTCCTGTCTTCCACTCCATTGCTATGTGACCCGATGCTGTGTGTCGATGTGTGTGTGATGCTGTGTGTCTGTGCCATGACATGTGATTTAGATGTGTCTTCCCTTCGAGAGCGGGAGATGCTTTTCTCCTAAAATGATTGTGTGATGTGTTTTTATAGGTGATAAACACTTTGTGTGTGGGATATCAGGCAAAGTGTTTTATAGGCAAAGTGTTTCCATTTTTTTAATGTATATATATGTATTCTTTTTCAGATTTTGTTTCCATTATAGGTTATTGCAAGATATTAAATATAGTTCCCTGTGCTATACAGTAGCTTCTTGTTTATCCACCTTATATATAGTAGTGTGTATCTGTTAATTCAAAACTTCTAATTTATCCCTCCCCTGTACCTCTCTCCTTTGGTAGTCATAAGTTTGCTTTCTGCATCTGTGAGTCTTTTGTCTTGTAAATAAACTCATTGTATCATTTTTTTTTTAGATTCCATATATAAGTGATAGTGTATGATACTTATCTTTCTCTGACTTACTTCACTTAGTATGATAATCTCTTGGTCCACCCATGTTGCTGCAAGTGACATTATTTCATTCTTTTTTATGGCTGAGTAATATTCCATTGTGAAATATGGAATAGATATAAATGATGTAGGAGATACATACATATATATACATATCTATCTATCTATATATCTTCTTTATCCATTCATCTATTAATGGATATTTAGGTTGCTTTCATGTCTTGGCTATTGTAAATAGTGCCGCTGCGAACATTGCAGGTGTTGTATATCTTTTCAAATTAGAATTTTCCTCTTTTCCAGATATATGCCCTGGAGTGGGATTGCTGGATCATATGGTAGCTCTATTTTTAGTTTTTTTTAAGGAACTTCTGCACTGTTCTCTGTAGTGGCTATGCTAATTTACATTCCCACCAATATCGTAGGAGGGTTCTGTTCTCTCTGCACCCTCTCTAGCATTTATTATT
This sequence comes from Muntiacus reevesi, assembly GCF_963930625.1. NCBI lineage: Eukaryota > Metazoa > Chordata > Mammalia > Artiodactyla > Cervidae > Muntiacus > Muntiacus reevesi. Next base: position 136,735,775 of record NC_089250.1, read on the forward strand.
TGTAGACTTTTTAATGATGGCCAGTCTGACTGGTGTGATTTTTTTTAATAGAAAATTCATCAATAGTGCAAAAGGGCACATGCAGTAAAAACTGTCTCCCTCCAGTCTCTTTAATCGCTCAGTTCCCTTCCTCAGAAGCAGCCACCACTACTAATTTCTTGTGTATTCATCTGGAGAGATTCCATGCATGTACAGATATGGCCCCTCAGTTCTGTTCCATGAGACCAGGGTGAATATTTTTAACGGACAGCTGAGTCTGTCATTCCCTTTCAAGGATTTGCAGGACTGAGACCCAAAGCTCTACCAGGTCGTCCAAAGCCCCATCCAGCTCTGCAGTCTCCTCTTGAGGAAAGCTCTTGCTCTGTGCTCCAGTCACACTGGCCTACCTTCCATGCCTCCTCAGGACCTTTCTTTATGGTTTTCGAACCTCTGACCTGGCCACTCCACCTGGGTTTTCTCTCCCCTTGTTTTGCCCAGCCAAGCTCCTTCAGGTCTTCGTTTACATACCACTTCCTCAGAGGGGCCTTCCTGACTTCCTTCTTTAAACTGAGTCCTTCACTGTCCTCTCAGCACAGCTAGATCACTTTGGAGCATTTTCTTGACTTGTGCTTATATATCTGTTTATGTGACTATATGTTTAGTGTCCATCTCCAGCTAGACCATGAGCTCCCTGAAAGGCAGGGACCCCAGCGTCCCACACAACGAGGGTGCCTGATAGCCCACACACAGTGCTCAAGTTATTAATGAATAAATGAAGTTCTGACTGAATATTTGGTTTGTTTGGAAGCAGCTGTGCTTTTGTGTACTTTCTGCTTTTTTCCCCTGCCCCTTCACCTCCCCTGTGCTTTTTAACTTAAAAAATTTATGGAAAATGTCAAATGTACCTAAAAGTGATGATGGTTTAGTTGCTAAGCCATCTCCGACTCTTGCGACCCCATGGAATTTTCCAGATGAGTGGGTTGCCATTTCCTTCTCCACAAGATCTTTCCCCCTGAACCCAGGGATTGAACTCTGGTCTTCTACATTGCAGGCTTATTCTTTACTGACTGAGCCACCAAGGAAGCCTTTATATAGAAGTAGGAAGACCGATATGTTGAACCCCTATGTACACATCACCTAGATTCACCAGCTGTCAAGATTTTGCCACATTTGCATAATTTTTCCCTTTTACTTTCTTTTCTCCCCTAGCTTTCTGAAGGCACAAAAAACTAATGATAATTGCCATTTATTGAGCATTTACTATGTGTCAGTAACCAGGTTAGATGTTTCTTACACACACTGACTTTTAATCTGCTCAACGGCTCTGCTGGGTGGGCTTATTCCCATTATTTCAGAGATGGGGAAGTTGAGACAATTTGAGTCATTTTGTACAGGGTCCCTCATTTAATAGATGGAAAACCTGGGATTCTAACCTGGGACTCTAAAACCCAGGTTCTCAACTCCCAAACTGCTTGATGCAGACTTCATCAATGCGCTTGTCTCCTACTTGCCTTTCTTCTTCTTCATACCTATAGACTTTAAAAATGTTCAAAGCATTTTTATTGTGCTTCAACTGTAAGGGAAATGCTCTCATGCCTGTGAAAGGAGTGCAGCAATTGGCTTTATTATTCCCCTATAAAAAAACAGCAATTCTGCCAATAAATATTTATTGAGCCTTTTTATTTACCGAGCACCATGTGAAAAGCTGGGGAAACAATAGTGAGAAAAAAATAAATACTGGCTCTGGTCTCATGGAGCAGAGTCAAGTCAGGTCCTTCAACATTAATTCAGATAGTTTGTGGTTGAACCCATCCTATGTAAATACACTCTTGGTTTTCAACTGAGGCTGTGGGTTTAGAATGAGAGAAGTAAGATGGAGCAGCTGATGCTGAGAGTTCAAGAGTCAACTCCATTATTCAGAGGTTCCTGCTCTGGGATCCTCTTTCACTTTTTGACTTTCCTTCTGCTTCATGACTATCTAAAACAATACTGCTCTCATCTCTGACTCGACAGAGGAAGGGAAAAGATACGTACTTCACAATTACTCTGATAGCTAATCAGGGATGCTGTGGACTGTTGCACGGTTGGTGCACTGTGTGAAGGTGCCTGATTGAGGAAGCCAGTTGGAGCTGAATTCAGCCTGAGACCTACTTGCCGAGCAGTGGCCCTGGCCTGAGGCTGCACAGTCCTGAGGAAGAGACGCCTTTTTCTTCTCCCAGGCTTCTCCTCTGCAGACACAGAAAGGCAACTTATAAGCTTGAGGTGGTTTTCTTGGTAGAGCTGGAAAAAGAAGAAAAGGATACGGTTGAAACTGCTGTTTCAAATTTATGGTGTGTGAAATTCACTGTTTGTATCTTCCATGTCTCCTTTGACTCAGTTGATGTAATTATAAGTGTTTTTAGTTTTTTTTTCTTTTAATGGACTTTATTGTTTAGAGCAATTTTAGATTCACAGCAAAATTGAGCTGAAGGTATAGCGATTTCCTATATACGCTCTGTCCCCACATATGCATAGTTTCCTGAATTGTCAACATCCTCCAGCAGAGTGGTGTAAGTGATGAGCCTATATTGACCACGCCATTTCACCCTAAGTCCTTAGGTTTTGATGGCAGAAAAGAATGCAAGTATTGGTTGAACATAGTGCATAGTGGTTAAAAGCAAAACTTAGCAGGGTACATGTTATGACTTAAGAAACTTCCTGTCTTTTCTCTTTCTGATTTAGACCTAGAGGGGTGGAATGGGAGGGAGAAGAGAGGCTCAAGAGGAAGGGGATATATGTATAATTATGGCTGATTTGCATTGTTGTACAGCAGAATCCAACACAACTAACACATTCTAAGGCGATGATCCTCCAATTAAGAAAAAAAAAATATTTCCTGTAGATGTAACTGGACATAATGGGAAAAATTGGTAGTACTTTTTAGCTGGCTTCTTTCTTTTTCTTTTTTTGGCCATGCCCCACTGAGCTATTGAACCCAGGCCACCACAGTGAAAGCACTGAGGCCTAAGCACTAGACCACTAGAGCATTCTTTACGTGGTTTCTTTCTTGTACTTAATTTCTAGAATTAAGTTGACTGTCTCATCCTAATGATGAAGAAAATAATAAAACTACCATTTCCTTTCTGATTTTAGGAGATTGGCTTGTTTGAGGTGATATCTTATTGTAATTTTAACTCATATTTTCCTGATGATTAGAGACATTGAGCATTTTTCACGTGTCTGTTGGCCATTTGGATGTCTTCTTTGGAAAAATGTTTATTTAGTTTCTCGCTCATTTTTAATCAAACTGTGGATTTTTTTGCTTTTTGTTGTTGTTGTTAATTGAATTGTATGAGTTCTTTATATATTTTGGATATTAACCCCATCTGTGTTTACTGTTGCGTATAATAGTATTAAAAACTTTACTTTAGTGAGCACAGATACGTGCAGGTCATCTGCCGAGAATTTAACATAGGTTGCTTTATTGAATTCTCTTCAGAGGCATGTATGTAATAATGTAGGTATTATTATCTCATTTTTATACACAGGGACACTGATATTTTGAAAAATAATGTTGTTTATTTATTTTTGACTGTGCTGGGTCTTCGCTGCTGCTCAGGAGTTTCTCTATTTGTGGAGGCAGGGGCCACTCTCTAGGTGCGGTGTGCTTCTCATTGTGGCGGCTTCTCTTGTTGCAGAGCGTGGGCTCCAGGCAGGCGAGCCTCCGTAGTTGCAGCACATGGGCTGAGAAGTTGCAGTTCCTGGGCTCTAGAGCACAGGCTCAATAATTGTGGCACACGGGCTTAGTTGCTCTGGAGCATGTGGGATCTTCCCAGACCAGGGATTGAACCCATGTCTTTTGCATTGGCAGACGGATTCTTTACCACTGAGCCAGCAGTGAAGCCCAGAACACTGACATTTGAGTTACCCAAGTTACATAACAAAGAAGCGGTAAAAGTGGAGCTTGAACCCTGGTCTATTTGACTCCAAGACCTGCACATATAACCACAATCTTTTGTACTTGTTTGTTGTGGAAGAAGAGATGTTTAATCAGCTTTGAGATCTCTCTCCTGACCTGGGTACCCACTGTACAAATTTCAGACTTCTCTAAAATATTCCAGTCTCCTCCAAGTTGGAATCTTTCTCAGTTTTCATTATACCTGCTACCCTCATAATGCATAACTGACGCCCAGGAATCCTTCTTGGGTAGTACAGCTCACTGACCACTCTTCTTAGTTGTTATAACCACAAGTCACACTTATGTCACAAGCCCTGACCCAACCCTGGCCTTTTATCTCTGCCATTGTCTTTGCTCAGCGGAACTCCTGACATAAGAGTATACAACATCTCAGAAGGATTTTTCTCTTTGACAATTTCCTCATAGTTGTTCATAAGAAAGGACATTAATTTATAAGGACTAAGATAAGAAAGTTATATGTAATGGAATTTGAGGAGGTCAAATAAATCAGTTTAACAGGATGAAGAATGTAATTCAATAGGAAGTGAGCAGGAGACAATGGCATTGAGAGATGGTTTTCATGGTCCTGAGATCACAAATATGATCAGGAGTTGATTGTAATTATTTTTTGCTTTGGGTTCAAGTAAGATAATTGGTTTGTAGTTGACTAGCACGGTATCTCATTTCACCTTTTAGTCTAAGGGACCCATAGTTTTTATAAGACAAACTCACTGGTGATAATAACTCACATTTATTTTGCATTTATTCTTGGCTGTTTTTGTTTTTAATATTTATTTTGTCGCATCACGTGGGATCTTTCATTGAGGTGCGCGGACTCTCTAGTTGCGGCAGGAGGGCTTGGTAGTTGCGGCTCGTGGGCTTGGTTGCTCTGCAGCTTGTGGGATTTTAGTTCTCTAACCAGGGATGGCTATCACATGCCTTGTGTTGCAAGGTGGATGCTTAACCCCCGGACCACCAGGGAAGTCTCCACCTTTGACCGTTATAGGCACTTTATAGACTTTCTTTCATTTAATTCTCTCAGCCATCCTATGAGGGAGGTACCATATGGCTGGCATTTCATAGATGACAAGACAAAGGTTCAGGATGGTAAATAACTTGCTCTAGATCATAGAACTAGTAAGCAGCGGAGACTGAATTCAAAATCAGGCAGCCTGCCTCTTAACCACTGTTCATACACCATCTAAATTCTTGCTGGGGAATTAAGGATGATGGTGCAATCCAGTTTGCATATAGAGCATGTTAGTAGTAAGTGTTTAGAATGCTGCCTACGTTTTGTCTCCAAGGTGAGGGATTTTCCCAGAACACTCTTGGTCTCTGTTTTGCCTTCATTCCTCCCCTGGGGAAATGGAGCTAGTTTCCTGAGTAGGAGAGAGAAGGGACCTGCAGGGCCCATCTTCTTTCTCGCATTCCTTCCTTGGGGTGCAACCTGCCTATGGAGACTACACAGTTTGATCTGCTCCCTGTGGGTGGTGGGGGTGGGAGGCCTTCAGTGGTCCAGTGCTCTAGTGTACAGAAGTCTGCCTAACTTTGAGTTTCAGTATGAGGAAGCCCCTTGTCCCATATAAGTCACAGTCTCTATATTAGCTTAGCAAACAGGATAATTTGAACCTCATTTGATTATACCTTTGTCTTCTTTCTCAGTTGATCTAGATGGATAGGAGAGGTATTATATATCCTCACTGCATCTCCTCCAAGAGCAGGGAAATAAATTAAAAAAATATAGATAAGTTAGAAAACATCACATAAATGAAAAACTCTTGATCTAACATTCAATTAGTCCATCCCCTTCCAAGGTAACCAGTTCATCAATTAAACTTAAGAAGGGGAACACAGCCGGTATTTTTCTTATGTAATCTCATTTAACTCCTGTAACAATCATGTGAGGTGGGATTTATTATCACTGTGTTATTAATAAGGAAACTATCTTATTCAGTCAATAAATACTGAATGTGGCCCATAGGCCAGGTTTTGTTCCAGGAGGCTCAGAGAGGTAATGGGAATTGCTCAAGGTTATATAGTCCATCAGTGGAAGAGGTAGGATTTGAACCCACATTTAACGAATGGCACAGGTTAGGCATTCCTTGAAGAGATGGGAGAGTGGGAACACATTTTTAAAATGGTAATAAACATGTATTGAGCCCTGGTTTTATACCAGTGTGCAGTTTATACCACTCAGTGCATTGTGGTGCATTATCTCATTAAATCCTTGCATATTTGCTCCCTGAACACACAGGGACTTTTTTTTTTTTTCTTTTTTTTTCACACAGGGACTTTGAGGTTCAATGATGTTAAGTAATTTTCCAAAGGGTACAGAGTAAGTGGCAGAGCTCCAGTTGTAAGCCAGGTTCTTCTTTTTTCAAACCTTTAGCTTTTAAGGAGTATTGCCTTTGCTTTTCTGGAGCCTACAAGGGTAATTGGAAAACATAGCCTCTGAAATGACATCAGAGCATCTTGAAATCATTAATTAGCAAATACAGATTAACCTGGTGGGTGTGAATGGAGGTGCTGAATGGCTGGGAGGGAAACCAGAGGAAGAGCTATGTGGGGGAAAGACAGGGCAGAGTAGAGTGATCCGAGGTGGGTTCACCCAGACTTCCTGGAGAGGACTTTTTAACTAGGTTTCAGCTGATATATGCTGGATGATGGTGAAGAAAAATAACATAAGTTTGAGAATAAGGGAAAAGTTTTGAATTGCCTTCCTTTGCACATGGTAAGTCAGTTGTGAGAAAGAAACAAAATAACAGCAGCAATAACAAAACCGTATCCTCTCTGAAAGTAAGGAACTGCTGTGGCAAGGACATGGCCTCCAGGTCTTGAGAATTTTATTTGGGTGAGGTTCTAGGGATCCTGGATCTTTCCATGGCTTTCTGTTAACTAACAGGTGTCAACAAGGAGTCACTTAATATTTCTGGACCTTAATATCTTTATCTCTAAATGGGGAAGTAGAATATGTGCCCTCCAAAGTTCCACTGAACAGTAATAATCTTCTGTCTTCCCTTGCAGGGAAGAATACAGCCTTTCCCCGAATTTCTGGCATGTAGATGATGGTCAGTAAATGTTTTTTGAGTTTAACTAATTAAAGGCAATGAAACTAATTGAAAAACATGCCTGTATAGTTGCCCATGTAGTAGGCATGTCTTGTTTGCAATATTCTTGTTGCCTATGTTCCATATATCGTCTCTTTTTGCCTCTGAGTCATCAAACTTGTCATATCCTTGTTGAGGAAACCTCTCCCCACAAATCACCCCGGTACCTTCATTCTGAACTCTGTCTATGATGGGCTCAATCACTCTGTGCATTCCTGGTATTGTTAATTCTTCTTACATAGCCTCCTGATTCTTAACAAATTTTTTTCCAATATATTAAAAATTTTTTTAATTGGAGGATAATTGCTTTGAATGTGGTGTTGGTTTCTGCCATACAACGATGTGAATCAGCCATAACTATATATATATATTCCCCTCCCTCTTGAGCCTCCCTTTCAACGCCCCCTCCGCATCCCACCGCTCTAGGTCGTCGCAGAGCACCAGGCTTAACTCCCTGTGTTATATAGCAGCATCCCACGATCTATTTTACACGTGGTGGTGTATATATATCAGTGCTACTTTCTCAATTCATCCCACCCTCTCCTCCCCCCGCTGTTGATCTCCTAATTCTTACCTACAGCTATATTGACTATATGCATATTCTACACTTTTCATTTAGTAGCTGTGTGGAGAGTCTCATTGACTCCTGCTGTAGCTGAACAAGCATCTGCCTGAAGGGTGTGAATGAAACCCTATGACCGAAGGAGCAACGCCTAGCGGCAACAGGCTTTATCTGAAGGCTCAAATTTTGACTGCATTGCCTTCAGTTCAGGAGACCTGGGTTCAGTCTCTGGATCAGGAAGATCCCCTGGAGAAGGGCATGGCAACCCACTCCAGTATTCTTGCCTGGAGAATCCCAAGGACAGAAGAGCCTGGTAGGCTACAGTCCTGGGGTTGCACAGAGTTGGACATGACTGACTGACACGATTTGATTTTGATTTTGTTGTTGTTGGCCGCACTATGTGGCCTGTGGGCTCCCAGTTCCCCGACTGGGGATCGAACCTGGGCCCTCTGCAGTGAAAGTGTGGGGTCCCAGCCGCTGAACCATCAGGAAATTCCTGAAATTTGATTTTTAAAATTAAATATACATACATATGTATAGTCTTTGTCTCTGAAATGGAATAACATTTCAAGGAGGAAAGATTATTCTATGGTTAGGATTATATAGATGAAACAACTTGTATTTGATGGAATTTTTCACTTTTTTCCCACAGGGCTTAGGACCATATATTCAGAGTCTGATTCTCTTGGCTCAAAATTCTAAACTGAGAAAGATGGCTCTTATCTAGGATTCTGAGGCTGAGTCAGAGCCTTGGAATCCAGGTGATCTTGATGTTCGTGGCAGTAGTATGGCAGACACTCCCAGCTGGCTTCACAGTCTCCAGTCTCCTACTAGATTCTTCACTAACGGATCTCCTGTACTGTTTAGGGCAGCAGTATATGCCCGTTCAAGAACATGCACCTCATTTAAGACTCCTCTGAAGCTAGAGTGGCCACAACCCAGGTCTGACGGAGGCACAGGTAGGAGTTTCCTGTGGGGAGCTTCCAGGAAGCTATTGTTCTCCTGATAAAAAGAGGTAAGTCCAGCTGGCACAGGCACTTTGCCTTTGACTCTTCCTCTTCTTTTTGCCTGCAGTGTGGATATCATGTTGGAGGGGAAGCAGCTTAGCTTTCAATTCTGAGGAAGAAAGTCAGGAGTGTCAGAGAAAAAGTTGGAAGGAGTGTGAGACTTTGTTGACTTCCTGAAACAGCTACCTCAGCCTTACCTCAAAACTTCTATTATGAGAGAAAAAGAAAACCTCTATTTGGTCAAGTACTATAGTCAGTTATTTTCAGCCTCATGACATCCTAACTGATGCAAATATAAAATAGATTAAAACATGAAATTTTTAGGCTTCAAGAAAAACTTAACATATCTTAAAGATATTGGCAATCAAAGGTACCAGATCATAAATATATTTTGCCAAGCTTTGGTCTATTCAGATTTTGTCAGTGATTACTTGAATCTCTCCCTTCCTCCTTTCCTTTCAAAACAAATTTTGTTGAAGAGCTCCTCTACAGTCTATCTGCTGGAAATGTCACAGTGAGCAGAACAGGCATGACTTCTGCCCTCAAATAATCATGCAAATATGTAATTATAAAACAATCTAGATACAATGAAAGGAGATACAGAGAACAATGAGAACATGTAAATGTGAGGCTACGTCTGATCGGGAGAGGCTTTTCTGAGGAGCTGAGGTCTGAGCTGAGACTAGACGGCTTTTCAGGGGTTTATTAGGCAAAGGTGGTAGATGGAGTGAGAACAAGAAACAGCAAGCATAAAGGCCCCAGGGCTGCAGAGAGCAAGGCACTTTTGAGGAACTGAAAGTAGTACCCTGTGACTGAAATATTGAGAAAAAGGAAGAGAATAGCACAAAATTAGGCTGGAGAGGTAAATGGGCTAGATAATTCAGGGCCCTGTTGTCATTTACATTACAGACTTGGTCTCTACTCTAAGAACAGTGGAAAGTCATTGAAGATCCTAAGCCTTTAAGTATGACCTGTCCAGATTCAAGTTTAAAAACTCAAATGCTGTTCTATCTGTTTGACTTAGAATAAATTGGTGATAGGAGGCTGTAGTTAATGTGGGGAGTTTGGTTAGGATACTAGATGGAAGATGGTGAGTAAGGCAAAAGATAGCTTGAATTTAGGGGGTGGCAGTGAAGATGAAGGAAAGTTGTGGGATTTAACTACCTTTGAGAAGTAAAGTCAGTGAGACCTGGTGATGGATTTGACACAGAAATTGACAGGTGGGAGATTGCGAGGAAGACCCCTAGATTCTGACTTGCAGAATTTGATGGTTGGTTGGGTATAGGTGGCATTTGCTGAGACAGGAACCCTAGAGGAGGCTTGAATTGGGAGGGGTACATTGTGATGAGTTTTCCCCAAACATGTTGTATGTGAGGGATCTTTAGGGACCTGTGTGGGTACGTCACATAGGCAGGTGTGAGGAAAGGTCTGGGCTGGAGGCATCAGCATGTAAATGGTGGATGAAGTTATAGATCATAAGATCATTGAAGAAGAGAGGACAGAGTGAGAGGAGAAGGGGCCTCAGGACCAATCTGATATAAAGACAAATAACCTTGTTCTCATCCTCAGGAAGCTTATAATGTGATAGAGGTGATGCGCTACATACATGTATAATTATAGACAGGAAAGGATTTGTATCCTACCAATGGCATAAATGAAGCTTTCAGAGGAGGAAAGGAAACACTGTATCACCTGAAGGGATCAGACTGTTTCATGGGGGATTTAAGAACAGGTAGGATAGAGTGAGGTACATGATGGAAGGGATGGGTTTTCTTCTGGGTGGAGAGGGTGACTGGACAAAAGTTTGGAGGAAAAAGCAACACACAAAGAGGGAGCTCCAAGGGGTTCCGTTTTTCTAGAGAGGGGGTATAAATAGGGGAGCCATGAAAAGGTGAGTTGGAACCAGATTGAGGAAGGTAGTAAATGCCAGGCTGATTTACTGTAGAAGTGGGGACCTGGCTAAGGTTTGTGTGTATGTTGAAGAGACGATGATGTGTTTTTGTTTAATAAACTAAATTTTTAAAAATATTTATTTATTTGGCTGCATCGGGTCTTGGTTGTGGCACACAGGATCTTCATTAAGACATGTGGGATCTTTCACTGCGGCACATGGACTCTCTAGTTGTTGCCCGCAGGCTTTGTTGCCCTGCGGCAGGTCTTAGTTCCTGGACCAGGGATGGAAACCTCATCCCCTGTGTAACAAGGCAGATTCTTAACCATTGGACCCCAGGGAAGACCCAAGGCTGATGGGTTGAAACAATAATCACGCCTCTGGCTTTGCATGCAGGGTGCACTGGAGAAATCAGGTACTAGGAAAGGGGACACCAGCTAGGAGGCTGAGGTGGATCGTGTTTGAACTTTATGACTGAACCTACTCAGCTCATTAGCTTTAAAGGAGATTTATTGAAAAAAAATATGAAAACCTCCTGGAAGGTAATCCAGAAGTCCAGTTGCTTTCCTGGAGATGGGCGGTTGTCAGGCTATCTCTGTGCCTCTCCCTTCCTGGAGTTCTTTGCTTCTCTCAGATCTCTTGTAGTTTTTTCAGACAAGCTTTCTCTGTGAGGGTCTTGGCTTCTGCACCATGGTTTGCATGGGGTTTGGATTGCCATGATACTCACTCTGACCTGAATCCACACTGTATCTTATACCTCCAGATCCCTCCAGTTTTTACTACAGTGTCTATGATGACCATGGTATTGAAGACATTCTGTACCTTTGGGTAACAAAATAGACTCCAAATTGATATCCCAGTCACCATCGATACGATAATATAACAAATCTTCCCATGTGGCATGTTGGTGAGAAATCATAGCATCTGTGCAGATTTGCTGAGCATGATTTGACTCCCAGTGTTTCTACATTTGTGTGATAATGGGTTTTCAGAATAATGTCATTTGCAGCAACATGGGTGGACCTACAGCTTATCATATTGAATTAAGTCAGACAGAGAAGAATAAACATCGTATGACATCCCTTATATATGAAATCTAAAAAGACAAGAAAGCTTATTTACAAAACAGACTCACAGACTTAGAGAATGAACTTCTGGTTGCAGGGTGTGGGGAAAGGGTGGAGGGAAGGCATAGTTAAGCAGTTTGGGATGGACATGTACACACTGCTATATTTAAAATGGATAACCAATGAAGACCTACTGCATAGCACAGGGAACTGCTTGATGTTATGTGGAAGCCTGGATGGGAGGAGGATTTGGGGGAGAATGGATACATGTATATCTATGGCTGAGTCCCTTTGCTGTCCACCTGAAGCTATCACAACTTTGTTAATCGGCTATACTCTGATTAGTTTTAAAAAAAGAAAAAAAAATAGGTTGTCATCTGATTCCAGAATGAGAACAGGGATCATTTTGTCTTGTCTACACTGTGTCTATTTCTATATAGCAAATCACCCTATAAGGGGCTTGCCAGGTGGCTCAGGGGTAAAGAATCCATCTGCCAATGCAGGTGACGCAAGTTTGATCCCTGGGTCGGGAATATCCCTGGGAGGAGGAAATGGCAAATCACTCCAGTATTCTTGCCTGGAGAATTCCATGGACAGTGGAGTCTGGTGGGCTACAGTCCATGGGGTCTCCAAGAGTCAGACATGACTGAGCAACTGAGCATGCATGCAAGTCACCCTGAAATTTGATGACTTAGAACAATAATAGTTATTATTTCATAGTTTCCATGGATCAGGAACTAGAGGGTAGACTTACTGGGTGGCTATGGCTTAGGGTCTCTCATGAGGTTGCAATCGTGATGTTGCTGAGGCTACATCATCTGAGGCTTGATTGACGCTGGAGGATCCACTTCCAAGATGGCTCCCTCACATGGCTGTTGGCTGGAGGCCGAAGTTCCTCACCACATGGAACTTTCCATAGAGTTACTTGCGTGTCCTTGTGAAACGGCAGCTGGTTTTCTCCAGAGTGAGTGACCCAAGTGAGAGCAAGGAGGAAGCCACTGCTTTTTATGACCTAGTCTCGGAAGTCATACTGTCACTGTTACCACATTCTGTTTCTTAGAAGTGAGTCACTAAGTCTGGTTCATACTCAAGGGAAGGAGAGTTAAGCTCTATCATTTGAAGTGAGGATTGTAAAAAAAAATTTAGACACATTTTAAAATCACTGCAACCACTGTACCGTCAGCACCTATACAGTGCCTGACACATAACAGGTGATTAATAAAGATTTGTAAAGGAATGATTATTCTCTACTTTAAACTTGGAGTCACTAGCACTGACGAGGCACTAAGGCAGGCAGTCACACCAAGGAGAGGCCACTTGAAGCCTCATTCAGTTTCAGTGTATTCTGCTATGTTACCCCATCAGCAAAAGGGCCATTTTGAGAAGTTGTCTGGCCATTCGCACAACATGTGAACTGCTGGGGTTCCTTCCAGAATTGGTACAAAACTGGAAGAAGGGATATGAGGTCTCAGAGGTACCTAACGGTGGTTAAGTTTTGCTAGTAAACTAGAATTGTAAATGCATATTTATAATAATGACTTCTATTTTATTATTATTTGAGGACCAGTTACTTTATATTTATTTAAAGACTTGGGATCTCTGATGTATTTAAGATTAAATAGGTTCAGGTCAGAGTGGGTGCTATGGGAGCCTGAACCCCATACAAACCATGTGGAAAGAAAGCAGAATGAGGTTCTTTAATACAGATTTTTAAATCCTTGAAAATTTCCAAGAGAAAAGGAGTGAGTGGGAGGTGTGGCAACAATGTATGTGTGCTGCTCAGTTCTTTTTTTTTTTTAATTTATTTATTTTTTAATTGTAGGATAATTGCTTACAGAATTTTGTTTTCTGTCAAATGTCAAAATGAATCAGCCATAGGCATACATATATCCCCTCCCTTTTGAACCTCCCTCCTTTCTCCCTCCCCATCCCACCCTTCTAGGTTGACACAGAGCCCCCGTTTGAGTTTCCTGAGACATACAGCAAATTCCCCTTGGCTATCTATTTTATATATGGTGATGTAAGTTTCCATGTTACTCTCTCCATACATCTCACCCTCTCCTCCCCTCTCCCCATGTCCATATGTGTTCTCTATGTCTGCTTTTATTCCTAGTTTTTCAAGGAATCTCCATCCCATCTTCCATAGTGGCTGTATCAATTTACATTCCTACCAACAGTGCAAGAGCGTTCCCTTTTCTCCACACCCTCTTCAGCATTTAGTGTTTGTAGACTTTTTGATGATGGCCATTCTGACCAGTGTGAGGTGATATTAGTTCTTTTTTTCAAAAGCCTGACTTTCCACTGGTAGGAGTGCAATTAGTGCAGCACCTCTGGCATCCACTGTAGTTTCAAGCCAAGGCTGCGATCTATTTCAGCAGCCCCACGCCCATGACAGAGCATGGTGGGGGAAGACCTAGCTCTTTCTGTAGGATTGAGAAATGTGGGATTTCTCCAGCGAGTAGTCTTTGTGCTCCAAAACTCCCCACGGAGGGGGCTGAGACTTTGTTAGACCTGTGTTGTGATCTGAGGCTCTCCCTGCCCTGTTCTGCATCCTCCTCCTTTAACTCTCACAGGTACCTCCCTCACCCCAGGAAACTCATGCACTTCTAACTCCATCTCAGCATCCTGGAGGACCTGACCATTCCAAGATGGTGTAGAGGGCATGTGGTTGTGGTAATTATGGAGCTTGCATAAGTAAAGGAGAGCAGAGTGCAGTGGTTAAATGCTTTGGCAGCAAATAGGTCTGGGTTTGAGCCCGGCTGTGTTGACTACTAGCTTTGTGAGTTAGGGCAAATATCTTAAACTCTTTGTTTCTTGGTTTCCCCACTAGGCAGATGGAGATGTTAACATACTTCTATCTCTGAGATTTGTTGGGATGATTAAATAGGTTCATTCTTACAGAGTGCTCAGCATCATGCATGATGGAGTCAGGCAAAGTTCTTAGTCATAAGCAATAGAAGCTGACTCAGGTTGATTGAAACAGGAAAAAAATTAATCGCAAAAGATAGCCGGCAGCTCCCAGAATTCCCAGAGAGGCTGGGAAAGGAGCTCAGAAAAGCAGAAACAAGGGTAGCAGCCAGAGCTGTAGTCAAAATCATGCTGCAAAATCAGGCAGATGAGGATGCTACTGCTGCTTCTCTTGCTCACTGGATGCCAAGGCATGTCCCACTGCCTCTGACAATACCATTCCCAGTCGTGGACCTCAGACGCTGCCCCTGGCCTGCTGCCACTGTTATCTAGACATATGATGTTATTCCTAACCACACCAGCCCAGGCAGCGGGATGGCTTCCCTGCAGTCCTCAAGATCTTTTCTCCTTTCCCCCTCTCCTCCCCTCGTCCCATTTTACGTCTTCTCTCTCACTCCCCCTCCTCCTTTTTCTCTTTCTTCTTACCTCCTTTCTCTCCTCTTTATCTGCTACTCCATCATCTCTCTCTCTCTCCACCCACCTTCCAGTTCCTCCTCTCCTATCCTCCCTTCCCCTCTCTCCCTTCCTCCCTTCCCACCTCTCCCTCCTCCTTCTTCTCCTTCTCCTGTCTCTCTCATCTCCATCACCTCTATCTCTGTTTATCCTTCTATCTATTCCCTCTCTGCTGGCTCATTGTCCTTGTCAAATAGCTGTACCAAATCTTTTTTTAAAAATGTGACCCAATAATCTCTCTTTAACACTTCTTTTCTATCTTCTTCTTTTCTTCCCCAAACTTCGGAAAAATCTGTATTTCTTCCTCACTTCTTATTCACTCCACTACAGTCCGACTTCCATCTCTTTTACTCTACTGGAATGGCTCTTTCCAAAGTTGCCAACGACCTCTGTGTTGTCTTGCTGGGCATCATCTCTTCTGTCCCCCTGCTTGACTTCTTGAGAACATTCAGTTTTGTTGACCAAGACCTCCATTTGAAATTCTTTCCTATTCTTGGCTTGGTAAGGCCATACTTTCCTGGTTTCCCTCCTTTTTTGAACCTCACCTTCTTAGTATCCTTTACAGGCTTTTCATTCTGTTTACCTCTGTATTTACTCTCTAGGGCTGTCGAAACAAAGTATTACAAACTAGATGGCTTAAACAACAGAAAATCATTGTCTCAGTTTTCCAGCAGCTTGAAGTCAGAGATCAACACATTGACAAATTCGGTTCTTTGGCTCATGAAAACCTCACCCTGAGCTCTGCCCTTGCTCTCTTGTGGCATTCTCCCTGTGGGCATGGCTCTGGATTCAAATTTCTCCTTTTTATAAGGATACCGGTCATATTGGATTAGCTTTTTTCTCTCCAATGATCTCATCTTAACTAATTACATGTATAATGATCCTAGTTCCAAATAAGGTCATATTCTGAGGTACTGGGGGTTCAGTTCAGTTCAGTTCAGTCACTCAGTCGTGTCTGACTCTGCGACCCCATGAATTGCAGCACACCAGGCTTCCCTGTCCATCACAAACTCCCGGAGTTTACTCAATCTCATGCCCATTGAGTCGGTGATGCCATCCAGCCATCTCATCCTCTGTCGTCCCCTTCTCCTCCTGCCCCCAATCCCTCCCAGCATCAGGGTCTTTTCCAATGAGTCAACCCTTCGCATGAGGTGGCCAAAGTATTGGAGTTTCAGCTTCAGCATCAGTCCTTCCAATGAACACCCAGGACTGATCTCCTTCAGGATGGATTGGTTGGATCTCCTTACGTAGTCCAAGGGACTCTCAAGAGTCTTCTCCAACACCACAGTTCAAAAGCATCAATTTTTCGGCACTCAACTTTCTTCACAGTCCAACTGTTACATCCATACATGACCACTGGAAAAACCATAGCCTTGACTAGTCGGACCTTTGTTGGCAAAGTAATGTCTCTGCTTTTTAATATGCTATCTAGGTTGGTCATAACTTTCCTTCCAAGGAGTAAGCGTCTTTTAATTTCATGGCTGCAGTCACTGTCTGCAGTGATTTTGGAGTGGTTTTTTGCAGTGATTTTTCTAATAGACACACTAAAAAATAAAAAGAAACAGGTGAGATTAATTCAATATTATTTTCACCCAATATATGCAAAATAGTATCATTTCAAAAAGTCATCAGTATAAAATTGTTCTATAAGTAATCAGTAAAAAATTTTTTTGTTCTAAGTTTTTAATTTATATTTATTTATTATTATTTTGGCTGCAGTGGGTCTTCACTGCTGCCTGGGCTTTCTCTAGCTGTGGCGAGTGGGGGCTACTCTTCCTTGCGGTGCGTAGGCTTCTCATTGTGGTGACTTCTCTTGTTGCGGAGCGTGGGCTCGAGGCAGGCAGGCTGTAGTAGTTGTGGCTCAGTAACTGGGGCCTGTGAGCTTTTAGTTGCTTGATGTCATACAGGATCTTCCTGGACCAGGGATTGAACCCATGTTCCCTCTATTGGCAAACTGACTCAACCACTGGACTATCCTGGAAGTTTCTGTCCTAAGTCTTCTAAATCCATAAATTTTATACTTACAGCACATCTTAAGACTACATGTGTGCGTGTTCAGTCGTGTCCAACTCTTTGCGACTCCAGGACTGTAGCCAGCCAGGCTCCTCTGTCCATAGGATTTTCCAGGCAAGAATAGTGGAGTGTGTTGCCGTTTCTATTGAACTCTCATTTCTTTTGTTTCCTGTGTTGGCAGATGGGTTCTTTACCAGCTGAGCTACGAGGGAAGCCCATCTCAAGACTAGCCATGCTTTAAGGGTTCAATAGCTACATATGGCTAGTGACTACTGTATTGGACAGTATAGATAAGTGTTGTAAAGACACTTCCAATGTTCAGTATCTGCAAGTGACAGTCAAATAGCTTAAAATTGCATATGACCAACTTGCCTAATTTTGGGTGGCCAAGTTCAATGCCTTTTAGAGAGGAAGTACTAAAGTTTATTTTTCTAATTGAGTTATTTTTATTTTTTCAATTGAACATTCACACTTGTTTTATGTAGATATGGTTGAAATACCTCATTGTAGCAATGAATCATTTTATTAGTCATGAAACAAACAAACAAAAAAAAAACAATTCATACGTTTTATTTTGTTTCTCAGAAATGAGAAATGTTTTAAGAATGTGTTTTCATAATATTTGCCAAAAATTTTCATCACACAATAGGTTTTTTTTCTGTCTTCCTTTTGGACAATTGTTGAGTTGATGAAGCTTTTAAGATAGGTAGGAACAGATGTGTTGACTCAGTTTGCAAAGGCAAAAACAGTTTTACTTGAAGAGAAGCCCTCAGGGAAATGATAGCCTCCCAGGGGTGTTAAAATCCAGTTTTAGTAAATACTGAGTCTTTAGTGAACATTTTGATTGGGTTAAGAGCCAACAGTTTGGGCAAACTGATAGTCCTTCAAATACCACAGTGCAGTATTAGGAGCAGTCTCCCTAACTTGACATTTCTTAAGAGGATTTATATTTTAATTATTTGCTTAAAATTTACTCCTGATGGTCCTTTAGGCCAAGAGTCCCCAACCTCCAGGATCTAATGCCTGTTGACCTGAGGTGGTGCTGATGTAATAATAATAGAAATAAAGTGCACATTAAATGTAATGCGCTTGAATGATCACAAAACAACCCCCACCACCCCACCCATGCTTGGTCCATGGGAAAAACTGTCTTCTACGAAACTGGTCCCTAGTGCCGAAAAGGCTGGGGACTGCTGCTTTACGCAAATGTTAATCTCATTTACTTCTCTAATTTTAATGCTCCAAAACACCAACTTAGGGAAGGAAAGAGAAGTGTTCTGTGAAGTTAAGTAAGTACTTTATAATATGATGTGAGAAAAAAGTTCTTGTCATTAAAATGTTACCAATGCCCAATTCAGACTTGGAGGCATTAAAAGTGGGATTGGAGAATACCAGTTGGAGAAGCCTGATACACCACCGAATTCAGTCCTATCCACTTGTCTCACAAGTTAGAAAACAAACTTAGAGAGGCAGAGATACTTCCTTAAGGTCACATGACTATGCAGATGTCTAAACTTTATTTTTTTATTTTTATTTTTTTTTTAGTTTTATTGCTTTACTAAAATTTTCCTAGTTTATATTCCACATTTGTGTGGTTTTTTTTTAATTTTTATTTTTTATTTATTTATTTTTTCAGTGGGTTTTGTCATACATTAGATGTCTAAACTTTAGACTTTTTGATGTCTGGACCAGCAGTTCTTTTTAGTATGAATTATGGTCAACACTTACTGAGCATTTGCTGTGTGCTAGGATCTGAACTAGATCTGGTAGACAGAGTGCCTGAAGAACTATGGATGAAGATTCCTAACTTTGTACAGAAGTTGGTGACCAAAACCATCTCAAAGATAAAGAAATGCAAGAAGGCAAAATGGTTGTCTAAGGAGGTCTTACAAATAGCTGAGAGGAGAAGAGAAGCAAAAGGCAAAGGAGAAAGGGAAAAATATACACAACCGAATGCAGAGTTCCAGACAATAGCAAGGAGAGATAAGAAAGCCTTCTTAAGTGAACAATGCAAAGAAATAGAGGAAAACAATAGAATGGCAAAGACTAGCAATCTCTTCAAGAAAATTGGGGATACCAAGGGAACATTTCATGCAAAGATAGGCACAATAAAGGACAGAAAGGGCAAGGACGTAAAAAAGCGGAAGAGATTAAGAAGAGGTGGCAAGAATACCCAGAAGAATTACACAAAATGGTCTTACTGACCTGGATAACCACAACGGTGTGATCACTCACCAGAGCCAGACATCCTGGAGTGTGAAGTCAAGTGGACCTTAGGAAGCATCACTACGAACAAAGCTAGTGGAGGTGATGGAATTCTAGCTGAGCTATTTCAAATCCTAAAAGATGATGCTGTTAAAGCGCTGCACTCAATATGTCAGCAAATTTGGAAAACTCAGCAGTGGCCACAGGACTGGAAAAGATCTGTTTTCATTCCAATCCAAAAGAAGGGCAATGCCAAAGAATGTTTAAACAGTTGTGATCATTTCACATGCTAGCAAGGTAATGCTCAAAATCCTTCAAGCTAGGTTTCAGCAGTATGTGAATTGAGAACTTCCAGTTATACAAGCAGCTGGATTTAGAAAAGACAGAGGGACCGGAGATCAAATTGCCAACATCCACTGGGTCATAGTAAAAGCAAGGGAATTTCGAAAGAAAACATCTACTTCTGCTTCATTGACTATGCTAAAGTCTTTGACTCTGTGGATCACAACTAACTGTGGGAAGTTATTTTTTAAAAAATATTCTTAAAGAAATGGGAATACCAGACCACCTCACCTGTCTCCTGAGAAACCTGTATGCAGAACAAGAAGCAACGGTTAGAATCAGACATGGAACAACATACTGGTTCAAAATTGGGAAAGAAGTACATCAAGGCTGTATATTGTCACCCTGTTTATTTAACCTTTATGTAGAGTACATCATGCAAAATGCCAAGCTGGGTGACTCACAGGCTGGAATCAACATTGCCAAGAGAAATATCAATAACCTCAGATATGCAGATGATACCACTCTAATGGCAGAAAGTGAAAAGAAACTAAAGATCCTCTTAATGAGGGTGAAAGAAGAGAGTGAAAAAGCTGTCTTAAAACTCAACATTCAGAAAACTAAAATCATGGCATGCAATTCCATCACTTCATGGCAAATAGATGAGAAAACAATGGAATCAGTGACAGATTTTATTTTCTTGGCCTCCAAAATCGCTGCAAATGGTGACTGCAGCCATGAATTAAAAAATCCTTTCTCTTTGGAAGAAAAGCTATGAAAAACCTAGACAGCATATGAAAAATCAGAGACATCATTTTGCTGACAAATGTCTGTATAATCAAACTATGGTTTTTCCAGTAATCATGTATGGATATGAGAGTTGGACCATAAAGATGACTGAAGGCTGAAGAATTGATGCTTTCGAACTGTGGTATTGGAGAAGACTCTTGAGAGTCCCTTGGACAGCAAGGAGATAAAACCAATCAATCCTAAAGGAAATCAATCCTGAATATTCATTGGAAGGACTGATGCTGAAGCTGAAGCTCTAATACTTTGTCCACCAGATGCGAAGAGCCGACTCATTAGAAGACTGTGATACTGGGAAAGATTGAGCGCAGGAGGAGAAGGGGACGACAGAGGATGAGATGCTTGGATGGCATCACCAACCCAATGAACATGCATTTAAGTAAACTCCAGGAGATAGTGAAGGACAGGGAAGCCTGGTGTGCTGCCGTCCATGGGGTTGCAAAGTGTCAGACACAACTTAAGCGACTGAACAACAGCAGGTTCTGGCCTACATGCTTTTCATAAGTGTCAACAGTTCATAAAATCCTTACAGGGTAAAATATTACACATTTAAAAGAAAAAACCCATCATTCTCCTCTAATAATATTTTTTCCTGAAACTTCATTTGCTTTCTTAAGCAGAAGTTGCTGCCGCACAAAGCATTCTCCACATCCAGAGTCAAAGTCTGCCTGAGACTCCTAGTAAACTCCAGTGGGCTATGTTTTGACAGCTAGTCACAACTCAAGTCCAATATGTTTCTATTAAGAATGCAGAGAGGTTTGGAAAGCACAGCTTTTTAAAAGTTTATTTTTTAATTTTATTGGAATATAGTTGATTTTCAATGTTGTGTTAGTTTCAGCAAAGTGATTGTTATACACATATATATATTCATTCTTTTTAAGATTCTTTTCTCATATGGGTCATCACAGAATATTGTTTCCTTCCTTAATTGTTCACTGATGATTTCTTCCCTCTCTTCCTTCCTCTTTTCCTCCTCTCCCTTCCTTCCTTGCCTCTCATCTCTCCCTGCCCCTTCCTTCCTTCTACCCTATTATAGAAAGTGAGGTGTTAAGGACATTTTCTGTCAAGAGTCCAAACTCTTTTTGATTTATCTTGAATGTGTAGAATATTGAAAATACAGGGGCCTCAGGGGTCATCAGAAGGGAAGTAAAGGCCTAGAGAGGTGAAGGATTTTATCTGAGATCAACTAAGTGAAATTCTACCAAGGTCAGAAAGCTACTTCATCATGTGTGCTCAGTCATGTCTGACTCTTTGTGACCCCATGGACTATAGCCTGCCGGACTCCTCTGTCCATGGGATTTTCCAGGCAAGAATACTGGAGTGGGTTGCCTTTTCCTCTTCTAGGGGATCTTCCTGGCCCAGGGATCAAACCTGCGTCTTCTGTGCCTCCTGCATTAATAAGTTGATTCTTTACCACTGAGCCATCTGGGAAGCCCAAGATACTACGTAGCAGGAGTTCAATCACCCCCAACCTGGAAAGCTGTCAGAAGAGCAAAGACAGTGTCTGCTTGTCTTGGGGGTGGGGGAGAGGGGAACATCCTTTTCTTAATAACTTAATTCAATCTCAAATCAGCAAATTCTTCCCCTTCCCCTGAAGGAGACCAGGATCCTTCACCAGGAGCCTCATAATCAAAAGAAAATCTCTAACCATATCCAGCACTTCAAAAACCCTGGTGGTGAGGGTCAGGTAGCCAAGGGCTTAGAGACACAAGGAGTTACAGTTTGGAAATACACACAAGAGGAGGAAACAGTACTTTTATTAATCTGTGCCTTGAAACTCTTTAAGTCACTTGATTGTAGAAGAGGACCAACCCATTAAGAAGACTTCAGCTTCCCTGGCGGTACAGTGGATAAGCATCCACCTGCCAAGGCAGGGGACATGATCCCTGGTCCAGGAAGATTCCACATGCTGTGGAGCAACTAAGCCTGTGTGCTACAACTCCCAAAGCCCATGTGCCTAGCGCCTGTGCTCCACCATGAGAAGCCCACACACCGAAACTAGCCCCGGCTCGTCACAATTAGAAAAAGCCCGTGAGCAGCAATAAAGACCCAGTGCAACCAAAAATAAAATAATCACTTTTTTAAGTAAGAGAAGACTTCAAGAAAGAAAACTTGAAAGTGGTTTTACATTTTGGGAGCTGAGGATTCCAGATCCAACAACCGCGGTAACAGGCAGTGAGGTTCTCAAGAGTCCTTGAGTGTTCCCATCCCAAGGACTTCAACATAGGAATTTCTCTAAAGTCAGTTTTTAGGCTTTCGCTTCTTCCCTTGTGAAACAAGAGATCTGATCCACATGACTGCCAAGGTCCTATCTATATGTAAGAACTCTGTGACTCCACCGTCATATTAAAATCATTAAAAAAAAAGCAAAAGGTGATTCAATAGCTTGTTAATTTTTTTATCATCTTGATATTTTTTTCACCCCAGTTTGTGGCTTGGTGAACAGCATGAACCTGGGGGGATAGCTTTGATGCCCCAAATTACTTGTAAGAATTTTATCTCATGATTTTTTTTTCTAAAGGCTGTGATTGCTACATTCTCTTTGAGATCCTTGCCTACAAAACAGTCTAGAAGCAGACAACTATTAGAGGCCAGAAGTGTTACTGCAATATTCCCCAATGTGTTCAGAATAAAGCCAAATTTTTTAACATGGCCTACAACACTCCACCTGATCCGGGTCTTCTTTATTTTCCCAGGTTGTATCACAGCTTCTCTCTCCTCATTTGATGTATTCTGGCCTTCCCCCAGCTCCCCAGAGACACCAGCCTGTTTCCCAGCTCAGGAAGGCTGTTTTCTTCTAGCCCTTGTATAGGTTGTTTTCTCTACCAGAGCTCTCTTCCTTCACTCTGGTCTGCTTGGATGATTCAAGACTAGATATCCCATCACCAGGGAGGTCTTTGCTGACCTCATCATCTGAATTGAAATCAATGTACCCTGTCTATTTTTCTTCAGAGCACTCAGTATAATCTGTGACTTGTCTATAGTTGTGTGTTTTCTTCAGTATCTGCTTCCCTAACCAGACTGGAAAGTCCTTGAAGGCAGGGGCTATCTCTTTTTGTTGTTGTTGTTCACTGTTGTATTCCCTAGCACCTGGTAGGCACTCAATAAATATTTGCAAAATTAGTGAATGAAAGAATGCATTCACAGAAAATTCCCAGCACCGTCAGCTCTTTCTGGTTGTTTGTATATGACACAACACTATGAGAACACTTCGCAAAACTGTCACTTTGACCCTGTTTTGGCATTGTGGAACTAGTTATTGGTCCTTCTAAGTTGGCAACTGTTCCAGTGTGTGTTTATTCAAGCTGAATCGGCCTCTTTAATGACTCAGTGGGAACACCATCCAGCCAGTTAATGCAACCTCAATTCTCTCAATCTGAGTTCTTGCTAAACTGCAGGGAAATTCTCCTGGCCAAGAAAATACCTGAGATTTCGAGTTTGAACTAAAGTATCCTTAAGAGAGAAAATCAAATGAATTTTTAGTGATTGATTTTTGCCTATGAATAATAGTCAGAGTTAAGTCATATGTGAAATTACTACACAGTTACCTGACTGCAATCAGTTTTGCTTAGATGTTGCTGGGACCATATGAAGAAGGGGTTATTTGTTAAGAACGGACGAGTTCCTTTAAAATTCTGTAGCAATCATGCCTCTCTCTCTCTTTTTTTTCTTCCAGTCCATGGAAAGTGTTATCTCAGGCAGCTTTGTGCAGGAAGTTGGGTTTATCACTTCCTCACAGTTGCAGTTTGTCTAGGACTTAACTACATGCTATCAGATTACATCAAAATTAGGCCTTTGTGTGTTTAACTCATCAAAGGAGTGGACCCTCAGGGCTTGATATCACTTCACTGCATATGCAGTCATGTAGCAAAACAAAGCCTATCTAACAGGACAGAACTATTTCTGTTGTGTGGCAGCTCCCCTAGCTCAAGCTTGCAGAAATGGTTGCGTTTCAGGTGTCTGCAGGGTTTCACTTCTTGTTTTTATATTTATCTCTTTTTAGAATTGCAGTCATTTGCCTGGTTGTATGCAAGGAAGGAAAACCCAAAATATTACCTACCAGGGAGGACAAGATAGCTCCCATTGAGCTGGAGGCAGCACTAACCTTACCATCTCCATTTTCACTTGAGTTCTAAAATCCTGACCATCAGAGTCTGGGCTTTGGTGTGCACCAAGTGGGGAGTTTGAATCCTGTCTCCTCCACTTCCTGCTTGTACATCCTGTGGCAAGTTATTTTACCTCTCTGAGCCTTGGTTTTCCCATCTGAAAAATGCAGATAATAATAGCCTTTTGGTATGGAATAAGTAAGCTGATTTACATAATATGTGAAAAGTATTTGTGGGATGTGTCCCCATAGGAAGGATGTGCATATTTTAAAGCTGGAGGGGTATGCCATGTCCTGCAGAATGGCCAGGGCTGGCAGAGCTGTCCCAGGCTGGCTGAAGTTTCTCAGGCTGCACTTCCACCTTTGGGGCCTCATTGCTATTTTCTTCTCTGTGGAGTTCCCTCTTCTCTGCGGTGGGCTGGCTGCCAGATGCTGCCTCTATTGGCAGCCACAGGAAGCCAATGCAACTGTGAAGTAATACTTCTGCCCCAGGGTTGGCTCCGCCCTGTTGACCAAGGTTTTTGAGATCTGCTCAGCCAACTCTTTTTAATGCCTTGCCTAAAAAGGTCTTCTCACCTGGCTCTGCTGCGCTGAGAAATGGCTGACTACCCCAAAGGCTTCATACAAACAGCTTTTAGGGGATAGAAATGATGAAGTGAACTTTTTTCCCCCAGCTCAATGCTTCAGAAGTTTGGGGGTACCATTTTGTAGTCACTCTCCAATTTGATGCTTGTTTACCAAAATCAGATGTCAAAGGAAGAGACAGGCCTTGATGCTATAAAATCTCTCCAACTCAGTGGAATATAATGAGGCACTGCTGAAATTATTTACATCAAGGCAGTAAGCAAATTTTCACAGGTCTGTGACTAGAAAGAAATTAAGTTACACCTAAAACTGGTGGCTCAGATGGTAAAGCATCTGCCTACAATGCGGGAGACCCGGGTTCGATCCTTGGGTCAGGAAGATCCCCTGGAGAAGGAAATGGCGACCCACTCCATTACTCTTGCCTGAAAAATTCAATGGACAGAGGAGCCTGGTAGGCTACAGTCCATGGGGCCACAAAGAGTCGGACATGACTGAGCAACTTCACTTACTTTTCTTTTCTTTACACCTAAAAAATGCTATACTTGAAGAAAGTGTTTTTCTTTTAACAAATCTGAAACCATTTTAAATATGAACTTGAATCAAGCCTAATGCTTTATTGCTGCTTTACACTCTGGTTATTCCCAGATGGCTCCCTATCTGGCTCCTGAGTTGGCAAAATATGCCGTGAGCCACATTTTGCCTCAGTTGTTTAGAGGATCACTTCAGAGTTGCCAGGGCGGCTGGCTTTGGGAAGGTGTCAAAGGTTGCCATCCAGTGGATTTTGCCTCTGTGTCTGGCCCCTTGGAGTGAGCTCTTTGGCTGTTTCTTTGACTTTTGTCCCTGGATGCTGTCTCTCAGAACTCCTCTTAGAAGCCACAGGGACAGTTCCACTTCATCTTCAAGCCCCCTACAGGAGACAATTTCCCAAGCTGGATTCAGCACCCCTTTATCCAGGAGGAGAGTTGGGACATTTGGCTACAACCCTCTTAGGATAGTTGTGAATGCCAAATGGAAACCAGCCGCTTCTGTAGATTGATAAGATTAAAAATAAAAAATTTTCAGCAGACGAATGGATAAGGAAGCTGTGGTACATATACACCATGGAATATTACTCAGCCGTTAAAAAGAATTCATTTGAATCAGTTCTAAAGAGATGGATGAAACTGGAGCCCATTATACAGAGTGAAGTAAGCCAGAAAGATAAAGAACATTACAGCATACTAACACATATATACGGAATTTAGAAAGATGGTAATGATAACCCTATATGCAAAACAGAAACAGAGACACAGATGTACAGAACAGACTTTTGGACTCTGTGGGAGAAGGCGAGGGTGGGATGTTTCGAGATAACAGCATGTATATTATCTATAGTGAAACAGATCACCAGCCCAGGTGGGATGCATGAGACAAGTGCTCGGGCCTGGTGCACTGGGAAGACCCAGAGGAATCGGGTGGAGAGGGAGGTGGGAGGGGGGATCGGGATGGGGAGTGCATGTAAATCCATGGCTGATTCATGTCAATGTATGACAAAACCCACTGCAATGTTGTGAAGTAATTAGCCTCCAACTAATAAAAATAATTGAAAAAATAAATAAATAAAAAAATTTTTTTTCTAATTGCAAAAGCAGTAAATGCACACACACACACATACCCACCCTATAAACACAGAAATGTATGAAGTTTAAAACTAAAGGCCCTTGTATCAACCTTTTAGTAATATTTCTTCATTATATACTATTCCAGATTTATTTCAGTGCATATCTAAAGTATTTTACTTAAAAAAAGAGAGAGAATGGAATGCTTACCTATTCTTTAGAAATTCACGTTTTCTTTAACAGTGTATCTTGGATAGATAGATTTAAATGTCATTATACACAGATTTACTCCTTTATTTTATATGATTGTGGCTATTCCACAGTGGTGTGTACAATAATTTCTTTACTCAGTTTCTTACTAATGGACTTCTGACTATTTTAGTTTTTTTCAGCTTAGCAAACAGTGCGGTACTGAACATCTTTGTGCAAACATCTATGTGTTCCTGTGTGTGAGTATTTCTGTAGAGTTGCTGAGTTAAAGGGCATGCACGTTTTATATTGAATAAATATCGATAAGTTTTGTTCCATTGTACTAGTTTGCAGTCCTCTCAAAAGTTGAAGTCTTGTTCCTCAAACACTTATCAACTGCACTGTTACTAAATTTTATAAATCTGATGGGCAAGAAAAGTCTTGTTTTCATCTGTGTTTCTTTTACTATTAATAAAGCTGAACATCTTTTAAGATATTTCCTAGCTATCTGTATTTCCTCTTCTGTGAGTTTTCTGTTTGTATTCTTTTTTCAGTTTCCTGTTGAGATGTCTTTTCCTTATTGACCTGTTCATCATTTAGGTTGTTTTGGGCTATAATTAGAGACTGCTTACTAAAATGTGGCTGATGTTTATCATTTGCTGTATTCCATAACACGATGTCTGGAGGCACAGTATTTCAGAGGCTTAGCAGTCTTGGGCACAGATTTTTCCTGCTATATTGTACTTAACTTGTCCTCTTGTGATTTGAAGATGGCTGCCATCATTCCTGTCATCACATTCTAGACAACTATCTCCAAAGCCCCCCCAAAGTTCCTTGCCCCGAATTCTCAAAATTCTTTGATGGTGGAGGAAGACCCTTCTTAGCTGCTTGTCTGCAGACATCTCCCCAGACACAGGGCACATTGGCCAGGATTGGGTCACTAATCCCTTTCCAGGGATGAGATGCCCACGTGTCTGTTATTTTTAATGAGTTTCCCCCTCATTATTCATCATGTTGTCTTCTGAATTAGTTGAAGCAGGCAAATGCAACTTGATTAAAATACAGCAATTTAAATTAGGGCAAATACTATACCTGAAATATAAGATTGTCCTTGACTTGGAAGGATGTATCTTTGAAGGCTCAATGTATGATTTGAGTATGGACAGTTTAACCCCTGAATACCTGGCCACTCTAGGTCAGCCATGTGTCACCAGTTCGGTTCCCAGGAACCTCATGACTTTCTCCTTTGTGCAGCCAGAGGTAGTAGAACTATATCTGATCTGTGTAGCCACGGTTAGTTCAGTTGTGACCTGCTGGCAGAATTTCTGGACCCCTCAGAAGAAATGAAGGAGGTTGGTTTCTTCAGGTGGCTCTAATAATACCT
Organism: Muntiacus reevesi; assembly: GCF_963930625.1. Taxonomy (NCBI): domain Eukaryota; kingdom Metazoa; phylum Chordata; class Mammalia; order Artiodactyla; family Cervidae; genus Muntiacus; species Muntiacus reevesi. Next base: position 136,763,913 of record NC_089250.1, read on the forward strand.
GCTTGTTTATTTATTTTTATTGAAATATAGTTGATTTGCAATGTTAGTTCCAGATGTTCAACAAAGTGATTCAGATATACTTATATGTGTATGAATTCTTTTTCAGATTCATTTCCTTATAGATTGTTACAACATACTGAGTATAGTTCCCTGTGCTATGCAGCAGGTCCTAGTTTGTTATCTATTTTATATATAGTAGTATATATATTTTAACTCCAGACTCCTAATTTATTCCTCCTCACTTTTCCCTTTTGTAACTCTAAGTTTGTTTTCTATGTCTGTGAGTCTATTTCTATTTTGCAAATAAGTTCATTTGTATTATGTTTTTTAGATTCCACAAATAAATGAAAGCATGTGATATTTGTCTTTTTCTGTCTGACTTGCTTCACTTAGTATGACAGTCTCTAGGTCCATCCATGTTGTTGCAGATGGCATTATTTAACTCTTTTTTATGGCTGAGTAGTATTCCATTGTGTATATTTTCTTCTTTATCCATTCATCTGATGATAACAGATGGACATTTAGATTGATTCCATATCTTGGCAATTGTAAATTGTGCTACAACGAACATTGGGGTACAAGTATATTTTCAAATTACAGTTTTGTCCAGATATATGCCCAGGAGTGGAGTCACTGGGTCTTATAATATTGTTACCTACACTGATTGGATGTAGTGTTACCTACACTAAATGGATGCTGATTCCTGATGGAGTGAACCCTCTTTACCCATTTTGGGACAGGAATCTCCCTCTCTTCTTTCTACTGGGTGTTAAGAGAATGAGAACTAGCAGTTACAATTTATTTTTGCTTTACTTATTGAGTCAGTGACCTCAGAGGAATGAGATATCTGATCTTACTTAATGCCTTTTAAACTAGACAATTATCTTTATCAAACTAAGAGATCTCCTTAGTTTTACCTTCTCTATTCTCAGAGCCTCAGTGGCATCTTCGGGGTACCAAGGCACTGGGTTTTTATAAAGCTAAGGCTACTGAGGACTTCCCTGGTGGTTCAGTGGTTAAGACTCCATGCTTTCAATGTAGGGGGCATGTTTGATCCCTGGTTTAGGAATTAAGACCCTGTTTGCTGTGCAGTATGCACCCCCCCCCAAAAAAAAAACAGGCTATGGATATAGAAAGTTGAGTTGCAGAATCATTTCACTGATCTTCAGCATTTTCCCTTGATCTAATCCAACTTTCTCTACCTCAACAACCCCCAAATGAAAGTGCAAACAAATATCCCTTCTTCTTTCCTCCTTCTCCTATTCCTTACCTCATGACTAACACATTACAATACAGTATTACTGTATTGCCATTACAGTGATTAGATATTACCATTACAGTAATACCTAAGCCATGTGTTTGTTAAGCTAAAGAATGTATTCACTTTGGTTTTCAACCATAGGAAATCCAGGGCAACTATCATTTAAATTCATCTCTAATTATTTTGTTTTGGATGCTATCATATATGTTAAATAAAACTTTTTCATTTCTAATTTCATGTTGCTAATACATATAAATGTAATTTATTTTTATATGTTGACTTCATATCCTGAGACTTAGCATTCATTTTCCTGACTTTTTATTTTAAGATTCCTTAGGCTTCCCTACAGATATAGTCATGCACTCTGTGAACAGATAGTTTTGCTTTTTTCATGGAAAGGCTCCAAGAGGATGTAACCCCACAGGCAACCAGCTTGATTAGCAGATGCAGAGTTTAACTTTTGAATCTGCTCATCCCTGGACTGGAATGTTTCAAGCAAGGGAAAACTCCTCTGATCACACGGAATGGTCTTTTCTAGCTCTTTGATTCTATGCTGTTTGATCTTTCTCTTCCCCCTAGTTGAGCCTGTCTTTCCTTACTTGATGAGTTTGATTTGAAAACTAGTTCACTTAGAGTTTTTAGTGTTTACCCTATTTCTAAAGCATTTTCTTCTGGCTAATGGACACATCTGCCATTCCTATGGCAGTAACCACTTTCCCTTTTCCATTTCTTCCTTTGGTTTCCTATGAAGCCATTGCAATTATTTCCTCCATACTCACCAGCCAGATTGTCCACTGTCTCTTTCCTGATTTTTGCCAAGTGACTGTTAACTGTCAAGTGGCCTGGTGTCCTTTCCAAACGAGGGTCTGACACTTGTTTTGCTCCCACTTCCCAAAGCTTTAAATTTCCTTTATCAAGCAACTTCTTATGCTGGGAAAACCACAGTCGGTCTCTACTGCTTCCTCACAATCTCAGCTTCTTCAAATTACTTGATAGTGCCTTTGATTCTTTATCTTAATGACTTGCACACTTGCTTTGTTTAATTATTTTATGCTCCAAATTTCGTTTATTCTTTCAACTGATTCTTATGATTTTTCTTTATCTCTCCTTTATCTGTTTGAAGCTTACCTCTTTTTTTTCTGATTACCTCCTTTCTTTGATAAAATAAAAGGACACAATAATATCCAATCAGTAATATCCAGCATAATATCTTTAGACTTCCTTCATGGAACTATAGGTGGAAGATTCTTTAAATTCAGAAGAACTTTATTTTTAGCAGATTATGATGAAAGAGTATAGTTTGTCATAACCATACAAAGTATCAGGTTGGAAACTGGCCCACGAAAGTTTGGCTCTCAAGCACAGGGATAATCCTTGATTTTTATTAATTGTTTCCTTTTCACTTTTCTTTCTGGTCTGCTTTTGCATTTCCTTGCCTCCAGCACTAGGTCATTTTCCTTGAGTCCTTTTTCTTTTTGTAAAACAGCTTGAGTAAGTGGAAGGAAAACAGACTTTGGAGTATAAATAGACCTGAGTTTCAACACCACACTGCCCGTTACTAGTTGTGGGTCTGGGTGAGTTATTTATCCTTTCTGAGCTTCAATTTTTTCTTCTAAGGATTGCCTTTGAAAACATAAACATACTCATAAGGCATCTAGCATAGTGTCTGGTCCATGAAACATACTTAACACATGTAAAGGTAAAGGTATCACCTTTACACTCTGCCTTTCTTCCTCCCTCTCTCCTCCTGTAATCTCTTGCTAGTCATGATTAGACCTGGATGATCTCTACATTTACAGTCTTTGAAAGTAGTGGCTTACCTCCTCTTTTCTCCTAATATTAGGTCAACAGTGTGATGTTTCTGCCAAAATACAGCTTGTGCAGTCTTACCCTGAATTATAAGAGAATGCGTGTAAGTTAGATGTGTCCAGAGTCATCATGTTAGAGCCTAACTGGGTGTTAGAGACCAGCTGCTTCAACTCTTTTTTTAATTTGTTTATTTTTTATTGAAGGATAATTGCTTTACAGACTTATGTTGTTTTCTGTCAAACCTCAACATGAATCAGTCATAGGTATACACATATCCCCTCCATTTTGAACCTCCCTCCCATCTCCCTCCCCACCCCACCCGTCTAGTTTGATACAGAGCCCCTGTTTGAGTTTCCTGAGCCATACAGCAAATTCCCGTTGGCTATCTATAAGTTTCCATGTTACTCTCTCCATACGTCTCATCCTTTCCTCCCCTTTCCCCAGTCCATAAGTGTTCTCTATGTCTCTCTACTGCTGCCCTGTAAATAAATTCTTCAGTACTATTTTTCTAGATTCTGTATATATGCGTTAGAATACGATATTTATCATTTTCTTTCTGATTTAATTCACTCTCTATATAGGTTCTAGGTTCATCCACCTCATTAGGACTGATTCCATTGTGTATATGTACCACAACTTCTTTATCCATTCATCTGTCGATGGACATCTAGGTTGCTTCCATGTTCTAGCTATTGTAAATACTGCTGCAGTGAACAATGGGATACATGTGTCTTTTTCAGTTTTGGTTTCCTCAGGGTGTATGTCTGGGAGTGGGATTTCTGGGTCATATGGTGGTTTTATTCCTAGTTTTTTAAGGAACTAGGAACAAACTCTTCTTATTTAATAGATAACTAAGTGATATAGCGGCTTCCCAGTTGGCTCAGTGGTAAAGAATTTGCCTACCAATGCAGCAGACTTGAATTCAATCCCTGGGTTGGAAAGATCCCATGGAGAAGGAAATGGCAACCCACCAGTATTCTTGCCTGGAGAGTCCTGTGGACAGAGGAGCCTGGTGGGCTATGGTCCATGGGGTGGCAAAGACTTGGACAAAACTTACGGATCTAGCATGCAGCATGCATGCATAAGTGATATAGCATAGATCAGCTATTTGCTTAAAGTCCATAATACAGAATACATGAATGCTGAGATTTCCTCACTTCAGAAAACAAATTTTTAAAAAATTGAGGCAAAATTCACATAACATAATCATTTAAAAGTTTACAAATCAGTAGCAGTTAGTACCACAACTTTTATCTAGTTCCAAAACATTTCCATCACCCCATATTCATTAAGCAACCACTTCCCATCTTCCCTCACCCTAGCCTCTGGAAACCACTAATCTGCTTTCTGCCTCTGTGGATTTGTCTATTCTGGATATTTCATATAAATGAAATAGTACACCACACGACTGTGGGTGTCTGACTTCTTTCACTTAGCATAATATTTTCTGAACTGAAAAACTTCGTGCTCATTGTTCAGAAATTCAAACCTATAAGAAAGTATAGTGAACAAAATAAAAAATATTCTGTAATCCCACCATCATTGGTGAAACTGCTAACAGTATGCTGACAGTTGCTGTTCCCATTGTCTCCTGCATAAATATGTTTACACTATTCACACATTTTACTTGAATTTGGTTTTCCACTTTATGCTGTATATGAAACAGCTTCCTGTGTTGGCATATAGAGAGCTCTTTGTTTTCTTTTATGGATTGTATGGTGTTTCATTATATGGTTTTAGCTCATATTTTTTAACAAAGCCTGCTGATGAACATCCTCCCTTGTACTCTCTCTCACTCAATTCTTTGATAAGTAAAACAGTTTATATCCTAAGCTGCTGAATGTGTATTACTTTGAAATCCGAATATTGGAGAAAAATATATAGGAAAGGCTTTTGTTTCCCTGGGATCTGCTTGGATACACTGGAAAATGGGTGCATCAGTAAGAGTTTGATAAACTTTGAGGTTGCTTCTAATTTTAGATTCTTTTATTCTTGGTATTAATACCCAAATCATGGTAATTGTATAAACACAGAAACTAAGTCTAGAACTAGGAGTTAGGAGGCCGGGCATTAGCCCTCCTTTTACTAAGGACTAGCTCTGGGACTCTGAAAGTTACTTACCTTTTCAGACTTAAGTTTACTCATCTGCGAAACAAGTTGAGTGAACTAGTTAGTCACTAGTTAGTTCTACTTAGTCACTAGAACCAGTTAATGAATTAACGTGGTGGATTCTAGTTGAGGTCACTGCCCAGTTTACAATGATTCCCCTTCTGCAAGAACAGCTCTGCTTCATGGGGGTACGCCTCTAGCAACCTTGTGTTGTGTTATGAGACCCTCCTCTCTCAGTCATGTCTATTAGCAGAAGCCATTTGTCATAAGTCAATCCAATCAAAATTCTTCTTTAGGTTTTTTGAATTTGAACCACAGAAATGTGGGCAGTTCCTCTCTTGTGGTGAGGGAATGTGAGAAGTGAAACTTGGTAGCCATTGGTAACCATATATTGTTAGTATATCAAGGTTCTAATGTGGCGGATGAAGGGGTGGGACCCTTGTGCTATGAGTTAGTGTGGGCGTAATCACATAAAAAAGGAGCTACCTTTAAATGCAGTGTGGTTTCCTGGATTATATCCTAGAAAAGAAAGAGGACAGTGGAAAAACTGGTAATCCAAGTAAATAGCGGTTAATAGCATTGTACCAATGTTAATATTTTAGTTTTAACAAAGATGTCCTGGCTATGTAAGATGTTAGCATTAAGGGAAACTGGTGAACTCTCTAAACTCTGTAACTATTTTTGCAATATCAACATTGTGTGTTTCCTGATATCATGTGATGAGAAGGGCACAGCATCACTTCTGTGTTGTTCTTTTAAAAAGTACATACAGTCATCCCTTAGTATCTGCTGGAGATTGGTTTTGGAAATCTCCCATAGTTATAAAAATCCTTGGATGCTTAAGTCCCTTATATAAAATTATGTGATATTTGCATAGTACCTACACACATCCTCCTCTATTATATAAATCATCTCTAGATTACTTATAATATGTAATGCAATTTAAACAATTGCTGGTGTATGGTAAAGTTACTTTTCAGAACTTCCTGGAATTTTTTTCAAATATTTTTGATCCATAATTGGTTGAATCCATGGTTACAGAACCTGAGGGTAAAGAGGGCTGATGGTACCTATATTTAGCCAGGGGAAGCATCACTGAGAGACAGTCTATGAGTGGCTAGAAAGTAATCCAAAAATTTCAAAAATATCAAGGTCATGAAAGACAAAGAAAGATTAGGGAACTCTCCTAGACTGGGGAAACTTAGAAGACGTGAAAATGAAATATAATGTATGATCCTGGAGTCCATCCTGGATCTAGAAAAGATCATTAGTAAGGTATTGGAAACCTTTGTATAAGATCTGTAGATTTGCTAATATTGTATTAATATTAATTTGGTTTGGTTTTGGTTGTTGTTCTGTGATCATAAACTATTAACATTTGGGGAAGCTATGAGAACACTCTTATAGAGAGGAATTCTTTGTATTATTTTTGCAACTTTTTTAAAGTCTAAAATTATTTCAAAATTTAAAAGCTTACTAAAAGATGACAACATCAAAATGGTGTAGGCTCCAAACACCCATCCCTCCACAGAAGCAAAAACATTTAGAAACTAAAAACCAACCTTTTCAGAACCCTGGAAAATAGTAAAAAATAAATTCAGAGCAACCAAGTAAATGCTGAATCAAGAGAAAGTTAACTTAAAAGTGGTAGAAAACTTTTGTGGCATTTTTACTTGCCCTTGTCCCACTCCCTCCTTCATAGGGTGGCGGTCTTGAAGATAGCAACCTGAGTTTCCAGTGGGAACCTTGGCCCTGGTTCTGAAGAAAGCAGAGCAGACCTTACTCAAATCATTATGTTTATGTGTTCTAACTTGTCTGGAGGCTACCTGAAGGACCAACACAAGGTACGTCTGTTTCACCTAACTGAGAACTTACTCGGGCAGAAAGGTGGTGGATATTGCTTATAACAATGTAAGGTGAACAAAAACCCCTCAGCTACCTAGGACAAAAGATGATGATTGAGGTATACAATAGACTGCCTAAAGCCTGAGAGGAAAAAGTCAAGGAGAGACTTATTGTGGGAAATTAGGACATTCAAAGAAGCCCATATATACTGAGAAATTTAGAAGGCCACACATATGTACAAGGCAGGGCACATCCTCAGCAAAGACCTGGAAAACCCTCCCTCAGCTTTCACTTCTGGATATCTTTTGGCTCAGTGCAAGTAGCAAGTGAAAGCTATGACAAAGTTGTTTGAAGCCTGACTAAGTGTTAAAATAGTGCCCCAACACAGCCAATCTACAAAGAAGGGGAGAGGTGTTTATTTTTTGTTTATTTTAGCTCCTGGAATCAAGGAAGTCTCTTCAAGGCACTAACTGAGCATGGCCAAAGGAACTGAGACTTCAGTAATTATACACAAGAAATATGGCCTCTACAAAAATAGTTTGAAAAAGTCAGTAAATAAATGGACAACTGCAGCCTTCAACAATCAGAACAGCAAACCCTGGAGAAGAAAGAATATATGACTTCTCAATTTATAAAATTTAAATGTACAATTGTCGGCAAAAATCACAAATTATACAAACACACAGGAAAATCTGGCCCATTCAAAGGATAAAAATAAATTGACAGAAACTATCCATTAAGAAGACCAGGCAAAGGAGTTCCTAGACAAAGACTTTAAATGGACAGTCTTAAATATGTTCAGAGCTAAAGGAAATCATGTACAAAGAATTAAAAGAAACCAGGAAAATGATATATAAACACAATGAGAATACCAATAGATAGAAACTATAAAAAGGAATGGACTAGAGATTCTGGACCTGAAAAGTACAATAAAATGAAAAATTCCCTAGAGGATTCAATAGAAGATTTGAGCAGAGAGAAGAAAGAATCATGAACTTAAAGATAAGACAATTAGAATTATCCATACTGAGGAACAGAAAGAAAGAATGAGAAAAGTGAACAGAGCCTAAGATATTTGTGGGTAAGATCAAGCCAACCAACATAAGCATTTTGAGAGTCCCAGAAGGAGACGACAGAAAGGGGGCAGAGATATTACTTAAAGAAATAATGACCACAAACTTTCCAAATTTGATGACTCTACACATCCAAGAATCTCGACTAAATCCAAGTATGATAAACCCAAAGAAGTTCATACCAAAATACACTATAATCAGACTTCAAAAGACAAAGACAGAGAATTTGGAAGCAGTAAGAGAAAAGAAACTCATTATGTTTAAGGGGTTCTCGATAAGATTAATAGCCAAATATCTCAGACAGAGGCAATGTGATGTGATATTTGAAGTGCTGGGGGGAAAAACCTGTCAATCAAGAATTCTGTGTCTGGCCAAACTACTCCTAAAGATTAGAGGAGAAATTAAGATGCTCTTGAAAACAAAAACTGAGGGAATTTGTTAACAGAACACCTGCCTTACATGAAATGTTAAAGGGAGTCCGCAGGTCCACCTTGAAGCCCTTTCAAGAGATAAAGATCTTCAGTAAAGGTAACTACACAGGTAAATACAAAAGTCAATGTTACTGCATGTTTTAACTTCTAAGTCTACTTTTAGTTTCATACTTAAGATAAATGCAAAAAAAAATTTGTAAATCTGTGTTGGTGCATGAAGCAAAAAATTCAAAATATATAATGGTGTAATTGAAAACGATTGTTTTTGGGGGAAGTGGTATGTGTAAACATACATGTGTGTGTCAGGAGACAGATTATACACACTTAACATGCATGTGGCTGCCTGGACACAGAACATCTCTGAAAGGGTCTACAAGGTAACTGCTAGGTTGTCTCTTTAATAATTTTGAGAGCTGAGTGGTAATGCTCCCAGCAGCTAATTCTTGTTCTTTGTTTCAAATCTGCTTCCTTTTTCGTTTCTCTACTTCCAGAAAGGTGCTGCCACTTATCCAGTTGATAATGTCAGAAAGTTGGGAATTAGGTTCTTTTCCTCTCTTTTCCTCACCCCACTCCATTCAATCTCCCTTTAAATCCTGCTAATTTTATTTCTAAAATATATCTCACCTTTACCTACTTTCATTGCAGAAGACGTTGACTATCCCCCAGTGCTTGTTATCCCTTTCATCCTTGGTCATAGAACACTTGATTTTCAGATGGGCCGTAGTCTCTAGAATAACAATTTTATTTCTATTACCCCTTGCAACTGGATGGGGCCATGTGACTAAGTTCTATGTTGAGTTGTAACTAAAAGTGTCACGTCATTTTTAGAAATGATCTTAAAGGGAGGGGACATGCCATTTTTTCCTCCCTTATTCATTTGTGTTGGCTGGCATGATAGCAAAATGGCTGGAATTAGAGCAACTGTCTTGAATCGGGAGATGAAAGTCATGTTGAGAAGCAAGATAGAAGGAATCCCATCCTTGTTAATTGTGGAGCTACAATCTAATTTTAAGTTAACTATGTAAAGTATTCAATAATGTGAGAGAGAAATAAATATCTATGTGTCCTTGTTATTGTAATTTGGAGTTTTCTGTCACAGATCCTCCTAATCTCATCTGATAAAATGTCTATATTCCAAGCTTCAACCCCTTAGTCCAAGTCCACCCTATCTTACCTGGGCTACTGCAACATCATCCCGATTGTCCCCACCACATCTAATCTTAACCTCCCTCTCCATTCAATTCTATGCATTCAACCAGAGTATCCTTTTAACCATACATACAAGATCAAATCATTCTCTTATTTCTAACCTTTTAGTGAAATTCCATTAGTTTTTATTTTTAAATTTATTTTTATTTAAAAAAATTATTGGATTATAATTGATTTACAGTGTTGTATTAATTTCAGGTGTACAACAAAGTGAATCAATTACACATATACATATATGCATTCTTTTTTTATTTTTTAGATTCTTTTTCCATATAGGCCATTACAGAGTACTGAGTAGATTTCCCTGTATGATACAGCAGGTCCTTATTAGTTATCTATTTTATATATAGTAGTGTGTATATGTCAATTCCAATCTTCCAATTTATCCCTCCCCACCCTACTCCTTGGTAACCATAAATTTGTTTTCTACATCTGTGACTCTACTTCTGGTTTTTTTTTTTCTCTCTACTTCTGTTTTGTAAATAAGTTCATTTGTACCCCTCCTTTTTTTAAAAAATTAGATTCCACATATAAGTGATCTGTTAGTTTTAGAATAAGTTCAAAATTCCCAACACAGGCTATTCAGTCTTTCATTATCTGACTCCTGAAACTTCAGCTCATCTCTTGCTACTTCCCTCACTCATTTTCTGGCCTTCAATCACATTGAAGTCTCAAATACCCTATGCCCTCTTACTATTGTTCCATTTATCACAAATCATTTTTCCCCAGTACTTACTGCCTAGCTAACTCCTATTAAACTTTCAGGAAGTTACACTTCCTCAGGAATTATTGTAGTTAAGGGCCATTACTATGCTTCCTCATGGCCCCTGTAGATTTTTTAAAATATTCTTTACTTCCACTTCTTAATTATTTGTGTAAATACCCATTTAATGTTTCAGATGCTCTATGAGCCTAATGTACCTACACATGCATTCAATGGCCCATGTAGATTTTTTGGCTTTGACTTAAAAAAAAAACAAAAATCAATTAAGCTTGAAAAACTTTTAGTCAGTGCCCCCTCTTTTTAGTTTGTCACAGGTCCTACCAATTCTTCCCATTTCACAAACTTATGTCCCTTTCCTGTGTCCTCTAGGCCTTTGTTTCTTTTGTCTGTCTTCTCCACTAAACTAGAAGGTCCATCAGGCTAAGGATGGAGCTTGTCTTCCATATCACTGTATGCTTTCTGTCTTAATATGCTTGGGATATATCAAGAAACCCTTGTCAAATGAAAGAAGACCATGAATGAACTGTCTTTGTCATAATTAAGTTTTTTTATTCCTTTGGCTTTATTTTCAATATAAGATCCTATGTAGAGATGAGTGGAGACATCCACATTTGGTAAATATTTCAAAATAAATTTTGAATGAACTTAACGTAAGATTCTGAACTTTAAAGCTAACTTTCACCCTTTAAAAAAAACTAATGGAGTAAATAGAAAGTAAATATCATATATTTATACTTTTGTAAGTTTCAGAAAGTTTACAAAAACATCTCATCTGGATCACCTATTTCTTGGGAAGGCAACTCTCTATCTTTGCAATTTTTATTAAATCTAAAATGATCCTCAAAGTAAAAGTTTATTTTAAAAAGAGAGGAAGAAGAGGGGAGCCTCCTTCTCATGGATTTCCAAGTTTTTTTATTGTCAAACCAAAGGTCAAGTTTAAATTTAATGACTTTTGTATTAACTATACACATACTAGTAAGTGCTAAGACTTAAAATCTTCCGGTTCAGTTGTGACTCCAGACAGGATCCAGAGAGGAGTTCTAAAAATCTCTTCTCTGGGTTTTATGGAAACTTCCTTTACCCTCCTGTGTTAGCCTCTTAAGGCACTGCGTTAGCCTTAAAAGGGCACTGGAAAGGGCGAATGAATGGTTTTAACTTTATTTTGAACCAAATGATCCTTGCGTCCCTGTTGCCTTTTCATCACATACTTAACACCATTACATCAGCATCTTTGCTAAAGTTTATTGAAAGACACCGCTTTTGGAGAATGTGCTCATATGGGGCCATTATGTACACTGTGTAAGTTGTTCACTGTACCCAGGCACCTAGACCAGGGCCAACATAGACTGTAGCCCACCCTCTGTTCCCTACTAAGCTGCTCTGCACCCTGCCGTGGGTCCTCCTCATCCTAGAGGAAGAAGGTGCTCTATGTGCCAGTAGCAGACCTGTGCCCTTCGGGGAGCAAGTGCTTCTGTTTGCCACCCCTAGCCTTGATCCTTGTCAGAAAGGAGAAGCTTTAAGACACAATGAAACTAACACCAAGAAAGAGGCCAAAGCTAGTGATGGAGAGAGAGGGACTCTGTGGCATCCAGTCCTGTTTCCTCTTTTTTTAAAATTTTTTATTTATTTGACTGCCCAGATCTTACTGAAGCATGCCAGATCTTCAATCTTCACTGCAGCATGCAAACTCTTAGTTGTGCATGTGGGATCCAGTTCCCTGGCCAGGGATCAAACCTAGGCCCCCTGAATTGGGAGCATGGGGTCTTAACCACCAGGGAAGTCTGTGTTTCCTCTTTTCTTAATCAGGAGACCATACCCTTGCTTCCCTAAGATGTGGTAGTTCAACCCTAACCCTTTTTAAAAAAATTAAATTCTTCCTGTTAGCTTTAACTAGTTTGATTGACTTTTCCTTTCTTGCAGGCTATCTTCAACCTCTTCTAGATCTAATGTACAGTACAATAACCATGGGATCAGCTGGGACAGATAGCTACAGTGGTATTCTGTTTCAGAACCAGTTGTGGTGAGGGGCAAGGGGACAAATTTATAGCTTTTTATTATTCCCATGGTATCAATACTGCAACTATGTCTGATTTCAGGCTCCCAATGTGATGTCATTGGTAGCTTGACAGAGTTGGGGAGAGTCACACAGTTGGCTCTTATAAGTGTGTGGGTCCAGAACACTGCTGGATCACTTCCATCACGTCCAGCTTTGTCCACTGATGAGTATGTAAACAGTGATTGTTAGTCACCAACTGGTAAGCCCACAGGCTAAAATATGGCCTCAGATGTACTCTGTTTAATCTAAAAGTGTTTAAAATATTTTGGTTAGTTTTCATTGTTTAAATATTATGATATTGTACTTAAAAACACATATTCTCACCTTTTCATGAAAAATGGGAATATATTGTAATATTGGGCCTGGTACTTAGAAAAGTTCATCAATACATCCAAGGTGGCATGGAGATTATCCAAAGTAACACAAAAGTGTCTGAACTACAGAAAGAACTCAGGTCTTCTGCTTGCAAACCAAAGCTAGTCCACTTCTTCAAGTTGCCTTCTCATGTCCTTGTCCATCATCATTTTGCTACCATTTTCTTGCTTGGCATTTTCTCTGGAACTGGTGTTTCCCATTTACAAAGTGTAATGTGACCAAAGTTTGTTAAGGTCATATCTGTGGGATCATAAGCAGGTGAATCATGACAGAGATTCCATGAATTGGCCAACTATCTTCCCTGTTCACTTTTACTTTGTAGAATACTGATTGTTTTTTGTAAAGAGAATCCAAGTTCATTTCCAAAAAGAAGAAGGAGGAGGTAGAGGAAGGAGATGGAGATAGCAAAGAACAGGGAAAAAGTAAAAAATTACCCGCAAACCTGACATTAACCCATGTTATAAAAGAATACTACTTCAGACATCTTATGTACAGGTCGAGAAAAAGACTGCTAGTTAGGGATGGGATCATTCCCAATGTGCTATTTTTAAATAACAATATTAAGTCCAATCCTATTTCAATTTGACAAAAGACAAATAAATTAAACTGAAGGAATTGCTGAACTTTAAATAAATGTTTATCACAAGGAACATTAGCTTTTTAAAGATACTCCTAAGATTAAAATGACCATTAAGAGTTTTGCGTCATTATGGGTTTTTTTTTTTTCACTTTCATGATGCAGTTTTTGAGAGCATCTTTGGTATGCTCCCAGGAGAACTGAGGACATTAGTGCAGGAAAAATTCCCCTTTCCCCTGCTGAATTTAGTTAATTCATTTTATTTTTTAGTGGTTAAGGTTTTTAGTATTTATATTGTTTTGTAACCATAATTTCCACAGTTGTTTAATCTTTGTTCTGTATGTAAGTGAATTCAGTTCTCTGCACCCGTCTTTGATCATATCTTCTCCATCCTTGAGTTCTTTATTTTAATTCCTCTCTGGCTTGTATGTATTTCATCACCAAGTAGCCTCCCTGCCACCGTCACTCTCTGCCAAGAAGACTGTATAGTAGCTCTTGAATGTTTGTAGTCTTGAGAATGCCTTTCTGTTACCTTGAAAAATAGCCTGGCTTGATATAAAATTTTTGAGTCACACTTTCTTTTTCTCATAATTTAGTAGATATTGCTCCCTTGTCTTTTGACATAAGGTCTTTTGCCACGGTTTCTCTATTTATCTCATTTGATTTGAGTCATCATTGGAAATTTTTTTTCCAGAAAGGATTTATGTGTATTATTTTCCCTGAACTTGTTTTCACATTTGAGATGTTAACTTGTTCCCTTTGTTGGTGCATTACAATTTATCTTTATAGGCATGTTCCAGTAATTCTTGCATGAAGTAAGACCAGGGAAGGTTTGAAGCTTGTTTGGCTTATGGAAACAAAACAAAAATCTTACGAATGACTTGTTTTTCTTGCTTATTTTCCTTAAGAATTGTTTATCCTTAAAGTTTAGTTCTCAGTGTTGCTTGTACTATATGGTTTTTTTCCCTTGTAACTTGTGTGTTCCTTTAATATGCAGGTTTAACTTTTTCCTTCATTTAGGGGAAATTTTTTCTTTGAGAACTTGAAACAATATGTCTGTGTGATTTGTTAGGTTTACTACTTCAGAGTCATCTGTTATCTTTAATTTGGACAGTTTTATCTGTCTTCCATTTCTATTATCTTCTTTCTATTTACTTTAGTGTCTTTGAATTATTAACCATAGTTATTAAGAAGCAAAACTGAAGCCTATTTATTGCATTAATGATTCAATTTTTAGCAAATGCCTATTATTTCCCCTATGGTTTATATTTACTTAATAGTTCTTCAATAGTATTATTTTAGCCTTTGATTTGTTTCCTTAACTTCCACCTCCCTTTAAATCTCATTATCTTTATTTTTATGATTTTGTCATTGAGCTCTTTCCTCGTTTCTTTGTTGCAACATATTTGCATAGCTGCCATACTATTTCTGAAAATCTTGCTCATGCTTAATATGTGAAGCTATTTCTAGATCTTCCATTTGCTTGAATATAGTTGGGCGAATTCTTCTTTCTTCTTCAATCTATTTTTCTATCCTAGGTTTTGTGCTCTATCTACTTCTAACTACCCTGAAGGTGTGAGGGGAAGAAAATGGATTGTTCATCTGAGCTGTGCCCAGGGAAGTTCCATTCCCTGGGAAAAACTTCTAGATTTAGAGTGAAACAATCTCATCAGTAGTACCAAGCATAGGTAACTAAACCAGCAAGCCCATCAGATGTCATAGGAGTCCCTCACAGTCATGAATAACTGTATGGTAAGCAATACTTTACTGAGCATTTGCTCTGTGCCAGACATTGAAAGAAGAAAATAGCTTCCTTTATGATGTATTTATGAGGTTATGCCTGTGCCACATGCATTATATATTATTTGCTCAGTACAACATTATGAAATATCTTTACCAGCCCTTCCTACTTTCTTTCTTTGGCTGTACCATGCAGCATAGAGGATCTTAGTTCCCCAACCAGGGATCAAACCTGTGCCCCCTGCAGTGGAAAGGCAGAGTCTTAACCACTGGACTGCTAGGGAAGTCCCCAGCCCCCATGTTTTGAATGAAGGAACAGAGACTTATAGAAAAGTTATATAATTTTCCAAAAGTCACAAAGCTAATATGAAAGAGTTGACCTTTGAAACTGTGTCTAAATTATGAATGCTTATTATGAAAGATTTTGTTTTGTTTTTTTGAAAAGCTTTTTTTTAATCAGGACATTTATGTAATATTGGGGAATACTTGTGGAATTTCAGTCCACCATGATTTGCATATAACACATTAAAAGCTTAGGATTTTTCTTTTCCAAAAATAATTCTGGCTTATAAATGAAATATGATCTAGACTTGCTTCAAAAATAATCTGGGGGAAACTGGGTGAGGGAATAGATGAAACAAGATTGACCATGGGTTGATAATTGAACCAGGGACTTGAAACATGGAGGCTCATTGTACAGAATTCTAAAATGACTAAGAAGTGCTTTTTCAACATTATGGTTTGGGGCAAAGACACACTCACCAATTTACTCAATAACATTTTCTCTTCAAAGAACATCATATGAAATAAATTTGAATTGCCTGCCATGTTTGGATGAACTAAAACCAGGTAGAATGTTATTGAT
The DNA here is from genome assembly GCF_963930625.1 of Muntiacus reevesi. Classification (NCBI taxonomy): domain Eukaryota; kingdom Metazoa; phylum Chordata; class Mammalia; order Artiodactyla; family Cervidae; genus Muntiacus; species Muntiacus reevesi. Next base: position 136,779,987 of record NC_089250.1, read on the forward strand.
TTCCAATGACCTACTATGATATTATGTGACTAAAAGCTATTCAGAGGGGTGATATTTAAAATAAATAACAGCAGGTCAGTGGGGAAGATCTGTCCCTTTTTTTGGATGGAGGCCTAACTGGACATCTATGAATGATATGAACTTTGGGACTTGGCTATCTCCTACACAGCAAGATTATTCTAAGATTAGAAGATTTGGTTGGTTTTGCACTTCATGACCCATCTGTACAGACATATTTCTTATTCAGGGGCTATGGCTTTCAGATAATATCATGTGGCAAAATGATTCAGAGTATTTTTCTGGGAGTTGGACAGATTTGAATTTAAATGCTGGTTCCATTACTTACTATCTGGGTGATGGATCTTCTCTAAATCCCAGTTTCCTCATCTGTAAATTGGAGTAATTATACCTGTCCTTGGCTTCCCAGGTGGCGCTAGTGGTTAAGAATCTGCCTGCAATGCAGGTAGACGTAAGGGATGAGAGTTTGATCCCTGGATCAGGAAGATCTGCTGGAGGAGGACATAACAACCCACTCCAGTATTCTTGCCTGGAGAATCCCGTGGAAGAAGAGCCTGGTAGGTTGCAGTCCATGGGATTGCACACAGTTGGACACAACTGAAGCAATTTAGCGCTTGGCTTCCCAAGTGGCACAGTGGTAAAAAATCTGCCTGCCCATGCAGGAGACTAAGGAGACAGGAGTTTGATTCCTGGGTTGGGAAGATCCCCTGGAGTAGGAATTGGCAACCTAATCCACTATTCTTGCCTGGGAAATCCCATGGACAGAGGAGCCTGGTGGGCTATAGTCCATGGGGGTTGCAAAGTGTCAGACACAACTGAGCACTCCTGGATGCACTGTACTTGTCCTTAAGGATTGTTGGAAAGAGCAAATGAGATCATATCTTTAATGCCATTAGCACAGGGGCAGGCTATTATTATTGTGCTGTTTTTAAAAAATGTGGCAATTCAGAATGACTAAATCTTTGGCTTTTGTCCATTTGACATGACCTAGGCTGAACTGTCATTTGTGTCACTTCAGTGCGTCACCACTTCTCTTAAGGAGATTAAAGTCAGCAGGCATCCTTCCCTTTATTTCACAATTTTAAGCCTCCTGTGCACCTCAGGGAATGAACAGATTCCAACATGCTTAGGGAAATAGGAAGGTCAACTAGGAAGAAAGTCTAGAACCTAATGAGGTAAGAGATTCATTCAACTATTCGACAAATATTTATTGAGTGCTCAGTGTACACTAAGAATTATTATATATGCTGGGGATAAATTGGAAGAAAAAACCAACAAAAATCCCAACCTGGAATGAAAATGATATCATGTGGGAAGTTGACACTTAGCATCTGGTAGGTGTTATCTATTGAGTATGCATAGTGGTTAGGAAATATACTGTAGGTTTCCTGCTGTTAACTAGTGATCAAGAGTGTGGTTTCTAGGTGTAAAAGTTCAAGTTGCACTGATTCATGGGTACAAGAACCACCTCTTTAACTAGTGATACATATTATATTATGCTTTAATAAACTCTTTTGAAAAGCAAGTATGGAAGCAAAAAAAAAAACAAACCCTAGTTCTAAAGGTAGAAGTCATTGTCCCCATTTTTCATAGGAGGAAACTGAGACCAAGTTGACTATAATTTGCTCTAGGTCACCCTATCTGCTCTCAGTGAAGAAGGAAGGAAGACTAAATTAGTCTGATATGTCCTTCCATATTCCTTTCTGCCTTGTCTTTCTACCTCTTCTTGCTCTTTTTTTCATTTAGGACGTGATTTCCTGTTACCTGTTTGAAGAAAGGGAAAAAAAGTCCAGCCTTGGGTTATCACTGTCTCAGTATCTCTGTGAAAATTCATTGTTTTCATCTGCCCAGCATCTGTTCCTTACTTTTCTGGTCATAGCATCTGCAACAGTTAGAATTGTGTTTGATTACAAGTAATTGGAAATATAGCTAACAGTAGCTTAAACAAGGGTTTCTTGTGTCATACAGTAAGTCTGGAGATTGACAGTCAGGGTTAGTGCATGGGTTCACTGGAGCTACCAAGGACTCAGGAAATTTCTATTTTTCTGGCTTATCACCCTTGGGGGGTATTTGTATGCATTCTCATATTGCTGTTCTCACAGTCACAAAATGGTTGCGGCCTCCCTGGCATTGCATTCAAAATCCAAGAAGAAAGAAGGGTAAAGGGCAAAGGAGCAAAAGAATCATGCCAGCTATTTTTTCCAGAAGAGCAAATCTTTCCAAAATGCTCTGCCCAGCTTGCTTCTGCTTATTTCTCATTGGTTGGAACTGGATCACGTGGCTACTCCTAGACCAATAATAGGGCTAAAGGAATGACATTTTTAATCATAATTAACCCCAGAGGTCAGGATAAGAGCAAGCTCTTCCTAAGATCAAAGGATCTCTGTTCTTTCTGAATAATTAAATTCTGTGCAGGCAGTTGGGGGAAATGTATGTTGAGTGGCAAGGGAAATCCAGTCTCTCCCATATTCAGCTCGTGCAGATTGGTTAGAGCATCCCCATTCACAAGCCATGTGTAGGCAGGATGGACAAGACACCCTTAATTCCTGCAAGAACTTCCGCTGGACTTATTGAAGAAGTGAAACCTTGCCTGGGAGTCCTGGCTATATGGAAACGTAAGTCTTGATCTACCAGGATCCCCACATGTGTGGGGCTTGCTGAGATGCAGTGGTCAGATGGAGAGAGGGCCTGATACTATGAGACCCTGGTTCAACTGAGTCTAAATCTAGAGATTGATTCCTAGACTTTTTAGTTGCTTGAGCTTATGAATTCTCTCTATGTGCATAGTCCAATTAAAGGTGGATGTGGTTTTTGCTATCAAGAGTCTTAAGGTGCTGCTAGTGGTAAAGAAACCACCTGCCAATGCAGGAGATTTAAGAGATGCGGGTTCAGACCCTGGGTTGAGAAGATCCCTTGGAGAAGGAAATGGCAACCCACTCCAGAATCCCATGGACAGAGGAGCCTGAAGGGCTACAATCCATAGGGTTGCAAAGAGACACAACTAAAGCAACTCAGCACGCATGCACACATATTGACTAAGTCACTTTTCTTAGGAGGATCAGACACCAAATATTGTCATCTTCTCTTTGAAGACAACCTGAGGGAGCCAGTGATAGTCCATTATATGGACAATGTAGTAAATGAGCTAACCAACAGTGTGCAGATATAAATACAATGTGTCATTCCCTCAAATTGCAATTGTACAAGTTTTTGATAAATATGTAAATTTTATAGTAATATTTTGTAAGTTCTAAATCTTGCCTGCAATTGTGAAGCTTTCAGTTGCTAGGCTCAAATTGCATAGCTTCATTTCCTTTCTTTTTTTCCCAAAGGTTGTATTACTCATATAACCTGGGTTTCAGCTGTACTAGCAAATGATAAATAAAAGAAAATTCCACTGAAAAAATGGAAAGTAGATTGTATAGATAATAAGGAATATGACAAAGCAGTATTGACTTTTAAGCACAGAATCATAAAATCAAACCAAGGAGAAAGTATAGCTTTTAAGAAATCTCAGAGTGAATAAGAACTCACTTTCTAGCTTTAACAAGTAAAATGTAGAATGAAAGAGAATGTTATCACCAATAGACAATGTTTTTAAATTAATAAGAAAATAAGGAAAGAGACCTTTAAATATTTTTTTTCATTTTACAAACTTCTATTATTCTGAAAAAACAAAACAAAACCACTCTGTAATCAGAAAATTAGAATAATCTGAAACAGAAAAAGATGGCAAACAACAAAGACAGGGAAGTGGTGGTTTGTCAAGCTGGTATACTGTGAGAATGTAATGAAAACTAGATACACTCTTTTCAGAAAAATGCACTTATATTACCCAAATTTTACACAGTTTTAGGGATTCACAGACTTCTTAAAAGCCAATCCATGGATATACTTCTGACATAGAGATCCATGGATCCTAGATTAAAACTCTTCTTTCCTTTTAGGTATGTCAATCTTTGTTCCAAAATTATTTTGAGTAAGAAAATGACACTAACCAATTTGTAACATCTGGTCAATAATAATAGCTATCATTTAAAAAACTTTTACAACATGACAAGGCATTGGGCTTAATAGTCAATACATATTCATGTATATATACATACATACATATATATCATCTCATTGAATTCTTATGATTCTTATAATGACCCAGTAAAGTTGACACCTTAGTTGTCCTGTTTTGTGGATTGAGGAAAGTGAGGCTGACTTAAAGAGGTTAAATAACTTCATAAAGATCACACTGCAGGGTAGGGATTCAAACCCATGTTTTTCTGATACCAAAACTCACCATCCTCTTCTCCTTGTCATTTCCTGGTCTCCCTGTCCCCAAATTTTTTTTCCAGTTGGGTACCACATTTTCATTTTTTCAGTGCAATAATATTTGAAGATACAGCACCACAAGAAACATTTTACCACATTCCTATTAATGATATGGCTGAGTCTATTTGAGAACCGCTTCAGTCAGTCTCTGCTCAGACTTCACCCCTTCAGAGAAACCTTCCCTCATATAAAACAGCATCCCAGTACTTTATCACTGTCTATTCATTTGTTGTTGTTGTTCAGCCACTCAGTTGTGTCTGATTCTGCAACCCCATGGACCACAGCACACCAGGCTCCCCTGTCTTTCACCACTTCCTATAGCTTGCTCAAACTCATGTCCATTGAGCTGGTGATGCCATCCAACCATCTCGTCCTCTGTCGTCCCCTACTCCACCTGCCTTCAATCTTTCCCAGCATCAGGGTCATGTCTAATGAGTCAGCTGTTCGCATCAGGTGGCCAAAGTATTGGAGCTTCGGCTTCATCAGCAGTCCTTCCAATGAATATTCAGGTTGATTTCTCTAGGATTGACTGGTTTGATCTCCTTGCAGTCCAAGGGATGCTCAAGAGTTTTCTCCAACACCACAGTTCAAAAGCATCAATTCTTCTGCGCTCAGCCTTCTTTATGGTCCACCTCTTACATCCATACGTAACTACTGGAGAAATCATAACTTTGATTATACAGACCTTTGTTGTCAATGTCTCTGCTTTTCAATATGCTGTCTAGGTTTGTCATAGCTTTTCTTCCAAGGAGCAAGCCTCTTTTAATTCCATGACTGAAGTCACCATCATTTACCTACCTTATTTTCCTTCTTGTACTCAGTCACTCAGTTTTGTCTGACTCTTTGCTACCCCATGGACTGTCAGGCTCCTCTGTCCATTGGATTTTCCTGGCAAGGATACTGGAGTAGGTTGCCATTTCCATTGCCAGTTTTCCTTCACAGCACCTCTCATATCCTGATATATTATACATTTCTACTTATTATATTATTGTTTGCCTCTTCCTTTATGAGAGAAAGGACTTCATTTATTGCTGCATTCCCAGCACCCAGCCCACACAGCCTAGCTCGTCATAAAGAAGTGAAAGTGTTAGTTGCTCAGACATGTCCCATGGACTGTATGTAGCCCGCCAGGCTCCTCTGTCCATGGGATTCTCCAGGCAAGAATACTGGAGTGGGTTGCCATTGCCTTCTGCAGGAGATCTCCCTGACCCAGGGATCAAATCTGGGTCTTCTGTAGTGCAGGTGGATTCTTTACTGTCTGATCCACCAGGGAAGCCCCAGCTCATGGTAGGCACTCTATAATATAAATTGCTGAAGAAAAGAGAGAATGAAAGTACATTCAGGGAAACCAGAGGAGAAGTACGCATCCAGTCTTTGTTTCTGTTTCTCCTGCCTCTTACTTCAACAGGGTCAGAACATTCAGACCAATATTTCTCCAGCTGGGAGATGAGAAATATTCTCTTTTTCCAAGAGAGATTAAAATAGAACTTCTTAGTTCTCGGGGAACTTCATCTCCCCTCTGACCTCTCCACAGCCTTGGTAGTACCCTTCTTTCTTTCTATTTTGAAGACTCTTCCCCAATAGACCCTTTGGATACCACCAGATTCAGGACTGACCTCTCAAAACTCTCCTCAGTTCCTTAACTTTATGAGACTCTTTGCCTTTCCAACCAAGAACAATGTTACTGAACTGTTGTTTCTTGACCTTTTAGAAAACTCAAAGGCGTGGGGCAAAGTCTCACAGTCTCACTATAATTAGTTAGATTGATTCTGCTCTGCTGCCGCCGCTGTTTATCATCTCTCTTCTTAGCCTGACCAGCGTTTTCTCAATAAAATCAGTGTCATGTGCTCCGTTCTCTTGTGGACTTTAAAAGTTGTTTCTTTTGGTTTTTACCCTCCAGGATTTCTTTGGACACTAAAGTTAAGAATATTGGTCTTTAAATTTTTCCTTTTATAACATGGTCGCCATGTGGATCTTTTTATTTAATTTTTTAAAAGAAGTTTCTATTTTTATTGATTTAGTTTTGGCTGTGCTGGGTCTTTGTTGGTACTACGCGTGGGCTTTCTCTAGTTGCTCTAGTTGCGGGGAGTGGTGGCGGCTCTTGGTTGTGGTGTTCAGGCTTCTTGTTGCGGTGGCTCCTCTTGTTGCAGAGCACAGGCTCTAGAATGCAGTAGCTGTGGTGCACGGGCTCAGCTACTCTGTGGCATGTAAGATCTTCCTGGACCAGGAATGGAACCTGTGTCCCTTGCATTGGCAGGCGGATTCTTAACCACTGGACCACTGGGGAAGTCCTCGTGGATTTTTTTAAATCTTCAGTAGGAATTTGAAACCACTTTAGAAGACCAAGTGCTATGAAATTTTATCTAATGTTGTTATTTTTAAAAGAAAATAGACTTTATATTTTAGAGCAGTTTTAGGTTCACAAAAACAACTGAGTGGCAAGTATGGAGACCTCTCATATACTCTCTGCCCCTACACAAGCATAGCCTCCTCAGCTGCTCATTTCTTTTTAGTGCTGAATACTATTTCATTATCTGCCTGTACCACAGTTTATCCATTCACCTAGTGAAGGTAGTCCGGTGGCTTCCATTTTGACAGTTATGAATAAAGTTGCTGTAAACATTCATGGGCAGGTTTTTGGGTGGACACAAGTTTTCAGTTCATTTGAGTAAATACCAAAGAGCACAACTGCTTGAGCATATGGTAAGAATATATTTAGTTTTGTTAAGAAACTGCCAAACTGTCCTCCAGAGTGGTCGTACCATTTTGCATTCCCACCAGCAGTGAATGAGAGTTCTTGTTGCTCCACATCCTCACCAGCATTTCGTGTCATTAGAGTTTTAGATTGTGACCTTTCAAATAGGTTTGTAGTAGCATCTCATTGCTTTAATTTGCAGCTCCCAAGTGATAAGTGATTTTGAGCATCTTTTCATAGATGTGGTTATTTGCCATATCTTCTATAGTGAGGTATCACTAGTTCTTTTACCCATTTTAAAATCAGGTTCTTTCTTTGGGTGTGTTGGGCCTTAGTTGTGGCACATGGGCTCAAATTTGTGGACAAAGAGTTGTTCATAATATTCATTTATTATCCTTTTAATGCCCATGAGATTTGTAGTGACGTCCTCAATTTCATTTCTAGATTAATAATTTGTGTCTTTTTTTTCTTAGCCTGGCTAATGATTTATGGATTTTATTGATCTTTTTAAAGAACTAGCTTTTGGGTTTATTGATTTTCTCTATTGATTTTCTGTTTTCAATTTAATTGATTTCTTCTCTTATTCTTATTTTCTTCTAGCTAATTTGGATTTAATTTGCTCTTCTTTTTCTAGTTTTGTAAGGTGGTAGCTTAGATTATTGATTTTAGATTTTCTTTTCTAGTATATTTAATGCGATAAGTTTCCCACTAAGCACTGCTTTCACTGCATCTCACAAATTCTGATAAGTTGTATTTCAATTTTCATTCAGTTCAAAAATTAATTTCTTCTAACTAAGATTTCTTCTTTGACCCATGTGTAATTTATATTTGTGTTGTTTAATCTGCAGGTATTTGGGGATTTTCCAGTTATCTTTTTGTTATTTATTTCTAATTTAATTCCTTTCTGTTGTGTCTAAGAACAGACATTGTATGATTTTTCTCCTTTTAAATTAAAAATAAAATATTTATTTTTATTTATTTATTTATTTATTTATTTTTTTTAAATAAAATATTTATTTTTAAAATAAAGACTTAAAACTGCCAAGTCTCAGTTGTGACACACAGGCCCATCAATCTATGTTGCCACAAGCAGGATCTTTAGTTTTGGCATGTGGGATCTAGTTCCCCGACCAGGGATCAAACCTGGGCACCCTGCATGGACAGTGTGGAGTCTTAGCCACTGGATCACCAGGGAAGTCCTTCTTTTAAAATTTTTAAAGTCTGTTTTATGGCCCAGAATGTGGTCTATCTTGGTAAATGTTCCATGTGAGCTTGAGAAGAATGTATGTTCTGTTATTGCTGGGTGAACTTGTCTATAGATGTTGACTGTATCCAGTTGGTTGATGGTATTGTTGAGTTCAAAATGTGCTTATTGATTTTCTGCCTGCTGGATCTGTCCATTTCTGATAGAGGCGTTCAACTTTCCAACTATCATTGTGGATTCATCCATTTCTCCTTGCAGTTCTGTTAGTTTTTCCTCATGTAGATGCATGTTCTATTGTTAGGTGCATACACATTAAAGATTATTACGTTTTCTTGGAGAATTGACCCCTTTATCATTATGTAATACCTTTCTTTATCTCACATAACTGTCCTTGCTTTGAAGTCTGTTGTTTGGTCGCTCAGTTGTGCCAATTCTTTTGCGACCTCATGGCCTGTAGCCCGCCAGGCTCTTCTGTCCATGGGATTTTCTAAGCAAGATTACTGGAGTGGATTGCCATTTCCTTCTCTAGAGGATCTTCCTGACCCAGGGATCAAACCCAAGTCTCTTGCGTTGCCAGCAGATTCAATCTGAAGTTTGCTCTATCTGAAATTAATACACCTACTCTTTCTTATGATTAGTATTAGTGTGATATGTTCTTCCTCCATCCATTTACCTTAGTTCTATTTGCGTCTTTAAAGTATATTTCTTGTAGACAGCGTATAGTTGGGTCTTGTTTTTTGATCTGCACTGACAATCTCTGTCCTTCATTTGTGTATTTATAACAATGACATTTTAAAGTGATTATTGATATAGTTGGACCACTTTGTTACTGTTTTCTAGTCTTTGCTCTTTTCTTTGTTCCTATTTTTGTCTTATACTATCTAATGTTATTTTAAAATTTAAAATACTGTTTTTAGTTACCATTTATGGAGCATTTACTAGATGCTGGAGCTGTGTCAAGAGTTTTGTAATCATTATTTCACTTAGTTTACTTGACAATCCCATGACATGAGCTGTAATAGTAGACTTACTACATGCCTGTTAACCTGTTAAACTCATCATACACATTATTATACACATTATCTCATTTAATTCTCTCAACAGTCCCACGTCAAAGGTAATGTATTATCCCCATTTTACAGATGAGGGATCTGAGATTTGGTGAGGGCATATAAGATATCAGCTGTAGTCTTGTCTTCCTATTAGCCCTCCAAAATAACCCCCAGTGTCTCCAGTCTGCCTCTGACAAATGTCTTTGTTTAGTGCATAAGACTGAGCCTTGTCATCTCTTACCTGTCTCAACAAATGATCATGCATGTACATCCTTTCTGAAGTTCCTTTTCCTAAAGTATAAAGACTCCTGTTAAAATATTTTTTGATGTTTTGTGTGTCTTTGTAGGTAGTAGTTAGAATGAAAGGCTTGGTACAAAATATATAAAAAGTCTCTTCCTTGATGTTGCCCTCTTTTGTCCACTTCTCCTGCCCACTACAGTAGGACTCTATTAGTTGGCCCACCATCTCAGTTTGGTAGTAGATGCTCAGGTAGCCAAGTCCTCTCTCTGACCTTGCCTGCACCTCTGTGGTGCTGGAACCATCTCTGGGAGAACTCAGGACACTTGTTCCTTGCACTTTCATACTTCTTATTCCCATCTTTTCCTGTTTTAGCTCATGAGAAAGCTCTCTTATTGCCTATCTGCTCTCATTCAATTCTGAACTGTCTTTGCTGCAGGAAGCCACACACATCTGCAGATCTGCTCTGCAGTCTGCCCTTGCTTCTCCAAGCGTGCTCAGCATCTCTGGGAAGCTTATTCAAATGTTTATCCCCTGGTCTCACTCTCATGGATTTTGATTCATAGGAATATGTAGGACAAGGAATCTGTGTTTTATTAAGCCCTTCACTACTCCAGATTTAAAGCTCAAGAACTATTCAGTGGTCCAAGAATGTGATGGTAAAGCATAATGAGAACACGCTCTCACTCATAATTGCCCTTGGCTCCTTCTTTGGGATTCTCACCTCTCTCTTCCCCAGTTCCAAGGGTCTTTGCATTACTGACTGCTACCCGCAACCCCCTGACTTGACCATGGAGAAGTACATGCTCCCTTTATGGCAGAGCAGCTATACTGCTTACCTACTTTTTACTCTAGCCATTGGTCTGCTGCTAATAACTAGCTCACATCAAAATCTGATCCCACAGATTAAGGAAGAACTCAGTAAAACTCAATGATTATGCTCTTGTCATGTAAACTGTGTGGACCTGAGTTTAAGTCTCAACTCCACCCTTGTGGTACAGCTGGTAAAGAATCTGCCTGCAATGCAGGAGACCTGGGTTTGATCCCTGGGTTTGGAAGATCCCCTGGAGAAGGGAAAGACTACCCACTACAGTATTCTGGCCTGGAGAATTCCTTGGACTGCATGGTCCATGGGATCACAAAGAGTCAGACAGGACTGAGCAACTTTCACTTTCACTTTCCACTCAATAATGTGGCTGTGTGATTTAGGTCAGACAATGGATCTCTTTGGGCTTCCACCTTCTTATCTGTGAAATGGAATGAAGATATTTGCTTCACTTCTGTCAAAGAGTTGATGAGTAGGAAGATAATTGGGCTAACGCGCAAATGTATCCTAAAGGTGTGTCTTCAGTTGTGTCTGACTCTTTGCAACCCCATGGACTGTAGCCCATCAGGCTCCTCTGTCAATCAAATTTTTCAGGCAAGAATACTGAAGCAGGTTGCTAATTTCCACCCCAGGGGATCTTCATGACCCAGGAATCGATCCTGTGTCTCTTATGTCTCCTTCAGTAGCAGGCAGATTCTTTACCACTGTGCCATCTGAGAAGCCCCCAAACTACACTTGATCTTTGTGCTTTATAATACTGTTGTGCTATAAAGGAAAATATTCAAATTAGTTGGAAAGATCTCTTAGAACACTCTTTCAAGTTGAGAGAAACCCCCTACGAGTCTATAAGTAGTGGGGAGCATGGAGAAGTTTGCCTTCATGTGACCTTCATATGAAGTGTTGAAAATGCAGCACTCCAATGAAAGTGACCACCCACCAGGAAACCAAGATCAAAGCTGTTTTCCTTTACATGGAAAAGAAGTGAGCTTGTTCTGTTTGTCTTTCTTCCCAGGCCTTGCCACTTACCAGACAGATACTTTTTAAGGTAAACCCATATCCTCACTTGTGAAATAGAAAGAACAGCATAGGGTGAATCACCCAAATTACTTGTTAGTTTGCATCCACTCATCATCAGGGAGAGACCTGCTCTTGGGGAGCTGGAAGCCTTCACACCTGCCAGCTGAGGCTATTGGGGCTGTGCTGGCTGCTTCTGTGAAGTCTCTATTTCTCACACTTGAGCAACTTAGCATCTGGGCGGCTAGGAAACAGAGAGTTCTGCCTAGCAGGGCTCTGTCAGGCCCAGAATCCTGAGGGTGCCCTCTGGAGGTTTATTCACTTTTGGTGTTGAAGTATCTGGCCAGCTGCTTTGAACAGACTTAAGAGTCATACACAGTTGGAGTTTAGTGCATGTGGTGGATGCAAACCTGAGCCTATAATTCCAGGCTTTAGCTGTACCAGCAGACTTTGAAGCAGGCCTTTCCCAAGCTGGTGGTGTGCATGGGAAATGCTTTGTAGATATCGCTCACAATAGGGAAATCCTGTCCTGTATAATGTGGTTAGGTCAGAAAGCCTCAGCAAAGGGCTCAGCTTTGAGGTATTTTAAAAGAGAGATTAACACTTATTGTAGAAGTGCTAATCACTGATTGAATTAATCAAGGGCCAAACTATAAGGTGTTAACAAGAAAGATTAGTGACTTTGGGTGTGAATATTCAAAACCAGGGATTGTGAAACCTGGGACAGAGTTTTGCCTGGGTACACAAAAGAAAAAAGAACAAATAGAAAGACAAGATAATGAACTAGTACTTTTGCCCAGCGATTTCCTCTTGAACAGGCTGGGGAATCATTGTTAAAAATATTAAATGTCAAGTGCATGGAACAGTGCATGGCTTATAATAAGGACTAAGTAAATGTTACTTTTCATTATTTTGTTAAGGTCCTCTGTCAAGTGAGAGTTAGGTAGAAACTTTTGTTTATGTTAGAAGAAAAAAAAGTCTGGCTCAATTACTTTTTTTAGGAAAAAAGAAAAGATTAATTTGCCTGAAGGGAATTGAACAGATCTTGAATGTACAATTTAAGCTTAACTACTTGTATATAACTACTTGGGCTTCCCTGGTGGCAAGTGGTAAAGAACCTGCCTGCCAATTCAGGAGACATAAGAGACATGGGTTCAGTCCCTGGGTCAGGAAGATCCTCTGGAGAATGAAACGGCAACCCACTCCAGTATTCTTTCCTGGAGAATCCCGTGGACAGAGGAGCCTGAAGGGCTACAGTTCAAGGATTGCAGAGTCAGACATGACTGAAATGACTTAGCATGCAGTCATACTTGTATAATAAAGGATGGGGGAAATACTTCTCTGCTACAACGTGTACTAAAATTGATTTTACCATCTTTCTGGGAAAAGTGATCTGTAATTTGAGAACCATATAACCAAGGAACAGGAACTTGAAAGTGGAATTAGAACATATAAGGAAATGTGATTCAAATATGAACAGCTATGTCCAAATCACTAAAGCTGGATAAAGTAGTTTTCTAGGAAACCTGTATTTGCAGCAAACACAGTGGGTGGGCAGAGGGGAGGAGAGGGGTACTTGGAGGAGGTTGCTTGGAGAATGAGGTGTTAATTTTGAAAGAGTATGATGAAAAAGCTTAAACAAATCCAGAAGGAAAAAACCCTGAAATAGATAATGTATTAAGTGGAGTTAACTTGAAAAAAAATCATTTAAGAAATCTGTGTGGTGCAATTGATAGTTGAATGAGTGTCTTTTTAGTGCTGAATTGAGGAAGGAGGAGAAGAGCACTCACATTTATTGGGTCTTTCAAGGGTCATTGAATAGCTGGGAGGAGTGAGAGGATAATTTGGTTTAGGCCTCCTCCTAAAGATGACTTCACATATAGGCATTGTCAGATGAAGGATATTAAAAAGGGGGTCCCTTTTAATTCTTACTATCATCTTACAAGTAGATTATTTTACAGAATGAGAAACTGAAGCTCAGTATGAAGTTCTGGAGATATCTACTCAGTGTGCTTTTTGAATGTAAACTAGTCAAAATGGATTCAAAGTTGCTGAAGTATAGATCTAAGTTTTCTTTGATAGAAAAAAATGTTTCAAATATAAATTTATTCATGTAATTGGCATGTTTAAAATTTTCATCACCTAGACTAGCACTGTCCAATAGAAATGTAACATTAAGCCATATGGTATAATTTAAGTAGTCACATTTTTTAAAGTAAAAGAAACAAGAAAATTAATATAAATAATATATTTAGCATATGATTTCAACATATAATCAATATGCAAAATTATTAAGGAGCTATTTTACTTTTTTTCCTTTACTAAGTCTTTGAATCCTGGTGTATATTTTTGGCTTCCCTGGTGGCTCAGATAGTAAAGAATCTGCCTACAATGCAAAAGACCTGGGTTCAATCCCTGTATTTTTAGACTTATAACCTATTGCATTCGGGACTGACCACATTTCAAGTGCTCATAACCACATGTAGCAACTGTACTGGACAACAGAGAGTTAGACTCTGTAGAGTGCAAATACACTGGTTCTAGCGTTTGAAGATAATGACCCAGTAGGCCAAGAGTAGGTGAGGCCCACCAGATGTAAGGGAAGGCCATAATTTGATTTTTTTCTTTTGCCCCCAGCATCCATATGGATAAGGCAAAAGTCACCTTTGATTGATTTGCCTGACTGGTCCGAATCCCCTCTCCAGGATCAACTACCATGAGCAGTGAGGTGCTGCTAGGTCTATTTGTATGATTTTACAAATATGCACACATTCAAAATATATTGTTGACATGTGTGTTTTTTAAAAATGGGTGAAACAGCATACTTTTTCCCAATTGAAAAGTGAAAGTGTTAGTCACTCAGTCTTGTCCAACTCTTTGTGACCCCATGAACTGTAGCCCAACCAAGCTCCTCTGTCCATGGAATTCTCCAGGCAAGATTACTGGAGTGGGTTGCCATTTCCTTCTCCAGGGGATCTTCCTGACCCAGGGACTGAAACTGAATCTCCCATATTAGACGCAGACCCTTTACTGACTGAGCAACCAGGGAAGCTGAAAACAGAAAACCAGGTAAGCGGGCCACCCTTACCTGAGATTAGCTTTTCTCATTTAACAATGTAGCTTTGAGAACTTTTCATATTGGTAGACTTATCAACCTCATTTTAAAGTGTTGTATAGTAGTCTATAATTTATTTAACCATTTCTCCATCAATGAACAGGCTCTAATTTACTGTTGTTTTTATTAGAGAAACAATAAATTGAAAGGTCTTTTTTTTTTTTTTTCCTGGCTGCTCCTCTCAGTATGAAAGCAAAAGTCGCTCAGTTGTGTCTGAGTCTTTGCGACCCCATGGAATTCCATGAAATTCATGGACAGTCCATGAAATTCTCCAGGCCAGAATACAGTAGTGGGTAGCCTTTCTCTTCTCCAGGGGATCTTCCCAACCCAGGAATCGAACCCAGGTCTCCTGAATTGCAGGCAGATTCTTTACCAGCTGAGCCTCCAGGGAAGCCCATGGATCTTAGTTCCCCAGCCAGGCATCGAACCTCTGACCCCTGCAGTGGAAACGCAGAGTCCTAACCACTGGACCAGCAGGGAATTCCTGCAATGGTCACCTTTATGGTGGTGAAGTAGCATCATTTTCAGAGAAGATGATGGCATGTCTATCAGAAACTGGGTAATCAAATAAGTTGTTCAAATTGTATGGCTGAGGGCCACTGCTGATGCCTGTCTTGATTGTTTCCAGCCCTCTCTCAGACATATACCATCCCATATCCTCCCTCCCCATATGCTCAAAATAAGTCTGACAAACATTTCCTTGTTAGAATAGTTAGGCTATTTGCTTTGAGGATAGTTAGGCTTTTCAGGGACTTGAAACTGGAGCGGAGGATGAATAGAAAGGGAATTATTTCCCTAAAGTTCAAGAGAGACAAAGCCTCCAGCCAGAACAGTGGTGTGATTCCAGTTTGGAAAATTCACTGGGATTCTTTACATCCTCACTCCAGTCCACCAGGTGTACGAAATTCTCATTTTGCTTATGAGTGCTCTTTGATGTCCTGAGTCAGGCCTGCCTTCTCCTCTTTTCTGCTCAGATTCTTTGTCACTTTAATTCCTTCCAAAGAATTTAATTAACTTAATCCTTACACATTAATGACATTGCCCAGCAGTCTTCTATACCTCTACAAGAAGATATATACTTTAAAGATGTATTACATTAATGATTCTGTATTCTCTCTATCCATCTGTCCATCATTCAACAAACTTTTAATGAATATAGACCATGTGCCAGGCTCTGGGTTTTAGCCTGGAGATGCAAAGATGAAATAAAGACTTTCACATAACTGTGCAGGGGAACAGTAATCTTTGGAGTGACATGGGAGGAGTGTGTTGGAAAAGGGAGCCACCTCAGGGTTCTACCCAACACAGGATTTAAAGACAGTCCTAAGTAAAAACTGAGTAGAGAGGCAAAAGTTCATTTAAATGTGTTCTAAAATGGAACATACACTCATACACCCTACTCCTTGTCCCCAGGATCTTCCCTCTCTCCTTTTTGTCCCCTTTCCTGTCCTGGTTTTGGAGGTTCCTTTGACTGTGCTCTCTCCACAGCACGGCTGCCTCTCACCTCGGGCAAGAACAGATGTGGGACATCAGAGAGAGACAGTCCAGAGTCCACAGTGTAACGCATCATGTGATGAAATATTAAATCTCATTTTTGACATGGATTTCCAAGCCAAGCAGATACTGTTT
Source organism: Muntiacus reevesi (assembly GCF_963930625.1). NCBI lineage: Eukaryota > Metazoa > Chordata > Mammalia > Artiodactyla > Cervidae > Muntiacus > Muntiacus reevesi. Next base: position 136,796,101 of record NC_089250.1, read on the forward strand.
GGGTGTGGGATTGGTAATTTCTTCCTCCCCACCAAAGCAGTTAATGAGTCATTTGCATAATGTTTAATGATAAATGATGCATTGTAGAATTTTACTAACCTAAAATTTTGTTTTGTCTTGGTTTTTTATTTTTTAAATTAAATTTTCTTATTGAAGTGCAGTTGATTTACAATGTTGTATTAGTTTCAGTTATATAGCAAAGTGATTCATATATATATACATATATATATTCTTCAATTCTTTTCTCTTATAGATTATTACAAAATACTGAGTATAGTTCCCAGCCTAAAATATTTTTGAAAAAGTTTTCTGCTTCCTCCCCTCCCCACGTTGACCAGACCAGCCTGGCATTGATCCAGAAAGGATTTTAAATTAGTGAGTCATTAGGCTGTATAAAAAGAGCTTACCCAGTGTAAAGGTACCCTCTTCCATGAAACAAAAAGGCTTCAGAAATGACCACAACTCATTTAAAGTGAAGGTTAAACATTGTAACCAGAACAGTGCCCTAATTCAGCAAATTGTATTTATGTCCAAATGCAGTGCTATTGGCAATGAACAGCAATTCGAGAAGTCATAACCCAAGACAATTATTGTGAGGGCCTTTAGAGTTCTCTATAAATTTCCCTTGGTGACCTCAGAGCGAACGCTCAACCACACAGTCAAATATTTGTATTTGGTGTTCCTGTGTTTAACATACTAATTAAAAAGATAAAATTCTTTGATTCCCTCTCAAATCATTTTACTTGTAATCTCTTTTCTGGAAAAGCCTGCTGGATAAATGCAACTAAGAGTATGCTTTCTAAAAAGAGGCTTTATCATGTTGTAATAAATCCAGGGACCGGGGACATTAAGGTACCTGAAGTGCTCTTAATGAGTCTATGGTGGGGAACATCCTCCGGGGCTTGTTTCAGGGACCTTTACCTTGAAGGTTATAAATCCTATGAGAAGTGACTGTAATGGGGAAAGCTTTAACAGAGGAAACACTGAGTTCAAACACAGCTAAATGCCCGGCCAGAGGGGCAGGTTTAAGGACAGGTGAGGAAGCCATGACACTTCGAGGCATTAACTTGAAACACTTGTCTTTGGAGAAGTCACCTGACTGACTCTGAAATCTACTCAGAAGAGACCAAAATGCCATCTGGAAATCTCTTTCTTGACCCTATAATAATGTATTTCTCTTCCCTTCTTTCCTATTTATATTTTGGGATATGAAGGACTATAGAGAGCTCCCATCCAAAGTGTAGTCTGAGGACTACCTGGATCAGAATCATCCCAAGGGAATTATTAAGAATGAACACTCCTAGGCATAGCCTCATTCCTACTCAACCAGAAATATTCTTGGTGGTAGAGGTGGTGGCAGTAATGGTGAGGTGGGAGCTTTGAAAGGCTTAGATTCTGATTGTTTTTTGTTTAAAAATTTAAATATTTATTAATCTATTTAAAAATAACAATAATAATGCCATTACATGTTAACATATGTATCTCATGAAAAATAAATAAATTTCCAAAACTACAGATAATTTAGTAAGAAGAACCCTATGAACAGTATGAAAAGGAAAAAAGATATGACACCAGAAGATGAGCTCCCTGGGTTGGTAGGTGTCCAATATGCTACTGGGGAAGAGCAGAGATAGCTTCAAAAAGAATGAAGAGGCTGGGCCAAGTGGAAATGATGCTCCGTTGTGGATGTGTCTGGTGGTGAAAGTGAAGTCCAATGTTGTAAAGAACAACACTGCATAGGAACCTGGAATGTTAGGTCCATCAGTTCAGTTCAGCCGCTCAGTTGTGTCTGACTCTTTGCAACCCCATGGACTTTAGCATGCTAGGCTTCCCTGTCCATCACCAACTCCCAGAGCTTGCTCCAACTCATGTCCACCAAGTTGGTGATGCCATCCAACCATCTCACTCTCTGTCGTCCCCTTGTCCTCCTGCCTTTAATCTTTCCCAGATCAGGGTCTTTTCCAATGAGTCAGCTCTTTGCATCAGGTGGCCAAAGTATTGGAGTTTCAGCTTCAGCATTAGTCCTTGCAATGAATATTCAGGACTGATTTCCTTTAGGATTGATTGGTTTTATCTCCTTATAGTCCAAGGAACTCTCAAGAGTCTTCTCCAACATGACAGTTCACAAGAATCAATTCTCCAGTGCTCAGTTTTCTTTATGGTTCAACTCTCACATCCATACATGACTCAAGGTCCATAATCAATGTAAATTCAACATGGTCAAGCAGGATATGGCAAGAGTGAACATTGACATTTTAGGAATTGGTGATCTAAAATGGATGCGAATGGGCCAATTTAATTCAGATGACCATTATATCTACTACTATGGGCAAGAATCCCTTAGAAGAAATGGAGTAGCCCTCATAGTCAACACGAGTCCAAAAATGCAATACTTGGATGCAATCTCAAAAAGAGCAGAATAATCTCAGTTTGTTCCAAGGCAAACCACTCAACAGCACAGTAATCCAAGTTTATGCCCCAACCACTAATGCTGAAGAAACTGAAGTTGAATGATTCTGTGAAGACGTACAAGACCTTCTAGAACTAACACCAAAAAAAGATGTCCTTTTCATCATATGAGGATTGGAATGCAAAAGAAGGAAGTCAAGATACCTGGAGTACCAGGCAAGTTTGGCTGTGGAGTACAAAATTAATCAGGGCAAAGGCTAACAGACTTTTGCCAAAAGAAAAAATTGGTCATAGCAAACACTCTCTTGCAACAGCACAAGAGACGACTATACACATGGACATCCCCAGATGGTCAATACTGAAATCAGATTGATTATATTCTTTGCAGCCAAAGATGGAGAAGCTCTATACAGTCAGCAAAAACAAGACCGGATGCTGAGTGTGGCTCAGATCATCAGCTCTTTATTACAAAATTAAGGCTTAAAAGATGACACCACCCTTATGGCAGAAAGTGAAGAAGAACTAAAGAGCCTCTTGATGAAAGTGAAAGAGGAGAGTGAAGGTTGGCTTAAAGCTCAACATTCAGAAAACTAAGATCATGGCATCCGGTCCCATCACTTCATGGCAAATAGAGGGGGAAACAGTGGAAACAGTGGCTGACTTTATTTTTCTGGGCTCCAAAATCACTGTGGATGGTGATTGCAGCCATTAAATTAAAAGACGCTTGATCCTTGGAAGGAAAGTTATGACCAACCTAGATAGCATATTAAAAAGCAGAGACATTACTTTGCCAACAAAGGTTCATCTAGTCAAAGCTATGGTTTTTCCAGTAGTCATGTATGGATGTGAGAGTTGGAATATAAAGAAAGATGAGCACAGAAGAATTGACGCTTTTGAACTGTGGTGTTGGAGAAGACTCTTGAGAGTCCCTTGGCCTGCAAGGAGATCCAACAAGTCCATCCTAAAGGAGATCAGTCCTGGGTGTTCCTTGGAGGGCCTGATTTTTAAGCCGAAACTCCAATACTTTGGCCACCTGATGCGGAGAGCTGACTCGTTTGAAAAGACCCTGATGCTGGGAAAGATTGAGTGCAGGAGGAGAAGGGGACGACAGAGGATGAGATGATTGGATGGCATCACCGACACAATGGACATGGGTTTGGGTGGACTCGGAATTGGTGATGAACAGGGAGGCCTGGCATGCTGTGGTTTATGGGGTCGCAAAGAGTCGGACACAACTGAGCGACTGAACTGAACTGAACTAAAGGCTTAAAAAAAACAATTCAAGCTTAAATTGAAGGAAGTAGGGTAAACCGCTAGACCATTCAGATATGACCTAAATCAAGTCCCTTATGATTTGATTTGATCCACAGTGGAGGTGACAAATAGATTTAAGGGATTAGGTCTGGTAGACAGAGTGCTTGAAAAACTGAGGATGGAGGTTCCAACACTGTGCGGGAGGTGGTGACCAAAACCATCACAAAGAAAAAGAAATGCAAGAAGGCAAAATTGTTGTCTAAGGAGGCCTTACAAATAACAGACAGAAGAGAAGCAAAAGGCAAAGGAGAAAGGGAAAGATATACCCAAACGAATGCAGAGTTCCAGACAATAGCAAGGAGAGGTAACAAAATCTTCTAAATGAACAATGCAAAGAAACAGAGGAAAACAATAGAATGGCAAAGACTAGAAATCTCTTCAAGAAAATTGAAGATACTAAGGGAATATTTCATGGAAAGATGGGCACAATAAAGGACAGAAACGGCAAGGACCTTAAAAATCGGAAGAGATTAGGAAGAGGTGACAAGAATACACAGAAGAACTGTACAAAAAAGGTCTTAATGACCTGGATAACCATGATGGTGTGGTCACTCACCTAGAGCCAGACATTCTGGAATGTGAAGACAAGTGGACCTTAGAAAGCTTTACTACAAATAAAGCTAGTGGAGGTGATAGAATTCCACCTGAGCTATTTCAAATCCTAAAAGATGATGCTGTTAAAGTGCTGCCCTCAATATGTCAGCAAATTTGGAAAACTCAGCAGTGGCCACAGGACTGGTAAAGGTCTGTTTTCATTCCAATCCCAAAGAAAGGCAGTGCCTAAGAATGTTCAAACTGCTGTACAATTGTGCTCATTTCACATGCTAGCAAGGTAATGCTCAAAATCCTTCAAGCTAGGCTTCAGCAGTATGTGAACTGAGAACTTCCAGATATACAAGCTGGATTTCGAAAAGACAAAGGAACCAGAGATCAAATTGCCAACATCCACTGGATCATAGTAAAAGCAAGGGAATTCCAGAAAAACATCTACTTCTAATTCATTGACTATGCTAAAGCCTTTGACTATGTGAATCACGGCAAACTCTGAAAACTTCTTAAAGAGAAAGGAATACCTGATCATCTTACCTGTCTCTGAAAAACCTGTATGCAGGTCAAGAAGCAGCAATTAGAACTGGATATGGTACAATGGACTGGTTCAAAATTGGGAAAGGAGTATATCAAGGCTGTATATTGTTACCCTGCTTATTTATATTATTTGCAGAGTACATTATGCAAAATGCTGGGCTGGATGAATCACAAGCTGGAATCAAGATTGTTGGGAGATATGCACCTGATACCACTTTAATTGCAGAAAGTGAAGAGAGACTAAAGAGCCTCTCGATGAGGGTGACAAGAGGAGAGTGAGAAAGCTGGCTTAGCAGTCAAAAATCTAAGATCTTGGCATCCAGTCCTATCACTTCATGGCAAATAGATGAGGAAAAAGTAGAAACAGTGACAGATTTTATTTTCTTGGACTCCAAAATCACTTCAGATGGTGACAGAAACCATGAAATTAGAAGATGCTTGCTCCTTGGAAGAAAAGTTATGACAAACCTAGACAGCATATTAAAAGTCAAGAGACATCATTTGGCCAACAAAGGTCTGTATAGTCAAAGTTATTATTTTTCCAGTAGTCATGTATGGATGCGAGAGTTGGACCATAAGGAAGGCTGAGCACTGAAGATTTGATGCTTTTGAACTGTGGTGCTGGAGAAGATTCTTGAGAGTCCCTTGGACAGCAAGGAGATCAAAGCAGTCAATCCTAAAGGGAATCAAGCCTGAATACTTGTTGGAAGGACTGGTGTGAAGCTGAAGCTCTAATCCTTTGGCCACCTGATTGGAAGATGTGACTAACTGAAAAAGACCCTGATGCTGGGAAAGATTGAGAGCAGGAGGAAAGGAAGATGAGATGATTGGATGGCATTACCCACTCAATAGGCATAAGTCTGAGCAAACTCCAGGAGATAGTGAAGGACAGGGAAGGCTTGCGTGCTGTAGTCCATGGGGTTGCAAAGAGTCAGATATGATCTAGTGACTGAACAAGAGAGAGTCCCTGGGGACCTAACCACTTCCAGCTGCCTTGGAACCAAGAACATGGCATGTGTGTTACCATCAAGGAAGACAGAGACCCTGTTGTGCTTTTATTCTATTGATTCTGCCCTCACCCTTCAGCTGGAACCAGGGTGGAGGAGGCTTCCCTTAACCCAGAGGATTACATTAGAATTGAACACTATTATCAATTTTTTCCTTTAAATGAGTGTTTCATTCTTATTAGACATTTATTTTTAACACTTTAGCCTTAAAAATACTTGTATTTTTGAATTACAGTGTATTTTTTCATTCTGGTTTATAGTTCTTTTTACTTTTCACTAATTTTACCTACTTTACCTTTGATATGACTTTATGTCTGAGATTTTGGTTCTTACTTTGGTCTCTTCTTTGCTATTTTAACTTATTTACACTCATTTTCTATGTTTATTCTTATAATTTTATTTCCTTTCTTTGCTTATATTTTTAAAAATTTATTGTCTTTCTTTTTGTTTCAATGTTACTAATGTTTTCTTATCTAGTTTTAAGTTTTATTGTTACTTTAGCTTGTCAATAATTAAGTTTCTTGACTCTTATGGTATCAATTTGTTCCATTTTTTAAAATTTAAGTTCACCCTTAAACTTTTTTGTTTAACTTTTTCCATATTAACTTGTTTTATTCTAATAATAAATATGTCATGATTTTCTCCTTTTGATTTTTGGGTTTCTGGTACTATTTCTTAAGTTTAATATTTCTGTTTTATTATGCTTGCTTTTTGTTTCCTGTTCATAACTTTTGAATTGATTTTTATCCACTATTCTTTGTCTGTTTGTTTTAATGATAAATAACAAGCGTGGCCACAGATGAGGGTACGTGGACTGTATGCTGGGGGATGTGGAGGGGGAGGAGTCTACAGTTTCTGTAACAGATAAAAGGAACTGAATGATAAACACGGAGCAGTTTTTTGAAGGATCCATTTTATTCAAAGTTCAGGGATGAAAAAAATCCTAGATCCTTGAAGATCCTTGGAAGAAAATTGTTAATACATGCACTGGAAATGTGCTGTCAGCTTTAAAAAGTTCACTCTGAGTTTCAAAAATTGATAGATTCAATATAGCAATATCTCAACTATAAGCCAATGAGAGAAGGAGAAGCCTCCAGATAACATTTTGGTCAATTATGTAAACCCAAAGGTTGCTTCTTATTCTTTAGCCTTCTTAAATTCCTTCTTTAAAATTAAAAAGCCCCCTCCTTTATTCAGCCTGCCTTTAATATGCCCTTAAGTTTCCTCCTGATTTGCTAATTCTCTATCCAGCCATCACCTTTGTCCCCTGAAGACCTAGCTTCCCCTGCTGGGCCCAACTCATAGACAAAAGGGGTCACAGAACATTGAACTTTCCTTCGGATTTGTGTCATGCTCAGTGCAGCAAGGGATTGTGTTGTATCCCTGTGTTTCTTAAAGGTGTAGCAGTGTCTGGTGCACTGTAAGTGTTCAGTGAATGCTCAATGAAGGAATGGATAGATGGACAGATGCTCAGCATTGAAGGTAACCTTCTCAACTTTCTACTCTCTACCTCTTATCCCTTCCTCAAATGTATTTTCTTCTTTGGCTCTCAAAATTAAATGCAGTTCTGCTATAACCACAATCCCTCCAACCACTTACTTCTATACCCTATACTACTTCTTATTCCTTTTCCTGGAGATAATTGTGGACATCTCAAGACTCAGACACCAGACTCATTTCTTTATTTTCTGCCTAGCTCTAATTCTGAATAATTGTCACAACTTCAACCCTCACCGTCCTGCTGATAACCCCCAAATCTGTAGCCCTGACCTCTCACCTGAGCTCTTGCCCCTTATCTTTGTGTGCCTACCACTGGAGACTCCTGCCTAGATTTCTCACTACTAAATATCCCAATCTCCTCAGATTCCTCTCTATGAAGGAAGTGTGTGTGTGTGTGTGTGTGTGTGTGTGTGTGTGTGTAAGTTTGGTGTGGTATGTATTTTACTTGCTCTGGTACCATTGCAAACAGTGGTGATAATAATAGCTACCATATTTTGATTATCTATTACATGTCAGGCACGTTATATTTGACAGCTCATCTAATCTTCACAACTACTCTACAAAGTAGAAATTAACTGCATTTCTAGAGGTGAGGAAACTGAGGCTCAGAGAATTTAAACAATCTGTCCCAAATCACAAAGCTAGTATGTGGGATTCAAAAATCAAGGTTTTCTAGCTCTAGAACTCATATTCTTTCTGCTGCTTCACCCAATTAACACATTGAAAATTTATAGCTAGATACATATATACATACATATATATAGCTTGAAAGGTGGGGAACATCATGATCTCTATGAGTCTTTGGAATTTGGCATGGTTTACTTGCTTCTGTTGACAATGTTTACCCTAGGTGGTGATTAAGCATAGACGCTTTGGACTCAGGCAGATTCAGTTCAATCTCAGTGCCATTATTACATGAAGGGGGAGAGTAGTTGACTTTTCTGAGCCTCAGTTTATTCCTCTGTGAAATGAGGACATTAATACCTACCTCCCAGGAGTATTGGGAAGAGTAAATGAAGGAACGTATGTTAAGAATCAACTGAACTGCCCATCAACTAATGAATGGGTAAATAAAATGTCATAAATCCACCCAATGGAATACTATTTGGCAATAAAAATAATGAAGTTCTCATATTCTCTGCAACATGGATGAACCTTGAAAACATTAGGCTAAGTGAAAGAAGTCAGTCATAAAACACCACATGTAGTATGATCCATATACATGAAATGTCTGGAACAGACAAATTTATAGAAAGAGAATGTAGATTAGCGGTTGCCAAGGGCTGGATTGGGGATGGGAGTGAGGGGTGACAGTATAAGGGAAATGGGGAGTGACCACTAATAAGAACAGTGTTTCTTTTGGGGGTGATGTGTATTTTCTAAAATTGATTTTGCTGTTGGTTGCACAACTCTGTGGATACACTGAGTGAGTGAGTGAAGTCGCTCAGTCGTGTCCGACTCTTTGCGACCCCATGGACTGTAGCCTACCAGGATCCTCCGTCCATGGAATTTTCCAAGCAAGAGTATTGGAGTGGGTTGCCATTTCCAGCTCCAGGGGATCTTCCCAACCCAGGGACCAAACCTGGGTCTCCCGCATTGCAGGCAGACGCTTTACCATCTGAGCCACCAGGGAAGCCCTGTGGATACACTAAAAAAAAAGCATGTTACACACTTAGCACATAATTGGTGCTCAATGAGTTCTCATTGTTCTAACATTCTCCTTGCCTGGTCTGTCTCCAGCAATCAATAGTGAACATTTGTTCCTATTTGCAGTGCCCTGGCTTAAGTGCATACCTACCCTCCCCCACTCTTTCTTAAACACTTGGTAGACTTTCTTCGTCTCCTTTTTGAGGTCCTTGAGGATTGGGGGGCAGTCTGCCTGCTGCTCCTTATGCTTGACCTCTGTCTTGGCCTGGGCTGTCCTGTGTATGCTCCTTCTTCACTGTGCCTTTCAAAATCACCTTCCTGGGCTACTTTTCAGACCTTTCCCCACTCCTCCTCATTCAACAAACACGAGGTAGGAAGCCACCCTAAGCAGGGTACTGCTAGGCTAGGCACTGTGGATAATGCAAGGCGGTTAAAGACTTGCAAAGAGCTCTTTGATTATGCTTGGGGAAATGGCATATATATATGAAAACACAACTAAGCTGAGGACACAAGTTTGTTAAGTGTCAATTGTGTAATTCTCACATAGGTGCTATGGGAGTTTAAAGAAGTGGGAGATCATTGCTTAGGGGGCTCTTCAAAAAGCAGTTGGTTTTTGACTGAGGGGTGAGCTTCCTACTGGAAGAGAGAATGGGGCGGGTGTGTAAGCAAAGGCACAGATAGAGGTCTTCCTTCTTCCTTCCTTACACATGTATTAAGCATATACTATATATGCTGGACTCTGGGGTTGTAAAGAAAGAGCGAGTCCTGCCCATGCAGCTTATAGACATGGGGAAGCTGGACACACAAAGAAATGAAGAAAAATCCATGAATATAGTGGAGCAAGTTAGAGAGGTGCCTGCGGGAGTCTGCAAAGGCAGGGTAGAGGGCTGACATTTGGGTGTTCAGAGTGAAGAGGTGAGGAAGCAGGGTGCAGTGAAAGCAAAGACTGGGGCATGACGGCTGGGATCAAAGGCTGGGGCTGTGGCTGTGAAGGTGTGTTGGGGTTTCATCGTAAGGGTTTTGTGTCCTGCGTTAAGTAATTTATGTTTCATTCTGAGGTAATCAAAGGTGGTGGGGGGTGGGGAACACTTTCCACTGCTCCCAGGCAAAACTGTCTAATCCCAGTTGTCTTTCTGCTTTCTTCTTGAACTTTACCCCTCTTCCAACGCTTCCTGCAGCTGGCCTCCTTCTTGCTTTCATTAAATGCTGAATGTTGTAGAAGTCATCTTTTCTTGAAGTCTTGCATGTGGGTCCCCAGGAAGACCCTACTTCTCTTTTCCTCTCCCATCCTGCACACATCTTACTGGAGGGTGGGGACGGAAGCTTGAACAGTTTTCCCCTCGCCCATCGGAGATCAAAATAATGCTGATCCCATGGATTTTTACCTGTGGTCAAATGCAACATGTAGATTGCCTGACTTCTCACATTTTAGTTGGATTAAACGATTTTATTTTTTTAAAAATATTTATTTATTAAAGATTTTTTTCTCTGCCTTTGGTCTTAGTTGTGGCATGCAGGATCTTCATTGGGGGCACTCGGGCTTCTGTCTAGTTGCAGCAGACTGATTTAGTTGCCCCCTTGCATGTGAGATCTTAAATCAAACCCATGTTCCCTAATTGCAAGGCAGATTCTTAACCACTGGAACACCAGGGAAGTCTCTGATTAAAGCGTTTTAAAATGCAGGTCCAAACCTTCCAACACATAAGCCCTTATAATGTTCCCAAACTAAATTAATACACTATCCATGGAATTTTTCTACATACTGGAAGATTTGGGTCATCTTTCTAAAAACATAAATCCACTTGTAGATCACTGAAGGATTAGTAGAAATACATATAACATATTCAAATATAGCTAAGTAGTTTTAATCATAGCACTATACAGAAAACTGTTTCTATGATATACAAGTAAGAGGGGATTGTAGTTTCCAAACAAAATAAAAGGGCAAATCTGTTGACTGAATTCATACTCATTTATCATAGTTTCCTGTACTGTATTAATATCTTTAACTGGCCAGTCAATCATAAAAAAATTAAATCCTCAGTAAATCTTATCAGGACCACAAAAATAATGGGATTTCTGTTTACAAGGTGTCGATTGTGTTCAGAGTCTTTGATAATGACTGCAGACAGTCAATAAACACTGAGACATTTACATGGTCTGTAGGAGCCTAACTAAACTATCTAATCTTTCAAAAGACAGTCAACACAATGAACTCTAAACCTAATCCCCTCAAATACTGGAGAGACAGTTTAGTGCTTTAAATACTCCTCAACCCCAAACTCTGCACTAAAAAGAACCATTAAAGGCTTTTTCTTAAACTCACAGAAGTGGGACATTCTGATTTTAGTTCCATTCTCTGATGGCAAATCTTTACCTTATAATCGAAGTTCCACCTTTTATAGGATCTGGGATTTGTGAAGGGTGGCAAATGTTGTAAGTATTGTAGGACTTGACTTAAAAGGAGAAAAGGAGTAGCATTTGGTGATTTAACTTTTGCAATGACTTTTAAAAAGTTTCAAGAAAGAAAAACACAATACTTGCTGGTTTTGTTATGATCAGGTAAACTCACATTTACCCAGAATTCCTGTTCCTGGTCCCATATTTAGTCCTGGGAGATTTTTTTAAAGAAATTGAAAAAAAAAAACAAAAGCTATTGATTAATGATTTCTTCTTTTCCAGGACTGTATTGCTCAGTGAACATAAGGTTTAAAAATTCTAAACTCCTGACAACAGACTTGTATAAGGGAAGTTGAAGATGCCTAACTATGGAGTCATCAATTTAGATACTAAGAGAAACCTTGGGTTTTCAGTGGCTGGCAGGGAAAGAGAAAGGAGAATTTCAGCAGTACTTCTGTAAATGCTATTTTGATTCTACAATGTTTTTGTGAAGTTAGTCAATGATATGAAGATGCTTGGGAATACATTTGTCATATACTGGCTGGAAAAAGTGGGTCCTGGCATCCCACTCAGAAAGAATGAATCTCTTGAGAAGTTTGATATGGGGCTTTTTTTTCTTTCATTTCTTGCACAGTACATGGTTCTTTGTTGCTCTTGTCTAAAGAGCCTGGCTTGAGAGGTACTGATGGATTGTTCCATTCCATACCCAAGGCAGGAGTGGGACTCAAGAAAAAGCAGCCTTGCTGCTTGTGTAACAGTTTTAATGAGATTCCAAACACATGTGACTTTTAGCCTTAAAAACTGATGAATGCAAGAGACTGCCTACTCTTACAAGGCAACCACAGCAAATGCAGTGGTTGATTTTCAGTGCTCATCTTAATTGAACTACGAGTGACATCTTCAACAATCATTTCCTCCTCAAATAAATATCACCATCACAGGGTTTCACACTGCACTCCTGGTTTCCCATTTACTTCATTGTTTCTCATTCTCTTTGCCTGATTCTTTCCATTTCCTAGATCGCTGAATGTTGGAGATCTCTTGATCTCTAGTGTTGATCACTCTATGTTGAAGTGCCTGGGGATTCTGTCCTAGGATCTCTTCTGTTTTGCATCTATACTTATTGCCTTGATGATCTCATCTAATCTCAGGGCTTTAAATACTCCCTGTATATAGGTGGGGGCTTCCCTGGTAGCTCAGATGGGAAAGCGTCTGCCTGCAATGGAGGAGACCCGGGTTTGATCCCTGGGTTGGGAAGATCCCCTGGAGAAGGAAATGGTAACCCACTCCAGTATTCTTGCCTGGAAAATCCCATGGACTGAGGATCCTGGTAAGCTACACTCCATTGGGTTGCAAAGAGTCGGCCACGACTGAGCGACTTCACTTTACTTTACTTTTGTGTTGATTACTTCTGTTTACATCTCCAGTATATACTATACTTCCCTGTGCTCCAGGTCATATGCCCAACTTTCAGCTTAACATCTCCACTAGGATGTCTAATAAATATCTGAGCATCTGATCTCCTTCTGCTGCCATCAGGAAACTGCTCCTCCCAGAGTGTTCCCCTTCTCAGTAAGTGCCAATTCCATTCTCCTAGATGCTTAAATAAAAATAATCTTGGCATCACCCTTGACTCCCTTTTTATCTAATATGTCACATTCTAATCCATTAGCAAATCCCATGTGTTCTACCTTCAGATGTATTCAAAATCTGACACTTCTCCCATCTCCCTACTACTTCGCTGGTTCAAACCAGCTTTTAGCTGATCCTGCTGCTTCTGTTGTATCTAGTAAGTAGCAAAGCTGAGATTCAAACCCAGCTGTTCTTTCATTTTGAAGACCTTGATCTTTTTGCCTGGGCTCTACTGTCCCTCTGCCTGGTTGCCTTTGGTGGCTGCTAATGTAGGTATTTCCTCTCTCTCCATTCTCATTCTTTCCATTTTTTCTAATGGAATCATAACTACCTTCAAAATGGCACTGTGAGCAAATATCTTTTGTTCTGTCTTTCCCAACCTCATGCAGATAAGTGCACACACCAGCCCTGGACTGTCCTAGTTCTTATCTGGACTCATTTACACAAGAGAACAAAGGCCATTTGTAGGCTCTTTTTCTGTGACTTGAAACAACATAATTTCTACCAATTCACCTTGTCATAAATGGCAGCCACATACTTCTTTTGTATCTTTTACAGACTCTAGCACAGTGCTAAGCACATAACTGGTCCTCAGTAAATGACAGTGATTGACTGCTTATGATAAAGCAAAATTTCTCCAAGTTTTAACTAACCCATTCCTACCACTATCAGTAATGAGATGACTAAAGCTTTGGAATCGAGTTTGTACCTCTGGCACTTCTGAGGAAATTTTTTGTGTGTGTTGAACTATATATGAAAAGTGAAAGTCACACAGTTGTGTCCGATTCTTTGCGATCTCATGAACTATATAGCCCGTCAGGCTCCTCTGTCCATAGAAATCTCCAGGTAAGAGTACTGGAGTGGGTTGCCATTTCCTTCTCCAGGGAACTATATAGCTCGGCCTTAAAATGAGTGAGAATTTTCTTTCTTTTTTTTTTTTTTGAATGAGAATTTCCTAGGTAAGAATACTGGAGTGGGTTGCCATTTCCTTCTCCAGGGAATCTTCCTGACCTAGGGATTGAACACAAGTCTTCTGCGTCTCCTGCATTGGCAAGTGGATTCTTTACCTCTGAGCCACCTAGGAAGCCTAAGTAATATGACAGACTTATACCATACAGTATAGGGCTTAAATTAATAGTATAATTTGCATAAAATACAAGTATGGCTTATGAGACTGAGTCCATGAGTTTTCCCTAACATAAGTTCCATTACTTTAAGATTCTAAATAAAGATTAAAATATTTTTAGCAATAAATAAATAAAATACTGTTACCATTCTCAATGCCTTCCTCTGAAACATCATTTCAAGACAAATTTCTGTATAACACAGACTTTGGGTCTTTAAAAAGATTATGACATTACAAAATCTACGATAAGCCATCCATTGTGTTGGAATGTTACTGCTGAGCTGCTGGTTGCTGTTGTTGTCGCTAAGTCATGTCTGACTCTTTGTGACCCCATGGACTGCAGCATGCCAGGCTTTCCTGTCCTTTGCTATCTCCTGGAGGTTGCGCAAATTCATGTCCTTTGAGTCAGTGATGCTATCTAACCATCTCACCCTCTGCCGCCCTCTGAGATGTTGGTCGGCTTATAAATGCCTTAAAAGAAAACAATTTATAGTCTTGCTCTTTCCTGTTATTGAAAGGTCTTAAACCTCCAAATCACAATCCACCTCCAAGGCCTTTGAGGCCTGAATTCCAGGCCTCGTTAAGCAGAGAAACAGTTGAATATTACTCACAAGTGTGCAAAACCGGTTGGGAAGTGCTTTGTTCTGTGCTGAGTCCATCTTAGGATTCAGGCCATGGACTGTGGACCGTACTCATTCTAAGGTGAATTCTAATTGGTCATCTCTAAGATGAATTCTGATTGGTGGAAAGAGCATGCTTCTTCAAGTGCTGTCCTCACTTACAAGTCTCTGGGCAGGTCGTTTAACCTCTCAGAGTCTACATTTTATTATTATTATGTAATCTACAGATGGAAATAATATCCAAAATAGCTATTCCATAGAGCTGTTGAGATGATAAAATGAAGGAATATTGTGAAAGGGCCTAGTTCATAGTAGTCACTCAATATTTGTTCATTCATCTTGATAATATATTACATTTTATAAATGCTTTAGAATTTTTGAAATGCTTTCACACACTGTACAGGTTATTGTCAAAATACCAAGCACCGATTAACACTTCCTCTAAGAGCATTTGGATGGCTGTACTTTAATTATTTTAGGATGTGACCAGCTTTTGTGGAGTTGAGTTAGTTGGCTTCATTATTCCCCTGCAACATTTCCTCTGCACTCGTTGATTTCCATGGCTACACGATGATTACTTCCTGAGAAACAAAGGAACACATGTGTTTGGAAGTAAAAAGGAAGCATACAGATCACCTACTGAACCACAACCCTGCAAAACCTGGTATAAATGGAAACTTTTCTTTTTATCATAGTGTGTTTGAAGTGAAGGAATTCACATTAGTCATTCGCTCGGTTTTTACTCTACAATAGATGTCCTTGTAAGGGGCCAGATAGCGTCAGGCCGTATAAACCAAATATACTCCAAAATTTTTTGCGAGGTAGACTGTTTACAACATTAAAATTTCTGAGTGGTGACCAATTCAGAAAAGTGATAGTAGGTAATGGGAAATTTGAAGACAAAGAATTGAGTGTAGGAGGAAATAACTCACTACTTTAAAACACAATGATTCCTTTTTACTGCATTCATTGATCGATTATTTTAGCAAACATATGTTGAGGATTCTGGGTATGAGGTCCTGTAACTAAGTGCTCTGAGAACTACAAACATGAATAGGACCAAGGGGAATAAGGCCCAGAGATGGTCTTCAAAGAATTTATAGTTTATATTGGACATAAAATCTGTATGTCTCATGGGTCCAAATTATGTCCCATATGAAGTACAACCCAAGACCTGTGATGGCTTTGAGAATGGGGCTATTTATGTTGAGTCTCAGAGAATACTTATAAAATTTTTCACCATGTAGACAGATGGAAAGGCATTCCAGACAGAAGAAACAGTGTATACAAAGGAACTGAGGTTACCAGGCTCAGAGCTAATGGATCAGAGATAGGCAAAGATTGGAGAGCAAGAGTAGGTTTAAAATATCTGTTTTGAGAATATCACCTGTTATTAGTAGATAGGTGTGTGATGTATGGAGATTGGCTTACAGTGGGAGGAGAGTGCTGTAGACTAAATGTTTGTGTCCTGTCAGAATTCATATGTTGAAACCTAATCCTCAATATGATGGGTTTTGGGAAGAGAGTAGATCATGAAAGTGGAGCCTGTGAAAATTTGATTAGCATCCTTACAAAAGAGACTCCAAAGGGCTCCCTCTCCCTCTCCACCATATGAGGACACGGTGAGAAGACAGAGAAGACAACCATAGTGCACCAGGAAGTAAGCTCTTACCAGACCCCAAAGATAGGCTAGCTTTGATCTTGGACTTCTCAGATGTTAAAACTGGGAGAAATGTTTGTTGTATAAGCCACATAATCTATGGTATTCTGTTATAACAGTTCAAACAGGCTAAGATAGAGAAGTTTAGTATGCTCAGTTTGGGACAAGCTGAATGTCAAATGCCAGTGAGACACGATATTCTGGTGGAGATGTTATGGAGGTTTTTAGAAATGAAGTTTGGAACTTAGGAGAGATGTGCAATTGCAGATTTCAGATTTAGGACTTGTCAGCATACAAGTGGAAGATGAACTCTTGGAGTCTAGTGTATGAAGAAAATGTAGTTGATGACAGATTCCTGGGAAACAGCTACATTTAAGGGACAGACTGACAAAAAGAAACCTAAGAAGGAGGCTGAGAAGAAGCCAGGGATATGTGAAGGAAAACTACAAGAAAATGGCAGCTTTCCCCTTTCTTTGCAGTGAAGTCCTTCTTTAGTGATCATTAGGGAATGTCAAAGTGGAAAAGGAACCAGTAAAATTGCATTTAATCTAGTCCTTTTTCTTTTGAGATTCTTTCCTGGGATTTGGGGTTCTTTTTCTAATTTTTTTTTGACTGTGCCATGTGGCTCACAGAATCTTAGTTCCCTGACCAGGGATTGAACCTGGGTTTTCAGCAGCAGAAGCTCTGAGTCCTAACCACTGGACTGCCCTGAGGCTGGGAATTCTCTTTTTCTAATCTTGATTCCTTTCTTTATCTCTAAAAATAAATTCCAGGAGCCTAGGGTAGACCAAATAGGTGATCAACTCTGGGAAGGAACTCACAGATCAACTCACAGAATGGAAGGTTATAAGATTCAGGTAAATGGGATGGTCCTGGGCTGTGAAACTTCAGTGAGCCAGGGAGACGGTATCATATAGTGGTTATGAGCTCTGGAGGTAGACAGTTGTTGTTCAGTCACTAAGTCATGTCCAACACCTTGTGACTCCATGGACTGCAGCACGCAAGGCTTCCCTGCTTCCCTGTGCTTCACCATCTCTTGGAGTTTGCCCAAACTCATGTCCATTGAGTCTGTCATGCCATCCAACCATCTCATCCTCCATGGCCATTCATGGCTAAGCAACCATCCAACCATGGCCTCCTTCTCCTCCTGCCCTCAATCTTTCCTAGCATCAGGATGTTTCCAGTGAGTAGCATCAGATAGCCAAAGTACTGGAGCTTCAGCTTCAGCATCAGTTCTCCCAATGAATATTCAGGGTTGATTTCCTTTAGGATGATTGACTGGTTTGATCTCCTTGTTATCCAAGGGACTCTCAAGAGTCTTCTCCAGCACCACAGTTCAAAAGCATCAGTTCTTTAGCACTCAGCCTTCTTTATGGTCCAACTCACATCTGTACATTATTACTGGAAAGACCATAGCTTTGACTATATGGGCCTTTATTGGCAAAGTGATGGCTCTGCCTATAATATGCTTTCTAGGTTTTGTCATAGCTTTTCTTCCAAGGAGCAAGCATCTTTTAATTTCATGCCTGCACTCACTGTCTACAGTAATTTTGGAGCCCAAGAAAATAAAGTCTGTCACTGTTTCCATTTTCCCCTATCTGTTTTTCATGAAGGACCGGATGCCATGATCTTAGTTTTTTTAATGTTGAGTTTTAAACCAGCTTTTTCACTCTCCTCTTTCACCTTCATCAAAATACTCGTTAACTCCTCTTTGCTTTCTGCCATTAGAGTGGTATCATGTGCATATCTGAGGTTGTTGATATTTCTCCCAGCAATCTTGATTCCAGCTTGTGATTCATCCAGCTCAGCATTTCATATGATATACTCTGGGTGACAATATACAGCCTTGAGGTAGTCCTTTCCCAATTTTGAACCAGTTCATTGTTCCATGTCCAGCTCTAGCTCTTGCTTCTTGATCTGCATAGAGATTTCTTAGGAAGATAAGGTGGTCTGATATTCCCATCTCTTTAAGAATTTTCCACAGTTTGTTGTGATCCACATAATGAAGCAGAAGTAGATGTTTTTCTTGAATTCCCTTGCTTTTTCTATGATCCAGTGGATGTTGGCAATTTGACCTCTGGTTTCTCTGCCTATTCTAAATCCAAACTTGTCCATCTGGAAGTTCTTGGTTGACGTACTGCTGAAGCCTAGCTTGAAGGATTTTGAGCATTATCTTGCTACCTTGTGAAAGGAGCACAATTGTATGGTAGTTTAAACATTCTTTGGCATTGCCCTTCTTTGAGATTGGAATGAAAACTGACCTTTTTCAGTCCTGTGGCCACTGTTGAGTTTTCCAAATTTGCTGACATATTGAATGAGGGCAGCACTTTAACAGCATCGTTTTTTAGGATTTTAAATAACTCAGCTGGAATTCCGTCACCTCCACTAGCTCTGCTCATAGTGATGCTTCCTACAGCCCACTTGACTTCATAATCCAGGATGTCTGGCTCTAGTTGAGTGTCTTAAGAGTGCCTAGGATCTGCATTCAAAGCCTGACACTGAGACCCCAAGGGGAATTCTCCCAGCAGATGTGCATGCCATCCTGGGTGTGGACTGCAGATGTCTCATTCCCAGATCACTACTCTCAGTCTGGTTGGAATAAAGGAGAAATTTCTCTACTCCTTGTGGAGTTCTCAAGGGGTTAGTATAGAGTAGGTTCTTAAATATATAGTTTTCTTTTTAATAATCAGTAAATTAACAGAGAACTTTTCCAATGGCTCCGCAGTTAAAAATTCACCTTCAGTGCAGGAGACACAGGAGATGCAGCTTTGGTCTCTGGGTCAGGAAGATCCCCTGGAGTAGGAAATGGCAACCCACTCCAGTATTCTTGATAGGGAAAATCCCATGGACAGAGGAGCCTGGAGGGCTACAGTCCATGTGTGAGTGTTAAGTCGCTTCAGTCATGTCCAACTCTTTGCAATCTTATAGACCACAGCCCACCAGGCTCCTCTGTCCATGGGATTATCCAGGCAAGAATACTGGAATGGGTTGCTGTGCCCTCCTCCAGGGGATCTTCCTGACCCAAGGATCCAACCCAGGTCTCTTATGTCTCCTGCATTGTCAGGCAGGTTCTTTACCACTAGCACCACTTGGGAAGCCTGGACTATAGTCCATAGGGTCTTAAAGAGTGGGGCACGACTGAGCAACTGAGCAAACTAACAGAAGATAAAGATCAATACACAAGAAATAACTTTATTTAGGTATATGAGCATTGTGGGCTTCCCATGTGGCGCTATTGGTAAAGAACCCGTCTGCCAATGCAGGAGATGTAAGATGCGGGTTTGATCCCTGGGTCAGGAAGATCCCCTGGAGTGGGGCATGGCAACCCACTCCAGTATTCTTGCCTGGAGAATCCCATGGACAGGGGAGGCTGGTGGCCTACAGTCCATAGGGTCATAAAAAGTCAGACACAACTCTAAGTCACACGAAGTGACTTAGCAGGCATGACTATTGTAGTCTGCTAACATATTTATGGGTCACTGATATTTTCAAAACTCTGACCATTGAGCACCAGAGAAAATCTACCCCTGTCCATTATAAAGGAAATAGGAGAACAATACTACTCACTATAGCAAAATTATAAAACAGTTGACTTAAAAAAACAAATGATCCTCAATGGTTTATAATATGGTTCCTTATTAATAAGCAATGGCATAATACAAATGCTTCCACAATGCTTTTTAAATTTTTTTTACTTTCTTAACACTGTCTTGAAGAACTTATTTGCATTATTTAATTTAATTTTTCCAACAAATCTATCAAATAAGGGCTTGTCTATTATGTATATAAGGAAACTCCAGACACAGAAGGTTCCCAAGGTCACATAGTTAATAATTAGCAGAGGTAGGATTTGAACCCAGGAAGTCCAGATCTGGAGTCTGGGCATGCAACTGTTAACACTACACAGAAACCTGCTTTGATTCTGCTACTGGACCACTTTGTGAATCACCTAGTATGGAAGGAAATCTACACTGTACATGCGAAGGGAGGCTTTCTCAGCAGAGTTTCTATGTGGGCAGGTAGAGTGGGGGCAGGTTGTGGGAGATATATTTGTGCTAAGTCAGGGCCACAAGCATGATAATTTTTTATACTGACAGAAATCATAATCATATAATGATCTTATTTTCAATTTCCCCTTGGTGGGCAGATGACCTCAGCCCTTTGTCACAAACTAAGAGAGAGAGGCTCAGAGCTGGTGCACAGGACCAACAAATATGTCTACTTGGGAGTCTCCAGGGAACTCGCTGACCCTGTCTGTCTTCTCTGGTCTTACTGGAGTTTTCTGAAGGGACTTTTTATGAAGGGCCCGATCTTTTAGTTGGCATCCAGGAGCCCACACTGATTGTACCTTATCTGAGGAGGGTAACTGAGAGAATTCTCAGAGTCTTCAAACCTTTCATGGCCACTGCCTTGAAAAGAATTTGAATCCAAAATGATTATTTGGAATCACTCTAAGGAATGAGCCCAGTATATACTATAGCACGTATGCTTTAAAAAAAAAAGATTCAGAATAAAATATTTCCTGATACTATGTGAATGAGGATGTTTTATAACTCTTATTTAAATATATTTAATATCACTTACAGAAGAAAAGAATTCCAAACATAAAAATAAATCAGATTAAGCTTTGTCTTTTTTTTTGGGGGGGGGCTGAACAGGAAAATACTTATTAACAAAAGTTTTGAGAACAATAAAGTCACTGCAGGTTATTAATATGAAAATATTGTCAATTGTTCCTCTTGTAGAAATCTTTCTGGACAGCCCACTTCCTGAAAAATGACTCAGCAAAAGCTCCCAAGAAGTGTTGTTCATATTTAATACAATTGTTTAGGCCAGCACCTATTTCTTATCTATGAAGTCTCCTTGTGATTGATGATTCATGTTTCTTTTCAATTATGGGCTTTGAATGCAAACTATTTCTTAATGTAAACAAATGGCTTCAGTATTTAAAGCAAAACATTTCCGTTTGCTTAGTACTATTTCCTATTTTATGCCTCAAACCGTATTTTTGAGGGAATTGTTTGGTTTCAAAAGAGGGAAAAGAGATGATTGTTTAGAAGAATGTGTGCAAGAAGGGTGTACTTGCCACGGGCTGCCTGCCAGACGTGCGTAGACTCAGAAGGGGCACACAGTGACCTATCATCTCACATCACAGCCAAAAAAAGTTGTGTCCTGAATTCTGACGGTAAAGATCCAGGTTTTTCTGAAGGAAAATGGGGGTACCTTTGGCAGTTTGATAAACCGACCTTGCCGAATGTCTTCTTAGTTCTGCTGAAGAGGTCTAAGCTAGGAGAATGGAGGATAAATTACACATAGAACAGATAGAACAGTTTTCAGAAATACCAGGAAAAATAGAGCAAGATATTTAGTGATTTCTGATGACATTTAACAATTGCCAATGCAAGAACTAAAATTAAAACCTAGAAGAACCTGAGCCAGTTTCAGTGAAATCCATGCCAAAATTTGACCACTAGGTAGCGCCATAATTCAGCTCTGTGACTGCTGATGTTGATTATTGGCCAGGATGAAAATGTTTTAAGATTTACTCCGGAAAAGATCAACAAGGGTGCCCTAAAATTTTGCAATCAGAACACCCTCACATAACAAACATAAGAGGTATAAGGCTCAAGTATTTACTTGGGGAAGCTGTTTCTACCATTGCAAGTATTTATTACTGAGAACTCAGAAAAATAGTGGTAGGAGAGATTTTAGATTTCCCTTTTCTTAATGAAATCCAAGATTTGCATAAAGAAAAGGAAAAGGGATAATCACAGTTAGTTACAACAATTAATCCAGAATTTCCTTGTCAAATTGAAAAACATCAATTTAATTAAGCAGTAAACGCCACTCATGTTTATATTCATCATTTCCACTGAAGTCTTCCATTCATACCGGACCATCATACACCTTGCATCATGCTAGATGCTCAGAATATAAGGAATCATAAGGCATATTCCTTGCTTTTGTGTAGCTTATAGTCCAGTAAGGTTGATAAATGTTTAACAGAAAAATATGTTCAAAAGGCTTATGGGAGACAGTAGCCAATCATTCTACACAACCAGTGGCATTTGAACAAGGCCTTGAAAAAGTACTAACAGTAACAGCTGATACTGATGTTCATGTGCCAGATACTCTCCAGAGTGCTCTCCCTAATAAATGCCCCAAAGTCTATGCTCAAAAGGTCAAAATGCTCAAAAAGTCATTGTAATCTTTACAACGGCCATATGAGGTCGGTGATACTGTTATTATTTCCATGTTCCATACAAGAAAGGGAGGGTATTCTAGATAAAGGAAGCAGCATGTATAAATAAAGGTTCTGAGATGTACAGAACCAGGGCATGTTCCAGGGAGTAGAAGTTCAGATAACAGTAATGATACAATATTCACGGAAATACCATCTCTTCTATGAGTTTTTTTTTTTTTTTTTTTTTTTTTAATATTATTTTATTAGTTGGAGGCCAATCACTTTACAACATTTCAGTGGGTTTTGTCATATATTGACATGAATCAGCCATATAGTTACATGTATTCCCCATCCCGATCCCCCCTCCCACCTTCTATGAGTTTTATAAACAGAAAAATGTGATGAGTTGCATCAGAAATTTAGAAAAGATTTAAAAATTTTTTTTAATTACTCAGAAATTTTATTCTTGGGAATTCCCTGGAGGGCCTGTGGTTAGGATTTCATGTTCTCATTGCTGAGGGTTGCTGTTCAATCCCTACTTGGGGAACTAAGATCCTGTGAGCTGGCAGCATAGCCAGGATAAAAACTATCCTTTAAAGAACAGTAGCAATACAGTTTATTGAGAAAACACAGATTCATTAAAGGACCAAAATCCCTTTTGTAATAAATTTTACATCTGAATTTTGAAGATGATAGGAAAATAGTATATAGAATGGCTCTCTGGAAACACTATTTTGGATGCCACAGATTTTTCTTAAAAAACTAACTTTCAAATAACAAAACATGCTGCTCAGAGTCTCCTGAAAATAATAGTGCTGAAGTTTTAAAATTAACCGAGTGTTTTTCTGGGCGGAGAAGATACGAGGTAGGGGAAGGGAGGAACAGATAAACACAAGTCACTGTTGTGGAGTTTAGACGCTCACATGTTGAGTTTTATGGGGGAGGAAGTGGAAATTCTTGCGCACAGGTCTTATGCCTAGGCAGTGTTCCTGTATTTCAAGTTACACTGTCAGACGTGTATGTTAAGGCAGTAAGTTAGATGTGAAAAGTCAATTATGTAGGTATTATGACATACGAAGAGCTGCTGCAACTTGTGGCATCACCTCAACCCTAAAAGTTAGCCTATCTACTTACCACACCAAATGAGTTTAAAAAGTCACCTGCAAAAGCTAAAGGTCATCCTAGGTAACCATTCAGGCGTTCCTACCCATCCAGGCTGCTCTAGATTTTCTTGTGCTTTTGCTCATCTTATAGATCCCTAACTCAATCCTGACCTCTGGCTCCACTGGGATTGGAAATCCTCATTCTGCCTTTCTGAAATCTTGGGCCGTGTCATTCCCTAATATTTTAAAATCCTGTTAGAACTTTCAGTTGCAGCCCAATAGACTCTCAAGTCCTAGTTAGCACATCAACTTCCTAGATATTTATTGTATTTATATAATACAACCATGGATTCTGCAAATGTCAGTTTTTCTTCTTTCTTTCAATCTTTATATCTTTAATTTCTTTATTTTGCCTTATCACTAGGACTTCCAGGTCAGTTTCAAATAGAGCTAATGATTGTTGTTTCCCTGAACTGAGGAGTCCAGTGTTTAACATTTTGTCACCAAGTAAGATGTTAACGAGGCTTGTTTGTATTGATGTGTTTTCAGTCACTCAGTTGTGTACCCCATGGGCTGCAGCACGCCAGGCTTCCCTGTCCTTCACCATCTCCTGGAGCTTGCTCAAACTCATGTCCATTGAGTCAGTGATGCCATCCAACCATCTCATCTTCTGTCATCCCCTTCTCTTCCTGCCTTCCATCTTTCCCAGCATCAGGAACTTTTCCAATGAGTTGGCTCTTCCCATCACGTGGTCAAAGTATTGGAGCTTTAGCCACAGCATCAGTCCCTCCAATGATATTCAGGGTTGATTTCCTCTAGGATTGACTGGTTTGATCTCCTTGCAATCCAAGAGACTTGTTTGCTTTTTTTTTTTGTTTGCTTTAATTTATTTAATTTTGGGCTGTGCTGGGTCCTCGTTGCTGCTCCGGTTTTTCTCTAGTTGCTGCAAACTGGGGCTCCTCTCTAGTTTCAGTGCTTGGACTTCTCTTGCCGCAGAGCACAGGCTCTAGGTGCGTGGACTTCACTAGTTGCGGCTCCTAGGCTCTAGAGCAAAGGCTCAGTAGTTGTGGCACGTGGGCTGAGTTGCTCCACCACATGTGGGATCTTCTCGGACCAGGGATGGAATCTGTGTCCCTTGCATTGCTAGGCAGATTCTTATCCCTTGCCTTGCCCTCAGGCTACCAGGCATTTCCGAGAGACTGCAAATTGCAAAAGGGGCACCCGTGCCAATGACACCCATGAGCATAATGTTTCCCATTGGTGGTTCCAATGCAGAGTTAGGAGGTAGGGATTCCAGTTTTGGTGAGGGAAGGATGCAAAAAACTGACCGAGATTTTTTTTTTTAAATAATAAACTTACTTTTTAAAGAAGAGTCCGTTTCTAATTCTAGAGGGTTCCTAGCAGATTAATAAAACAAAGACTCAGTTACAGAGAAGAAAAAAAATACTTACAAAGGGGTCCGGGATCAGGACATAGCCTGGTGGTGTGTCCCCAAGATTCAGCTGGGGCTAGATTTCCCAACCTCAGCACTACTGGCATTTGGGGCTAGACAATTCTTTGTTGTGGGGAACTGTACTGTGCATTTAACAGAAACTCTAGCCTCTGCTCACTGGATTCCAACCCACCTTCAGCTTGAGACAGTCAAAAATGTCTCCAGTCTGGAAATAGAACTGCCATATGACCCAGCAATCCCACTCCTGGGCATACACACCAAGGAAACTAGATCTGAAAGAGACATGTGCACCCCAATGTTCATCGCAGCACTGTTTATAATAGCCAGGACATGGAAGCAGCCTAGATGCCCATCAGCAGACGAATGGATAAGGAAGCTGTGGCACATTTACACAGTGGAATATTACTCAGCCATTAAAAAGAATTCATTTGAATCAGTTCTAATGAGATGGATGAAACTGGAGCCCATTATACAGAGTGAAGTAAGCCAGAAAGAAAAAGACCAATACAGTATACTAATGCATATATATGGAATTTTAAAAGATGGTAATGATAACCCTATATGCAAAACAGAAAAAGAGACACAGATGTACAGAACAGACTTTTGGACACTGTGGGAGAAGGCAAGGGTGGGATGTTCTGAGAGAATAGCATTGAAACAAGTATACTATCAAGGGTGAAACAGATCACCAGCCCAGGCTGGATGCATGAGACAAGTACTCAGGGCTGGTGCACTGGGAAGACCCCGAGGGAGGGAGGTGGGAGGGGGGATCGGGATGGGGAACACATGTAAATCCATGGCTGATTCATGTCAATGTATGGCAAAAACCACTATAATATTATAAAGTAATTAGCCTCCAACTAATAAAAATAAATTGAAAAATTAAAAAAAACAAAACAAAACAATGTCTCCAGGCATTGCCCTATGGCTGGGAGAAGACAGGAGCACCCAGTGAGCGTCACTGGCCTAGAGCTACGTACTTGTCTCCCGTCAGTGATGAGTTGACTCCAGAGAGTAGTAAAAGAGTCTGAGCTACAGTGGGAGGTGAGGCTAAAGGTTGAGACTGGGAACATTCCAGTCATACTCCCCATTCTCTTTTATGGGTATCTTGGAATATGGCTATTTAAAATTTTTCCGTTACCTCCTTTTCTTTTCCTTATTTGGTGAATTTGTTGTCAGCGCTATGGGGTAGGGGAGGTTGTTTTCCTGACTGTTTCTCTTGGGAGGAGATTCTCTTCTGTTCATTCAATCTGTGCTGACTTCCGGCAGGAAATGGCACTCAAGGAAAGTTTTGAATAAAAGGAAGATGCTGGTTTAGTCAGTGGAAACAGGAAGTTGTAGCCTGCGTCTTACAAGGCTTAGAAGAAAGTAAGAGGCAGAGAAAAAATTCACTTAACCGAAGTGGGAGGAGCAGAAGAGAGCCGGGTGGGAGTAGAGGAGGTATGGGGAGAACTGAGGGGTGGATGGAGGCAACCAAGCCAACAGGATGGAAGACTTTGAGTTTCCTGGTCAGGTTGGCTATACAGGAAGAGAATAACGGCGCTATGCAGTAGGAACAGGGTCGGGCAGTAACTATGAGTCAAAGCTATTGTGGTTTGTTAATTATACTACTTTACAGTGTAACACTGTTCTAAAAATACTCTATTTAAATTAACACAATTTTATCGCTAGTTGTATTAAAAGCGTATGCCTACATTACCGAATCCCCTTAAGTAAACAAAGAGAAGAGGAGAAAGCAAATGTAGCAAAATGTTAACAATGGATGAATCAGATGAAGGTTATCTGACTGTTCATGATATTCTTGTAACTCTTCTGTAAGCTTGAAAATTTTAAAAATAAAAATTTGTGTTATGTGGGAATAAAAGTCAATTTTTAAACTATGTTAGATTTAAGGCTGGGTAGGTCATCATGGGTATATATGTTCCTGCGTATGTGGCCTTACCTCTGTGTTTGTTCTCTACAATATAGTAAAGTGATGACCAACACTCTCTTACGACCAGAATGATTTCCCATCATGAATTTATGTATTCTCACAGTCTGATCAATTCTATCTGGAAGTCTCATCTTTTTGCATCATTTGGACCAAACACATCCTCATAAGACAGAAGTGACTCTTAGCCTGTAGTTTTGCTGCCAATCTTTCATTGATTCAGTGAGCATTTCTTGAGCATCAACAGGGCAATGCGTTAAGTGTTATGAGAAATACGAATACAAATCAAATAGACATTCTGCTTTTAGATAATCTGATTATTTGGTATAAATTTAAAACCTTGCATATAAATGATTTTAACACAGACAGAAAGTTACTGTTTTGTGTCAGGTCTTGAAGGAGGCCATGATTACTTCCTCTTGGAGGAAATGATGTATGACATATTCCTGGTGCATTTCTTCCATTCTGCCAAGGAGGAAAACTAAGGTTTAAGCGTTGAGCCTGTTGGTGGGGCTGATGTGAAGAATGCTGCAGTGGTTTGCCATTGCTGCCTATAATCCATCACTTAGTGGCTGCAAAGAACCATCATTCGTTTTTCTTCCTGTGTCTGTGGGTGTCTGTGGCCCGGCTGATCTGGCCCAGGCTGGGATGAGCAGCTCTGTATCAGATGCTGCAGCTGGATGGGAAAATGTGCTTCTCCCTGCAGTTGTGTGGATCCATGGGGATGACTCTGCTTCATGTATCTCTCCTCCTCCTTGGACCAGCAAGCCAGCCAGGGCATGTATTTCTCAAGCAATGGCAGAGGTGTAAGAGGGCAAAGAGAAACATGTTTGCAAAGCCTAGGCTTAGAGCTCAAGTTCTGTCACTTCAGCTCATATATCATTGGCCAGCAGGAGTTGCAGGGCTAAGCCCAAGTCTTGGAGCATTAAGGGAGGGACACTTGGTGAGACACTGGCAAGGATATGGATGTAGGGAGAAGTGAAAAACTGATGCAGTTGATAACATATGCTTTGTGATTACATAAACAGTCCATTTTGAGGAGAAAGAATTTCAATTTCTTTTCATAGTATTATTAACACATCTGATAAAAACTTTAAAAAATAGACTCATATGGAAGAATGTCACTACTCATCCTTTTATTTATTTTGGCTGCATGGCATGTGGAATGCGGGATCTTGGTTTCCTGACCAGGGATTGAACCCATGCCACTTGCAATGGAAGCCGTGGACTCTTAACCACTGAACGACTAGGGAAGCACCTGTTCATTCCTTTAAATATGCACTTTGTGGTACTGGGCAAGAAATCACGAGGTTAAACTCAGAATTGAAGATGATCTAGCACAAATTGTAATGCGAAATTTGTATCTATTTAATTTTTTAGGCCTACCTGGGGCTATCTGTTGTCCACATTTTTCCTTGATATTTTATGCCTCTACTTCTTGCATGCATTGTTCCTCTCAGCAGCAACCAGCCCTCTTCAACCTCCTGGCATCTTCATGCTTTTACCCTTCCCATCAAAAGGATCTAGCAAACTCACTCACAGTCAGGCATAAGGAACTGATAAGGATTAAAATACAACCACTTCCAGGAGCATTTGTATTGGAACAGGAAACAAAAAAAGGAATGGCTCCATCATGGTTGAACTTCACCCAGCAGTGAAGAGTGTGGAGAAATGAAAAAGATGGGGGACCAAAGTGCTTGCTCAGTGACCTCAAAATCATATCTGAGAGGACTGTTTTTTTCTTGTGTTGTTATTTTTTTGAGTTTGTGGGAACAAGGGTAGAGCTGCCGGAATAACTGAGAGTATGACTTTAATCACATACTTAGCATAAACAACATTAAAATATGTGCCCCAACAAGTCAATTGTCTTTCATAACTTTTTACAGTGTAATTGTTCTAATTGCTATCAAAGTTTGCAGTTACTGTATTTGAGAAACAAGTAAATAAATACAGCAGGCATCAGGCAGGAACTCTCTGAACTGTGTCAAGGTTAATAATAAGTAAAATGTTATAAGTAGAGACAAGACAGCAACAGCTGTGCAACATTCTTGGAAGCAAGGATTTTGATAGCATGAAGTCAGACAGAGAGCTCAGTTTTTGCTGCTACTCTGGCTGGACAGAGAGATCCTATCATAATTATAATACAACTACATTTCTTTTATAAAGTACTGTCTTACATTAAAAAAATATGATGTCCACAGCTAGAAAATCAGGAGCAATGTTGGAAGAAGACCCAGATCAAACCTATGAGAATGTCCTGGCTGAGATTCAGTCTTTTGAGCTGCCCATTGAAGCTACTTTAAGGTAAGGCTCTTTTATATTTTGCTGTTTCTTCTTTGGTGGTGATAAAGTAGTCTTATTCATGTCTTTTTATACTTTTCTCTATAACAATAAAAAATAATTTTTGAGAAATGATTGCAATTCTATATATACCTAATCTCAAATTTTTATCCTTAGAGAAATGACGGTGAATAAATTATCCACAGTTTTTGTATTATATTTGTTTCATGATTCATGACCACAAGGTTAAAAAATAGAAATGACTTTCAAGTGATCAAAAAGGGCTGCATGCCAGCTCCAAATAGATACTCCATCTTATTTACATCAGGTTTCACTTGTTTTTTCTAAAATACTGCTTAGTGAAAAGTACAGAGAACAATTAGTCATATCATTGAAACTCATTTATATTTGAATGGATGTGGATGTGAGTTGTAGGAAAAAACACAGAATGCTTATTTGTATTGTTGCTGCTCTTGGGTATATGGGGCACTCTCAAACATGTATTTTTTATTTCTACATAAGATTAAAAATCAGTTTCTTTGGTAAGATGGGGATTAATTTGCGTAGTTCAAGGACAGAATTAAGTGTTAAGTGCGCAGTTTAAAAAATTTAATTCTTTTTGACTGCCTGCTTGTATCTTTCACTTATCAGTATGGGAACAGGATGGCAATCTCTGACTGTGATAGTGACAGTCAATAAATATTTGTTGACTAATATCTGTAGATTAAGTGAAAGGATATTTTTTTTGATGTTGTCTTTTTAGTCTCAGAAAGATCCAGGAGCAGATATGTTTAAATCTGAATTTAAATTTGATTTTGTATTAAATGTATCCTGAATCTTTCCAAAGGGCCTAGGGTAGGATTGGGGATTTTGGAAGCTATTGATATTAATTGGTTGATTCTTGGATTGTCAATGTGTAGGTACAGTAGAAAAATAATTACAATTCCATTATAACTGTTACTTATACCTTCATTTTATCTGAGCATCATGAACATCCATGAATAAGGGCAGGTGCTTTATATCCTATTCAACAGGTAGAAAAAACCAAAGCTTTTCGCTAATGGGAAACTTGGTAACTTTTTGCAAGTGGAACATACTTTATGCTGTACCAGCACCTTCTAAAACTTGTGCATCTGCCTGGTGGCTAGGTCAGAAGTCTAAAAGGAAACACGAGAGGGGAATAAAGGGAGCCTGAAAAAGTGAAAGTGTTAGATTCGACTGACTCTGTGTGACCCCATGGACTGTAGCCCACCAGGCTCCTATGTCCATGGAATTCTCCAGGCAAGAATACTGGAGTAAGTAGCCATTCTTCTTCCAGAGGATCTTCCCGATACAGGGTTTGAACCTGGGTCTCTTGCATTGCAGACGGACTCTTTACCATCCGAGCCACCAGGGACGCCTGGGCAAGTGTTAATTCCTGTGACCTTTGCAGCCATTGCTGCTTCAGAGCCCTTAGTCTTCAACCCCTGACCCTCTCTACATCTCTCCCCTGGTCTCTCAACCCTGGCCAGTATCTACAGGCTTCATCCATCCTTGAAACTATCAGCGAGTCTTGCTCTGGTACTAGACCTGACTTCCTGTTTTGGTTCTTGGATGTGTCCTACCTTCTGTTCTGAGGGTAAATGTCCTGGGTCTTGTACTAGGTCTCCTAAAGGAAAGAGTCACTTTAGATCTGGCAGTCACAGCACCCTCCCATCATCACAAGAGCACACACATACTTTCTCCAGGTGCTGCCTGTCACCACCAGCGGACCTGGAATGCCCACTGTTAGCTTCACAAAGAGCTCTGACTCTATGCAACCTTATGGACTGTAGCCCATCAGGCTTCTCTCCATGGAATTCTCCAGGCAAGAATACTGGAGTGGGTTGCCTTTTCTTCTGCAGGAGAGCTTTCTGACCCAGGGATCGAACCCATGTCTCTTGCACTGCAGGCGGATTTTTACCATCTGAGCCACCTTGCGTACTGGGTCTTAGTTGTGGCACGCAAGATCTTCAATCTCCACTGCGGCATGCAGGATCTTTAGTTGCGGCATGTGGGATCTAGTCCCTGACCAGAGGTCGAACCTGGGCCCCCTGCATTGGGAGCATGGAGCCTTAGCCATTGGACCACCAGGGAAGTCCCCTAACAAACCTTTAATTGAGACAATATTCACCAAAATTACTTTTCCTAAACAATTGCTATAATCATTGATGAGATGAAGACTTCTTAGGCTGGTGTTTGCCTTTCAGCACTTCCCTATGTATGTTATTGATATTCCAGTGTCAACTATTCTGGTCCACTCCTCTTATGGGACATATCAGCTCATGTGGCCAAATATGAGGGTTGGAAAATAAAGACAGGACTTCCATTTTGGCCAAATTAGAGTATTTACTGTTTGATAATATGCCCTGATATTTTCTTCCTTCTGGTTCTTATGGTTCCTTTTCTTTATTAAATTGCACTCTTACTTCTGTCTGCCAAAATCCAGCCCATCTTGCAAAGCACAGCTCAAATATTCTTTCTTCTATGAAGCCTCTCTGATCCATCAACCACCAGTGAGTGCTTCATCCTTTGAACCCCCAAAGAATCCAGAGCATTTATTCTGACTCATTTGGGTGTGTGTACGCTCGCATGTATTTTGTGCTATAACCATTTTCAGGCTAAAGATTC
Source organism: Muntiacus reevesi (assembly GCF_963930625.1). Classification (NCBI taxonomy): domain Eukaryota; kingdom Metazoa; phylum Chordata; class Mammalia; order Artiodactyla; family Cervidae; genus Muntiacus; species Muntiacus reevesi. The sequence goes on from NC_089250.1 coordinate 136,828,101, forward strand.
CTGAGGGCACGGGCTATTTATTTATATCTTAGTATCCTCTGCAGAAGCCTCTACCATAGTTGACACTCAGTAGCTAAATAAATATTTGTTGAACTAATTTGTATGAGCTTCTGAGCTAATGATGGTCTTACAAGACAAAGGAAAAAAGGTAGTCCAGAGAGAAAGTCATCATTTCAGGGAATAAGAAAAGGCAGAAGTATTTGAATAGATTTGAATAGTTACAAGTTCTAAAGGCAGAGAGGTTGGAAAAGGAGTTTGACTGGAGGGAGACTGACCAGGAGGCCTGCACACGACCTCCTGTGAGGCCTTGTGAGGGGACAGTGAAGCGAAGGTCAGGACATTGAGAGGATAGGGCTGGGAATACAGGGGAGAAACCCCGTACGTGGAAACTGAGGGAGAGGAAATACCTGAGAGCTCTCCTAGTCATTCTTCCATGTCACAAAAGAAAGGCATTTTTCCACAGACATTTTCTGCTATAAAATCCCAAACTGTTAAGCTAGCTTCCTCTCCCTGCCCACCTTGTTTCTGAGGTCAGTGTTCAGATCAGGGTTAGATCAGGGGTTTGTTTCTCTAACAGGGTGAGCTCAGGGAGCTCAGGGACTGAAAACCCATAGATGAGTTCTACTAGCGTCATTTAAAAAATGGCTCCACAGCCCTCCCTGTCACTCTCTGCCTCACCTTCATCTGAGAGAATGGGTCTCCTCCACTGAGGAGTCGTGAGTGAGTTGCTGAGGTTGGGACTCAAGTCATCCAGCATTGTCAGTGGTCATCAACTCTTTCACCTGCCCAGGCTTCCTCCCCCATACCCCCTGATTTCATACAAGGCTGCTCCAAGAGCAGGCTTCTCCCAGGTGACCCTTCCTGTCTCCTGCCTGACTTATCCACTGGGCTCTTGGGTCAGCTCCTTTGGTCTTTTTTCTGTTTTGGTGGAAAAGTGGAAAAGGATCAGATGATCCTGAGATCCTGTGTTTGTTTTCATCTATGTGTGAAAAGAGGCCACTGCCTGAAGTATTAAGTTTAAACGAGAGACAGTTTTAGGGGGAGCTGGGACATTATATTTTTCCATGGTTTATTTGTATTTCCAATAAAATACCCAATAAAGACATGTCAGGCAACTCTAATAATTGAATTGCTGGAGAAGTGGAATTTGATGTTAGACATGCAGACAGTGATTGAATTTCAAAGAAAAGACAGAAATGTAAAGAAAGATCTACTGCTAGTGCCCGGTTGTCCTAGCTTGGCTTTGCTTTGGGCATTCAAAATCTCCTGGCTGACAGATTCTTGGTAGGCTGAAACTCATGAGCAGGTGGGGTCTGAAATTAGTTTTGCTGTCCTAATCCTTTTTCCCCTGGGCATCACTGTTTTTTATCATGTTACCACCATATGGTAATTTCCACTAGATTTTCTCATTTGGTTTTACGATTTTTACTCCAGTTCCTCCATTTGGCCTAGACATGCCCAGCTCCTTGCCAGCTGCTCCCTCTAGGGGGCGGGCCTCTCCCTGGTAGGCTTAATGGCTGTCTGGAGCCATGCTTTAAGAATCTACAAGACTAGTACTTTGTTGGGCCTTAATTAGTATTACCAGCTGCCTTGAACAAGCACAGTTAATAGTTTTCAACTAGTACATCAATTCCAGTGCATTGGTAGTTATATGAATCCTCATGTTGAGGGTGGTTCTGGTAAAATAATGCTGGTGGCTATGGTCTTAGAACGGCACAGTAGCAGGACCCTAGCATATTTATGCTAGAACTTCCAGCTGCCAAGCCTCCCTCATTAGACCTGCCCCCCATGGATATCGTCTCATACCTGGATATAGCCTGGGCTCGTGATGCCTCATGGGGTCCTGCAGGTCTGTTGTTAGCCTCCTAGAACAGGTCCTGAAATTGTAACATGTTTGAACTGATTTGAGTTCAGAAATTTTTTGCCAGAGCTGAGACTGAGATAAAGAGATTGAAGAGAAGTGCAATGTTAGTGGGAGGTAGAAAAAGAGGAGGTATCCAAAGAAAGCCCTGCTGAGGGCTGGGAAAAATAGGAGGAAAAGGGAATTGTACATGATGACGTACCAGAAGAAATTTTTGCAATTGTTTTATGATAACATAATTGTTTTACATTTGTACTCACAGACTCTCTTGGGCTGTTTTCCAAAAGCTGACCGTGGAGTTTTACCAGTTTAAGAGCAAACAGGATATTGTAATTTCTTTGACTTTAATGTTTTTAAGAATGAAAATAACATACTTTTAGGAAAGCAAACTTTAAAGCAACAACAACAAAACACCAACAACCTAAACTGTAAACACAATAAAATCTTAGGATGACGTACTAAAAAATATAACTGGTTATATTCAGCTGTAGAATTCTAGGTTGCTCTTGCTGTTTTTATCTTCAGAAATGTAAGATTTCTATTAAATCTTATTTCATTAAATACATTGATTAAGATCAAAGGTATAACATTTATTAGTTATTTGATTTTGGCCTTAGTTTCTAAAACTACAAAATGGGGATTATAATAAAACCTATATCAAATAATTAAGGTATATGAAGTGCTTAGCACAATACCAGCCTAGCACATTGTAAATACTTGATAAATGTTATCAATTATTATTATTATGTTTAATTTACACTGGGATATACATTTCAGCATAATGTAATGTATACTTTAGAGTGTTGAAGTAAATGAGCATTCATGACATTTTGAAATTCTGAGCAGGTGGGATATACCGAATAATGTAAATTTTATTTTGGTTGCAAATATTCAAGGGAGAGAGGTATCCCTTTTTCAAAATCCTATTTACTAAGGCTTATATTTGATGCTAATATAATATCATGACCTCATCTAATGTCTTATGGGAGTGGTGTAGTGTGCCAAATGTTGTAGATATAAAATGGAATCCAAAGAAACTGTTTAGGAATAACTGAGGGCCTAATTATGACTGAGGCCTTCTATGTCTGCAGCACCCCAGGAAAGTTTGGGGTTCCTGATGATGGTGGGCTGTGTAGTTGCCAAATTTACACTGAATACTTAAATGATTCTGTTAGCTGCTTGATCTTCAGGGAAACACTAGAGAGAAGTTAAATTTTTTTTTTTTTTTTTTTGAGAACAAAGTATTCCAAGCAGGGAGACAGTTTCATTTGTTTATAGTTAAATGAATGGGCTCTGGAGCCAGTTCAAATTTTGCCTCTATACTTATAGATAGAACTATTAGAAGGTTTACACAAATTAGGCATTCAATGTATTTAATGTAGTGGCTCATATATGAGCCATACAATGCTCATACAATGCTCAGTCCTTTGTTCACTAATTAAATATTTATGGAGCATCTCCAATGTGGCAGAAGTGGTCAAGGATGGTCAGTAGCCTTGTTGATACAGCAAATTCCGTGCTCTATCAGGGAATTCCCTGCTTTCCCAGGGAGCTGACATTTTAGTGAAGAGAGCTAAAAGTAAATTAAAAACCAGTAATAAATTCTATGAAGAATAACAAATCAGGGTGAATGATAGTGAGGTTCAGGGATGCTATTTTACAAAAGTGACCAGGGAGTAAATATCAGCTCTTATCATTTCAGTACATTAGTTACATTTCTAAATCCTTTTTGCTGAGAGGAGGAAAAAAAATAGGACAAGTGAGAGGAGAAGCAGAAAGGGCAACAGGCAATGAAGGAAAGCTAAATGAGGAAAGAGTGAGGAATGGAGATGTTACACTGAACAGGATGAGGAATAATAATAATAAAAAAAACCACACACAACAATGAGGAGGAAAGAGAAGAGAAAATAGTTGGTATTATAAGCCAGTGCTGGAGGTTGTTGGGGAGAGGGGAAAGAGAGAGTAGAATTCAGAGGAAATACTATTACTCTTTAATTGCTCAGTGGACTTTAAAATGTTTAGCTTTGGGATGAGCAAGTTAATGGTGCTTTCTGGACATCATTCTGAGGGCAGGACTAGTAACATAATTTACAGGACCAATGCGAAATGAAGATGGAGTCCCCCTTGTCCAAAGGATGGTGATGGCAGAGTATTAACCCAAGAGCAACTTCTTCAGCCCCGCACGGATGAGCCAGCTCTGGATGAAAGCTTAGCACAGAACCTGGCACACAGCAAGCTTTGAATAAAAGCAGCTGTTGAATGAAGAGAACCTGGGGCTAATTACTTTTGAACTTCTTTGAGGACCAGCCCATATTTCAGAAAAACTGATTTTATTTGGCTTCGATTTCAGGTTTCCTTCTATTGTTCTCCCCTGTGGGATATGGAACAGATTCCTGGACACAGTTTTGCAGCAGGAAGGAATCCTCCCAGACCTGGCAGGGCTTTGTTCACATTCTCTTGCACTTATAGAGTGTGGCCACCTGGGGTCACTGTACCAAGGTATAAACTGGAGGAACGCAGCTGTCAAGGCATTCTCTAAACAGTGGCTAAAAGGGAAGGCTTAACTGATTAGAGCCAATAAAGACTACCCTGTGTTCTGCCTTTTGATAAAGTTCGGCAGTTATGTAGCAAAGGCTCTTAAACTCTTTAAGAAACATCTCAATGATAATAACAAATTCCCGAGAGGTTAAAGATCAGGAAGTCTGATATAGGGTTCTTAGGAATGAGGAAGGGACTCTCTGTGGAGATATACCCTACCTCATGAAACATGCTTTTACAACAATAAACTTGACATGAGAAGTATAATTTGCATATGGATCATTCATTTAACAAATAGTAACTGGGCTGGTAGTGAACAATACAGACATTGTCCCTGTGCCTGGAAATGAAGACAGACTCAACGATTTGTTTGCCACCACGATGTGTGTCTCAGAAGATGAACATCGTCTTCAAGGACAACAAAGAGGCACTTGACTGAGAAGTAAGATCCAGAGGGCTCACTAAAGTGGATCCAGAACCAAGAGTCTAACCTAAAGACAAGGTCCTGGTTCCCTCTCCACAATAAGAACAACTTTCAGGCAGTTTCCACCAATCAAGCATGCAGAGAAAAAATGAGGTTCAGGTTCAGAGAACTCTGATACCAAATTAGGCTATTTTGTTAGTGATTAGAGAAAAAGGAACATTATTGTATCTGTTTTTTATTTTTATTTTACCAATGAGGAAGCTAAATTCTGGGCTTTTTGGTTGAATAACAAATGTCAGATAATCCTCACCTCCAATGCTCCATGTTGAATGAGCTCTGGACTAAACATTATACATATATTATCTTCTTTAATATAATAGATGGTAAAGGATATAGTATATTATGCAATGGTAAAGAATCTGCCTGCCAATGCAGGAGATGCAGGAAATATGGGTTTGATCTCTAGGTTGCAAAGTTTCCCTGGAGGAGGAAATGGCAACCTACTCCAATATTCTTGCCGGGAGAATCCCATGGACAGAGAAGCCTGGCAGGCAACAGTCCATGGGGTCACAAGGAATTGGATGCAACTGAGCGACTAAGCACACAGGAACACATCTTCTTTAATCCCCACACCACTTGGTAAGCTAGGGACTTTTATTGTTCCCAATTCACATTTGAAGTAACTGAAGCAAAGACAAGTTAAGTCCTTTTACAGAGTGTCCCACATTTAGTGAGATATGAATTGGAATTTGAACCCATTTAAGTGCCAGACCAGGGCAACAACATGCTACAGCCTCCTTCTGAGGGAGGGGCTTTTCCAAGGTTGGTTATTAGTCTGTAGACAAGTGGCTCAAAGTATAAGTTCTTAGTGACTAAGATTTTATTTACAGATTAAACCCTTACTTTGCTGATTAGTTTCCTACTGGACACAGAGTGTGTCTACTGCTCTGTCAGTCTTCCTGGTATCTTTTCCCTCCCAGGAGTCCTGAAGAGAAATTTTGGTTGGATTTCTGGAAATCAATATCCACCTCTTCCCAAATAACTCACCAAACATGTGCAACCTTCCTATGTGCCCTACTATCCCCAACTTCCTCAGACCAGACTGACAGTCATTTATTCTTTGGGTAAAACAATATCAGAACAGTCTTCTTATCTGACTTTTTTATTAACAGGAAAAGCAAGAACAGCTTACTAGCTCCATCTTCTCCAACTCACTAGCTGTGTGGCCTTGGACAAGTGACTTAATCTCTCTAAGTCTCAGTTTCTCCAAATTAAATTGGAGATAGCAAGAGTACCACAAAGGCTGAAATTAGATTTTTAGTAAAATTAGTATTAACTTAATTACAAATAAAATGAGGAATTAAATTAGTAAGAGTTAAATTAGATAATATAAAAGGCTTAGAAAATCGTGCTCAGTAAATAGCTATTAAGGCTATTTTGGTCTATAGCTGAAATTCTTTATTTTGGAGACTTTTAGAAATGTAGCACTTTATTTTTTAAAATATTTATTTATTTGGCTGCATCAGGTCTTAGTTGTGGTGTGTAGGCTCTTTGTGGCATCAGGCCACAAAGGGTCTTTCATTGCATGGACCCTCCAGCTGTGATGTCAGGGCTTAGTAGTTGCCATGTGCAGACTCAGTTGCTCTGTGGCATGTAGAATCTTAGTTCCCCGACCAGGGTTCAAACTCACACCGCCTGCATTGGAAGGCAGATTCTTATCCATTGACTGGACCACCAGAGAAGTCCCTAGATATGTAGCAGTTTAGGCCTTTTTTTCACATTAATGTGCATGTTATATCTATGTCCATAATTAAAATTTACATAGTGAGCTATTTAGGACATTAAACTTTCAATTCTTACCAAAAAACTTCAAGTACTAATGGATCTGTCAGAAGTCACAGAGGGAACCAGCTAGAGCTGTTTTAGAAGAAGTGGTAAATGGACTTCCTTCCATCTTAACTTGAATTAAGGGGAAGAGACTGCTACTTAATGCTGAGGTAATCCCTATGGGCAGGTGTTGAAACAGGTCAGGAGTGAGGAGTACATAAGTAGGATTGGCTTCCCAGGGCAGGGGCATTTAGAACTGGGTTTGGATAGATTGCATCAGGGTTGGAGAAGAGAAGAGGGACAAGTCTGGATAATGAACACTGAAAAGAAATGACCCACTAGAAGTTGATCGCCAAATAAGAAGCTGGCTTCTGTCATATGTCCTACTCTCCTCACCTTGCTTTACTCTCTAGAACAATGAATTCTGGTCCTGCTCATCATCTGAGCTAAGATAGCCTGCCTTTTCCTGCAGAGAGAACTGACTCTCTGTTCTCTTTGTAGGACACCATAAAATTTGTCCTCAGATCTTAGGTTTTGGTTTCAGGTTCAGTGTTCAAAAGGTTTATTTTTCCTGCTCAAGAGCTGAACCTGCATCTTGGACATGCTAACATCAGATGCTGGTGCCTCAGCAATTGAGGACTCAGTCTACCAGGAAAAAAAATTTGTTTCTTTTTTCTTACTACTCAATAAAAAGCAATTGGGGGAAGGGCCAAAATGCTGGGGTCTGGGTACAGGGATTTGACTTGACCCAGGAGTAAAATTTTAAGTAACCAGAGGAAGGGGTGAAGTTTATATATATATAAACTATATACCCTCTAACAAAAGCCCATGAGTATCATTTCTTGCAGTGAAACTCTGATGGTGAACATCAGAGAATTTGAGGTAGCCTTTTCTGTTTGTGTTGCAGATTTCTATCAAGGCAACTGAATACACTACATTATAAGATGTGATATTTAATGTCAACTATATAAAGTTCAAGTTTGAAGAAACTAACTTTTTACAATTTGATATTGTTCTAATTTCTAATTGTTACCAATAATGGATTAAACAAACTCAGGCCTTATGCTTCGATCTGTTTGGAACCCCTCTCTAAGTCATCCTGAACTCTTTTCAGTGGCTTCAGAACTTCAGCATTGTCTGGTTTTAAGACCCCTCCAGCTTTCTCTCAGCCACGTGCAGAACTCTAGGGGGAGCTATAAGAAACTTACATAGACCTTAACATGCTATGAAAGTGCTGGTGGACTTGGGAAGAGATTTTTTTTTTTTCTGTATGTTTTCACAGCTTGAGGAAGTGAGATTTCCCAGGGAAGATCTGGGTTCTCTTGTACTATCAAGACAGTGGAAACAGGGACTTCCCTGGGGGTCCAGTGGTTAAGAGACTCTGCCGGGGGTGTTGGTTAGATCTCTGATTAGGGAACTAAGATCCGACATGCCACCCAGTATGGTAAAAAAAAAAAAAAGAAAAAAAGACAGTGGAAACAGGCTTGTGATAGGGTTTCTTGGTAGAATAAGCATGTGGATGTAGCAGAGCTTTCTTGGTCTTTCAAGCTAGCCTGCACTGAAATTAGTCATGTGTTTCTGTCCTGTGAGTGTCAACTGTACAAAAACAAACAAAATTCAAATTATAAGAAAGAACTAATCAAAACAAGGGCTCATTATTAAAACAGTTGTTGGTAGAGTGGGTAAATGGGCTAACTTAAACCTAGTCAGTAGAGGTTTTGTGATTCCTTCTTGTTGCTGTTGCTTAGTTGCCGGGGTCCGGCCTCGGCAGGATCCAGAGGATACCCTCAGGATGAACGGCGTCGACGAGAGAGAGAGAGAGAGAGAGAGAGAGAGAGAGAGAGAGAGAGAGAGAGAGAGAGAGAGAGAGAGAGAGAGAGAGAAGACATGTGAGACCAGCCTTGATAGGGCCAAGTCTGTGAGGGAGGGGGAGAGAGAGAGATAGAGAGAGAGAGAGAATGACCAGACGGGGGTGTTTGCAGGGTCTGGCAGAGTCTGGCAATGCTTTATTTTTTACCCTGGATTTTATACCCTAAATTAGTACATTTCTAAGGGGAAGATAGTTTAACATTAAATCAGCTTGTTCTTCACGAAACCAGGGTGTTTTCTGCATACTTCTTTGTTTATGAGGGTCTTGTACATTATCTTCTGGCTTTGGGGTCTATTAACATTTTATGCAAGTCAGTTGAATGTAAACCTATTTTCTGTTTCTATGGTGACCTTAACTGAAAGGTAGCAGTCTCACAGGGCAACAGTACAGAGTAGAAGTATAACCTTGTTAACATAAAAATTAATCCTTCTGCAGAAGTTGTCAGTTGCGTTTATCTAAGAAGTTTACCCCAGACTGACTCTGTGACTTTGGTGAGGCAGCCTCTGCCTAGCGCTCCTGGCTTACCACACCAGGGCTAAGCTCTTATTTCTCTAGATCTTTAACTATATTAACAATGGTTTCTATAACACAACCTTAGCACATTAAAAGCAAAAACACAGCAAGCAAAACACAGCAAGCAAATGTTAACCCAATAGCTAATTTTAGAATAATTTTTCTTTTGTTTTCTAATAGGGCTTCCTCACCCCCCGAAGGGCTCTATGTCTGTTAGGGCCTTTATATGATCAGGTTCTTTATGTTATTTTATGATTAGGGTATTATAAGCAATCATGCATATTAGTACCAAGGGCAAAAATGCATTTGGCTAACAAACTACCAGCATAGGAGTTTAAATTAAAACACTCCTTTCACCCTGGATAATCTCATAAAATACCACCACCTGGGAAACTTATTGATTAAAGTTCTAAACTGATTCTTATTTGGGAAGAGATTGGGGAAGGCCTTCTGCCTGTGTCACAGAAATTAGGGCATAGTCTATTGAGGCAGGCATCAGAAAGGCAGATATCATCTTTAAGGTGAGCGCCAGGGGGGCAGCTTTTCGAAACCCCTGAAAACCTGATCTGCCTTGCCTGTCAGGTTTTCTCCCTCATGACCTTGTCATGGGTAGGGTCTCGTGTGTTGGCTCCTGGCACTTAGTAGCTAGGTTGTATCTGGCTCTTTTGTGACCCCATGGACTATAGCCTGCCAGGCTCCTCTGTCCATGGAATTCTCTAGGCAAGAACACTGGAGTGGGTAGCCATTTCCGTTTCCAGGGGATCTTCCTGAACCAGGGATCGAACTTGCATCTCCTGTATTGACAGGTGGATTCTTTACCCCTGAGCCACCTTATTCCTTAGGGAAATCTTTATGAAGGAGATTAAATTTGAGTTGAAATTTCCGAGGAGGACAGAAATTTCAGATTAATAGGAAGAAGGACATTTTTATATGTTAGTAAAGTTTACTGGGACCTTGCTAAGAGGTAGGTAGAATAACGGTTTCCCCTAAATGTCCTCAATCTAATCCTTAGAATCTGTAAATATATTACCTTACATGACAAAAGGGATATTGCAGGTATGACTAATGTTAAGACCTTGAGCTAGAAGATTCTCCAGAATTATAGTTGTGTCAAACCTAATGCCATGGGTCCTTAAAAGCAGAAAATCTTTTCTGGCCTAGGTCAGAGTCAGAGGGAAATACGACTACAGAAAAATGGTCAGAGAGATGCAAAATTTCTGACTGGAAAGACTGAGGAAGGGGGCCTTAAGCCAAAGAATGTGGGTGGCCCCTGGAAGCTGAAATACATAAGGAAATAAATTTTCCCCTAGTGCCTCTGGAAAGAACACTGTTGTGGTGACACCTTATTTTTAGCCCAGTGAGACCTGTATTGGACTTCTAGCTTTCAGAACTACAATAAATTTGAATTGTTTTAAGCTAAGTTTGTGATAATTTGTTACAGCAGTCATAGAAAGCTAACACAACATAGGACAGCAAAATGAGGTAGACACTACCATGGTCATTTTCAGATGGAGAAACTTAACTATAAAGGGACTAGGTTCTGACACAATGTCACCCAGCTGTCGAGTGAAAGACTAGGGGATTAAATTGAGCACACCCGTCTTCAGAAGTCATGCTTTTAACTGTTAGGCGGGATTTTTGTGGGAGAAGGATGGAAGTAGTAAAAGCTTCAAGAAAAAGCTCACTGGAGTGAGTTACACAGCTGTATTACAAAGAGCTTGGTTGACTCAAAGAGACATGCTGGGCCATGGATTAATGGAGACCAGAAAATAGTCGTCTCTCAGGGCTAGGTTATGTACTCTCTTTCTGATTTATCTTCCTCAGTCGCTGATTTGATCACGACAAACTGGTTTACTCAGCAGTCTCATAAACAAGACTCTTCCAAGCACCTGCTTGTCCTTCCCATCTCTCTGAAGCCCACTTCTCTCAAGGGCTTCCCCACCTCATCCCAGCCACAGCAACTTGGGGGCACTTGGGTTCAAGGACTTTGGCATGAAATCACACACTGCACTGGGTCTCTCTTGTATCTTTGCTATAAAATGTCTTCGTTTTACGTCATTTACTGTTTCTGGCGCTTATAATTTATTTCCAAGTAGACTGGCCTCTGTGAACTTCCCGCAGGCAGGAACAGGAATCCACTCAGAGCGGTCGTCCTTTTTCGCCAGCTGGGTTCTTCTTGGTTCATTCCTAAATCTTATTCCCACACATCATTTTGCTTTTCTTGAGTTTTCCTTTCTCTGACTCTCCACCACCCATGCCTCCTCGTTAAACATTCCCGTAGCCTTTATTGTCGACATCCCTCATTACGAAAGAATCCCAAGCGCTAGTACAGGGTCTGCACACAGAATACAGGGATCTATGCGTTTAAATCAGGGTCAATTACTAGACAGTAACTAGGGGCCAGTGCCGGGCGAGAGTTGGAGGTGACAGGTTTCCACTCCGCACAGCGGCCGGCAGCACCTGGGCCTCCTGTAGGGGTGGGGGCAGTGACCCGGTCGCGCGCCCGTGCGCGGCCTTCCACGCGCCCCAGTGCCGTCCGCCCCGCCCCTTTCCCCGCTCGCCCCGCCCATTTCCCCCCGCCTCCTCGCGCTCGCGGCACAGGTTGCTCGCCCCCGCGGTCCGCGCGGCGCCGCGCCTCGCCGGCTCCTCAGCTTCCAGCCAAGATGGCGGAGAGCGGCGAAGGTCCGGGCACCATCCCAGAGCACGAGCGGATCTTGCAGGAGATCCAGAGCACAGACACCGCCTGCGTGGGGCCCACCCTCCGGTAAAGCTCTCATCCTCTCGGGATCTCTGGCTGCCCCCTCCGGCCGCTGGTCAGGAAGCGGGCGGGTCTTCCGCCGTCGGCCGCGCGCGAAGCGGCCCGACAGGTGGTGCGCGAGGAGGCGGGCGGCCGGGCGGGGGCCGAGGCGCAGCGGGCCGGGACCTGAGCCGGGACCGGGGCGGGGCGTCTCGGGCGACTGCACCTGTCCGCGCGGCCCGCCTCAGCCGCGGGAGCTGTCACTGCGCAGCTGGAGGGTGTGGCTGCCACGGTGCCTGTGACCCCGGGAGTCGAGGCACCGCCCCGTTTTCGACGCCCCGCCCTGCCCCAGTCCGGGCCTGGGGTCTCGAGAACGCGCCTGGGGCTTCCCGGCTCGCGCGACGTTCCGGGGCTGAGGGCGGCTCCGCCTCGGGCGTGCCGGGGACGAAGGTGAAGTGCCGGCAGACGGAGGGACTGAGGTGCTGACTCGCGCGCAGGTGGAAACGCTGGCGCGCTGGGCTGCTGCGGGCGTGGGAGAATTGAAATTGAGCGGGAGTCGCCGGCACCATTCTCTCTACTCCCGCGCCGCCAGAGTGGGCGAGGAGGCAGCGTGGGCGGGAGGGGAGGAGCTGACGCTCAGGAACGCGCTGGTGTGACTGATCGTGACCGTGCGCTCGCCCGGCCAGCCTCTCTGGAGTCTGGGAAGCTTTTATTTATTTACGAATGTTTAATTTTGCATGCATTTCCCCGTTTATTTTAAAAAGAATCTCCACCGTTTAAAAATAGTATAAGAACAATGAATATTCCAGACTGAGTATCTGTTGCCCTAGTAAATCCAGACACTCTAATGATCCATTAGAATGTTAGCCACTTTCTTCAAAAATGAGTGCCCTTTAAGTATAAGGCTTCATTTTTCGGTGTGATAATAATGAAATTATTATTCACTTAGGGAACTTGGAACTCACGGTGCTTTTGTCATTATTATGTGGATCTGTGGTTGTAGTACAAAGTGAAACCAGTTATGGTGTAAATCCACCTTGCCCTTAGAGTAGGTAGAATTGGATTCTTGGTTTACACTAGTCTTACCACTGATGAAGTGTGCGGTCATGGGCAAAAATCATTTAATTTCTCTGGACCTCGATTCTTTATTTGTAGACAGGGGAGGGGGTACGTGTTTAGACACCTAGAAAGCCCAGGAATTTGAAGACCTTGCCGATTTGTTCACTGCTGTGTGCCTAAGCATGTGGTAGGCACCTGATACATTTTTGTCACATGAAGTTCCCTCTATGATATAAGTATGATTAGTGCATTTCCTTAATTTTTCTATACAACACTTTTCATAAGACTGCATTTGCTAATGAAAGTTGAACTAATACATTTAAAGGAAGCTTTGTTTTCCTCACTGCATGGTGAAACTGAAAGAGTATAGTGTGTGGTATAGTTATTACAATAGTCCATTTTTGAAAATAGTATTGATTAGGAAGGAGGTGCTTCTTCTTGAGAAAATGTACTAGGCAGGATCTTTGAGAGCAGGTGAAATTAACTTAGAATAAAAATTTGAACTACAGTTGACTCTTGAACAATATGGATCTGAACTGTGTGGATTCACTTATACCTGTAATTTTTTGATTGTAAATACAGTGGTAAAGAATATGCCTGCCAATGCAGGAGACGCAGGAGACTCAGGTTGAGGAAGATCCTGGGTCTAAATGATCCCCCAGAAGGAAATGAGAGCACACTCCAGGATTCTTGCTTGGGAAATCCATGGACAGAGGAGCCTGGCGGGCTACAGTCTATGGGGTCACAAAAGTCAGACACAACTTAGCGATTAAATAACAACAACTGTGGGGACTGCTGGGGTAGGAGTTGGGGGCCCAGTTGACCCCAGGTAGGGGGAACTAAGATCCGGAAAGCCTCGTGGCTCGGCCAAAGAGAAAAAATACATACATACGTATTGTGATACTGCACGATCCGTAGTTGGTTGCATCTGGAAATGCGGAACTTGGGGTATAGAAGAACCCATTGTATGGACAATAAGTTATATGTGGATTTTTCACTGCATGAAAGGTCCTTGACCCTGATCCCCTCATTGTTTCAGGGTCAACTGTACACTGAGAGATTTTTGTAACACAAATAGAATATATGTGTTGGTGGTGTTATCGTTCTGGTTTGCTGGTGACGTTTGTTACCACCTACTCACTTTGTTGAAACCCACACTCTTTTCTTTAGTGAACTACACTGACTCATACTTACTCTATATATACACTTGTCATCTCTCATTTGCAAGCAGGCCCTGCACACATATGTTTAAGGCACTGCTAGCAGTCCTTTCTCTTGAACAGAGTTTAAGCCAATGCTGTTTTTTTTCCTGAGGTTTCACTGAGTGAAATGCTAATCTAAAGTTTAAAAAAACTCATTATGGGAAAATTTAAATGTTTTAAGAAGTTAAAAAAAAAAAAAAAAAAAAGTAGGGAATCCCCTGGTAGTCTGGTGGTTAGGACTGTGTGCTTTCACTGCTGAGCCAGATTCAGTCCCTGGTCAGGGAACTTAGACCCTGCAAGCCTCTAAGTGCAGCCAAAAATAAAAATAAAAGTGAAAAATAAAGATTAAAAAGACTGACCGTACCACGTGTTGGTGAAGTTGTGAAACAACTCGCATTCTCTGTATACTGCAGTGGGAATTTCATAGATGCTGTTTTTCAGGTTGAGGTTATTCCCTTCTAGTTTGTTGAGTGTTTTTACTATGAAGGAGTGTTGAATTTTTTGGATGCTTTTTCTGCATTTATTGAGATGATCATGTGGATTTTGTCTCTTATCATATCAAAATGGTGTTTTATATTAATTGATTTTCAGATATAAATCAACTGTGCATTTTTGGAATTAATCCCACTTGGTCATAGTATATAATCATTTTTTATATGTTACCAGATTCCATTTGTTAGTATCTTGTTTAGGACTTTTGCATGTATATTCATAAGAGCTATCTGTCTTTTATTTTCTGGTGATGTCTTTGGTTTTGGTATGAGAATAATACCTTATTGGTTAGTGTTCCTCAATTGAGATGAATGTGTTTTTATTTCTCCCTTTATTTATGTGGTGTACCATATTTATGTATATATGTATGTAATGTTGAATCACTCTTACATTCTTGGAATAAATCCCATATGGTCATGGAGTATAATGTTTTTAACATGTTGGTTTCAGCTTGCTAATATTTTATTGAATGTTTTTTACATTTGTGTTCATAGGGGATATTGGTACCTAGTTTTCTTTTTTTGTGATGTCTTCAGCTGGCTTTAGTATCAGAGTAATGCTGGCCTAATAGAATGAGTGAGGAGTGTCCCTACTCTCTCGCTTTTTGAAAGTTTGTGTAGGAATAGTATTAATTTTTCTTTAAATTGATGGTAGAATTTGTCACTAAAACCATCTAGCTTTTCTTTCTTGGAAGGTTTTTGATTATTGATCAGTCTCTTGTTATAATAAGTCTGTTTTGATTTTCTATTCTTACTGCATCAGTTTTGGTAGTTTGTGTCATTTTAGAAATTTGTTCATTTTGTCTAGGTTATTAGGTTGTTAAGTATAAAGTGGTTCATGTGTGTGTGTGCTCAGTCTGACTCTTTGGTGACCCCATGTTCTCTAGCCCACCAGTCTCCTCTGTCCATGGGATTTCCCAGGCAAGAATACTGAAGTGGGTTGCCATTTCCTTCTCCGGGAGATCTTCCTGACTCAGGGGTCAAATCCACATCTCTTGCGTGGCAGGCAGATTCTTTAACATTGAGCCATTTGGGAATCACAGAATTGTTCATAGCATTCCCTTATAACCTTTTTTATTTCTGTAAGACTAGTGGTACTGACTTTTCCTTTACTCTTTTCTATTTATTTCTTTGGCTGTGAGGGACTTAGTTGTCGCATGTGGAATCTAGTTCCTTGACCAGGGATTGAACCTGGGCCTCTTGCATTTGGGAATCAGAGTCTTAACCACTGGACCATCAGGAAAGTCCCTCTTTACTCTTGATTTTAGTAATTTGTGTCTCTCTTTTTCTTAGTCAGTCTAGCTAAAAGTTTGTCAATTTTATCAACTTTAGCATCATCTCATAAATTTTGGTTTTGTGTGTTTTCATTTTTATTCATTTCAAAGTATTTTAAAAATTTCCTTTGTGGTTTGCCCTTTGAGTCATTGCTTATTTAGAAGTATGTTGTTAAATTTCAACATATTTGTGAATTTATCAAATGGCTTTCTGTTACTAATGCCTAATTTCATTGCATTTGGTCAGAGATCATATTTTGTATGATTTCAATCCTTTTAAATTCACTGAGGCTTGTTTTATGGCCTAACATGTGGTCTGTCCTGGGGAATGTTACATGTTCACTTCAGAAGACTGTGTATACTGATGTTATTGGGTGGAAGATGCTATAGATGTCTGTTAGGTCTCATTAGATTATAGTTGTTCAGGTCTTCTACTTTCCTTTTGATCTTCTACTTGTTGTTCTGTCCATTATTGGGTAATGGGTAGTTTTTGTTTCATGTATTTTGGGCTCTGTTTTTAGGTGCATGTGTTTGCTCAGTGTGTCTGACTCTGTGATCCTTTGGACTGTAGCCCACCAGGCTCCTCTGTCCATGGGGATTTTCACACAAGAATATTGGAATAAGTTGCCATTTCCTCCCTCCACGGGAACTTCCCCACGCAGGGATCATACCTGCACCTCCTAAGTTTCCTGCATTGCAGGTAGATTCTTTACTGCTGAGGCATTGGGGAAGCCCATAAATGTGTATTTCTTGTTGTTCACTTGCTCAGTTGTGTCCGATGCTTTGTGACCCCGTGGACTGCAGCATGCCAGGCTTCCCTGTCCTTCACCATCTCCCTGAGCTTGCTCAAACTCGTATCCGTTGACTCAGTGAGACCATCCAACCATCTTGTCCTCTGTTGCCCCCTTCTCCTCCTGCCTTCAGTCTTTCCCAGCACCAGGGTCTTTTCCAGTGAGTCAGTTCTTCTCATCAGGTGGCCAGAGTATTGGATCTTCAGCTTCAGCATCTGTCCTTCCAATGAATATTCAGGGTTGGTTTCCTTCAGGATTGACTGGTTTGATCTCCTTGCAGTCCAGAGGACTCACAAGGGTCTTCTTCAACAGCACAGTTCAAAGGCATCAATTCTTCAGTGCTTGGCCTTCTTTATGGTCCAACTGTCACATCCATACATGACTACTGGAAAAACCATAGCCTTGACTAGACAGACCTTTGTTGACAAAGTAATGTCTCTGCTTTTTAATATGCTGTCTAGATTTGTCATAACTTTTCTTTCAAGGAGCAAGTGTCTTAATTTCATGGCTGCAGTCACCATTCAGAGTGATTTTGGAGCCCCAAAAAATGAAGTTTGTCACTGTTTCTATTATTTCCCCATCTATTTGCCATGTAGTGATGGGACTGGATGCCATGATCTTAGTTTTTTAATGTTTAGTTTTAAGCCAACTTTTTCACTCTCCTCTTTCATCAAGAGGCTCTTTAGCTTCTCTTCACTTTCTGCCATAGGGGTGGTGTCATGTGCATATCTGAGGTTACTGATATTTCTCCTGGCAATCTTGATTCAGCTTGTGCTTCATCCAGCCTGGCATTTCACATGATGTATTCTGTATATAAGTTAAATAAGCAGGGTGACAATATACATTCTTGATGTACTCCTTTCGAAGCTTGGAAACAGTCCATTCATTGTTCCATGTCTGGTTCTAATTGTTACTTCTTGACCTGCATACAGGTTACTCAGGAGGCAGGTAAGGTGGTCTAGTATTCCCATCTCTTTAAGAATTTAATACAGTTTGTTGTGATTCACACAGTCAAAGGATTTAGTGTAGTCAATGAAGTAGAAGTAGATGTTTTTCTGGAATTCCCTTGCTTTTTCTATGATTCAGCAGATGTTGGCAATTTGATCTCTGGTTCATCTGCCTTTTCTAAATCCACTGTGAACATCTGGAAGTTCTTTGTTTACATACTGTTAAAGTCTAGCTTGGAGAATTTTGAGCATTACTTTGCTAGCATGTGAAATGAGAGCAATTGTGCAGTAGTTTGAACATTCTTTGACATTGCCTTTCTTTGGAATTGCAATGAAAACAGAACTTTTCCTGTCCTGTGGCCACTGTGGAGTTTTCCAAATTTGCTGGCATATTGAGTGCATCATTTTCACAGCATCATCTTTTAGGATTTGAAATAGCTCAACTGGAATTCCATCACCTCCACTAGCTTTGTTTGTAGTGATACTTGTTATATATTTCTGATTGATTGACTCTTTTTTTTTTTTTTTTTTTTGATTGACTCTTTTGCATTATAAAATGTTCCTCTTTATCTCTGGACTTATTTATTTTTTAAATTACTTTTTGAAGTCTGTATTGAATTTGTTACAGTGTTGCTTCTGGTTTTTTTTATGTTTTGGTTTTTTGGCCCTGAGGCATGTGGGTTCTTAGCTACCTGACCAGGGATTGAATCCTCACCCCCTGCGTTGGAAGGTGAAGTCTTAACCTCTGGACAACCAGGAAAGTTTTCTAGACTTGTTTTTAAGTTTGTTTTGTCTGATATTAGTAAATCTACTCTAGCTTTCTTTTGGTTGCTCTTTGTATGGTATGTCTCTTTTTATCTTTTTACTTTCAACCTATTTTTATCCTTGAATCCAAAGTGTATCTCCTGTAGATAGCATATTGTTGTTTATCCAGTTTCATAACCTGACTTTTAAAAAATATACTTTTATTTATTTTATCATTTTTGACTGTGCTGATTCTTTGTTGCTCCACAGGCTTTTCTCTTGTTGTGGCAAGTGAGGGCTCCTCTCTAGTTGTAAGTGTGCAGGTTTTTCATTGTGGTGGCTTCTCTTAATGCAGAGCATAGGCTCTACGGTGTGTGTGGGCTTCAGTAGTTGCAGTTCCTGGGCTCTAGAAGACAGGCTCAGTGGTTGTGGCACATGAGCATAGTCTCTGCACACCAGGTAGGATCTTCCTGGATTAGGAATTGAACCTATGTCTCCTGCATTTTCAGGTGGATTCTTTATCACTGAATTACCACGGAAGCCCATAATCTCTTAACTTTTGCCTGTACTGTTTCATCCATTCATGTTGAATGTTAATATTTATATAGTTGGATTTGTATCTGTCGTTTTATTTTTTGTTTTCTGTATGTCTCATTTCTTTTTGCTTCTCTGTTCCTTTTTTTTCTATTTTCTGTTAAGTGAATATTTTCTAGTGTAATATTTTAGTTACTTTAATGATTTTTTCTAGTATTTAAAAAATTGATTTCTTAGTCATTGCTCTCAGAATCAGTTTCAGATTATTCTAAATTAATTTCAGTGAGATTCAGAAATACTCTATATAGAAGGCCTTCTTCAATGAACAATGAGTAAAAATAGAGGAAAACAATAGAAAGGGAAAGACCAGAGATCTTTTCAGGAAAATTGGAAATACCAAGGGAACATTTCACATAAAGATGGGCACAATAAAGGACAGAAATGGTGGACACCTATTAGAAACAGAAGAGATCAAGAAGAGATAGAAAGAATACACAGAGGAACTGTATAAAAAAGATCTTAGTGAACCAGATAACTGTGATGGTATGGTCAGTCACCCAGAGTCAGACATTCTGAAGTGTGGAGTCAAGTGGGCCTTAAGAAGTGTTACTGTCAGTAAAACTAGTGGATGTGATGGAATTTCAGTGGAGTTATTCAAAACTCTAAAAGATGATGCTATCAAAGTGTTACACTCAATATGTCGGCAAATCTGGAAGACCCAGCAGTGGCCACAGGACTGGAAAAAGTCAGTTCTCATCCCACTTCCCAAGAAGGGCATTACTAAAGGATGTTCAAACCATCAGACAGTTGCACTTGTTTCCCATGCTAGTAAGGTCATGCTTAAAATCTTGCATGCTAGGCTTCAGTATTACATGAATCAAGAACTTTGAGATGGCACATCTGGGTTTAGAAAAGCCAGGGGAACCAGAGATCAAATTGCCAACACTTTCTGGATCACAGAGAAAGCAATGGAATTCTAGAAGAACATCTACCTCTGTTTTGACTATACTAAAACCTTTGACCATGTGGATCATAACAAACTATGGAAAGCTCTTAAAGAGATGGGTATTTAGACCATCTTACCTGCCTCCTGAGAAATCTGTATGTGGGTCAGGAAGCAACAGTTAGAACCCTGTATGGAACAACTGATTGGTTCAGGACTGAGAAAGGAGTATGACAGGGCTGTCTGTTGTCACCCTGTTTATTTAACTTATACACTGAACACATTATGAGAAATGCCAGACTGGGTGAGTTATAAGCTGGAATCAAGATACTCGGGAGAAACATCAACAACCTCAGATATGTGGATGATACCACTCTCTTGATGAAAGTGAAGAAGAACTAAAGAACCTCTTGAGAATGAACCTCTGAGAAAGAAGGAGGAAAGTGAGAAAGCCAACTTAAAACTAAATATTAAAAAACTAAGATCATGGCATCTGGCCACATTATTTCATGGCAAATAGAAGGGGAAAAGGTGGAAGCAGTGACAGATCTCCTCTTCTGGGGGTCTAAAATCACTGCAGATGGTGACTATAGCCATGAACTCAGAAGATGATTGCTTCTTGGCAGGAAAGCCGTGACACACCTAGACAGTGTGTTGAAAATCAGAGACATCACTCTGCTGACAAAGGTCCATATAGTCAAGGCTATGGTCTTCTCAGTAGACATGTACCGGTGTGAGAGCTGGATTGTAAAGATAGTAGAGCACCAAAGAATTGATGCCTTTGCACTATAGTCCTGGAGAAGACTCCTGAAAGTCCCCTGGACAACAAGAAGATCAAACCAGTCAGTCAGTCTTTAAAAAAATCAACCCTGAATATTCATTGGAAGGACTGCTGAAGCTCCAGTATTTTGGTCATCTGATGTGGACAGCTGACTCATTGGAAAAGTCCCTGATGCTGGGAAAGATCAAGGGCAGAAGGAGAAGAGGGCGTTAGAGGAAGAGATGTGACTGGATGGCATCACTGATGCAATGGACATGAACTTGGGCAAACTCTGGGAGATGGTGAGGGACAGGGAAGCCTGGCCTGCTGCAGTCCATGGAGTCGAGAAAAGTCAGACACAACTGGGTGACTGAACAATAACAACATAGCTCTAGTCCCTCTTTCCCTCTTCTGTGGTATTATTGTTATATCTTATATCTATATATATTACAAATCCAATAATATGTTGTTATAATTTTTACATATAGTTTTTTATTTTCCAAAGAAGCTGAGGGAGGGAGAGCAAGTATATTTATAGAGTTTATTATGTTAGCCTTATTTACCATTTATGAATCTCTTCATTTGATGCTGTTTTTGGTTGTGTTGTTTTCTTATTCCAGTACAGCTTTACTCCCACATTTGTGCTGTTATTTTCAAATATATTTCTATAGTCAAAATATATATTGTTGTCAGTACAGTTATGTACATGTTGTCTTATGCAGTTGCTTTTTCAATCAATAAAAAAAGAAAGATGCATTTATACTGTCTTTAAAAAAAAATCATGTATTTAACTGTGCCAGGTCTTACTTGCCCTGACATGTGAGATCTTTAATTGTGGCATGTAGGATCTAGTTTCCTGACTAGGGTTAGAACCTGGGCCCCCTCCATTGTGAAAAGTGGAGTCTTAGCCACTGGACCACCAGGGAAGTCACTATAGTGTCCTTTATAGTTACACAGTAATCTTTGCTGGTGTTTGTGTTGTTTATGTGTGTTCATAAATGTGTTCATATTGCCATCTGGGCACACTCTTAATTATGAAGGACTTCCATTCATATTTATTTTAGGACTGGTCTGCTGTTAACAATTCTCTCAGCTTTTGTTTATCTGCAAGTGTTCTTATTTTACCTTCATTTTTCGAGAGAGAGAGCTTTGTTATAAGATTCTTGGTTGGCAGTTTTTTCTTTTCGCACTTTGAATATATTATCCCATTGCCTTTTGACCTGTGTTTTTGCTGATGATAAGTCAGCTGTTAATCTCAGTGGGATCCCCTTTTATGTAGTTTCCCCACCCCCACCCCCTTGTTGCTTTCATGATTTTCCTTTTGTCTTTCATTATTTTACTGTGTTGTGTCTGGGAATGAGTTTCTTTGTGTTTATTCTTCTTGTAGTTTATTGATTATCTTGGATATTTAAATTAATGTTTTTCATCAAATTAGGGAAATTTTAGCCATTGTTTCTTTCTTCTTTCCTCTTTCTCTTTACTTTAGTACTCCCATCACATATATGTTGGTATGCTTAATGGTGTTCACTTTTTTCTGAAGCTCTGTACATTTCCTTCATTCTTTTTTCTCTCTGTTGTTTGGATTACATTTTTCTGTTGGTCTGTGTTTAAGTAGTCTGTCTGTCTTCTGCCAGTTTATATCTGCTGCTGAGATCCTTTAATGAGTTTTTGTTTCTGTTGACTTTTCAACTCCAGATTTCCAACTTGGTTATTTTTATAATTTCTCTCTCTGTGTCACAAATACTTTATTAGACACTCTCATCATACCTTCTTTCACTACTTTAAGCATGATGTTCTTTAGTTCTGTGAACATACTACTTTGAAGTTTTGGTTAACTCCACCAGCTAGGCCCTCTCAAAGGGCCTGTTTCTTTTCCTGTGTGTGGGTGGTCAGAGTCTCCTATTTCTTTGCCTGTCTCATAATTTGTGGTTGAAAACTGGAAAATTCAGACAGTATAGACAGTATGTTGTATCACCTCTGGATACTTAAACCCACCACCCTCTGGGGCTTATTTTTGTTTGTGTTTATTAATTAATGGCTTGGCTGTACTATTTTAATCAAGTGTATTTATTTTCCTCACAATGTGAAGTCTCTGTTGTGGCTCCTCAGAGGGCACAGTCTTGGCACATAGTCACTCTGAAATGACAGTCTCCTAAGCAAAATTCTCTTTATCTCTTTCCCTGATCTCTCTGTTAAGTTGTCTTCCTATCTTGGTATCACACTCAGATATTAGATTCCAGTAATTGCTGACTGGTTGCTTTATTGTTTTCAATAGTATCCAGGGGCATAAGTTGTTTCACAGTCTAATTTGGTTAAATTTGGTCCCTTTTCCCTTTTTCCCCATTATGCAAGTGATTTGTTGAGGCAATATGTTCAGATGAAACTTGCAAGAGTGAGGAATGTAGGATAGGGAAGAGATCAGTGAATCTGTGGGTTCAGCTTAAGTGTAGCCTCAGCCTGATTCCAGGAGAAGCTATGGAGTTAGAATGATGTCACAGAGTTGTTGCACTTTGAGGCACTGGAGCTGAACTTTTACTCCCACATCCAGCAATCTTTCATTGGCTACAGTCTGCCCCAAGAGCGTGTGTGCTGGCAGGGGGGACATACCTTCCCAGGCATTATTGGGCAGAGTGCCTCCCGCTTGCAGGTCTCCAGAGAAGAGGGTAGCTATGAGCCCTTAGCTGCTGGGAGGTGAATAGCACCACCAGGGATCTACTATACACCCCAGGAGCTAGAACACATTAGATCACACTTAGTAAATTTGAAGGAATAAATGGACAAAATTTTCATTTGTCTATTTCATGAGCTTCCTTTGTGGCTCAGCTGGTAAAGAATCCACCTGCAATGAGGGAGACCTGGGTTCAGTCCCTGGGTTGGGAAGATCCCCTGGAGAAGGGAAAGGCTACTCACTCCAGTATTCTGGCCTGGAGAGTTTCTTAATGATTTTTCTAGTGGATTAAATCCCCTGATCTCCCCAGTCTTGACTTTTAAATGTTACTTAAAAATTGTGGTAAAATATATGTAACATAAAATTTATCTTTTTAAATGTATAATTCATGTCATAAAGTACATTCACATTGCTCTGCAACCTTCACCGCCATTCATCTCCAGAACTTTTTCATCTTTCCAAACTGCAACTGTACACGTTTAAATGGTAACTCCCCATTGTCCCTTCCTACCAGCCCCTTGTAACTACCAGCATACTTTCTAGAATATGATTGCTTTATATGCCTCATATAAGTGGAATCATATAATTGTCCTTTTGTGACTGGCTTGTCTCACTTAACATTATGTCATCAAGGTCCATGCATGCATGTTGTAGCTGTGTCAGGATTTCCTTCCTTTTCGAGGCTGGATAATGTTTCATTGTATGTATATACTACTTTTTGTTGATCCATTATTTGTTTGCTTAGATTGCTTCCAACTTTTGCCTGTTGTGAATGCTGCTGTAAACATGATGTACAAATATGTGTTTGCAGTGTTAGTTTTTCAGGCCAGTCTCTGAGGTTTGTTCTGATCACCGGTGGACTCTTCACATTTTCTGTGGTTCTTCTTGGTAAACTGACTGATGATGTAACCTCTCTCTATTTACCAGGGAGAAGGGCACAGTTCTTGAGGTGCTGTGTTCCCCCTTTGCCTGGCAAAGTAATAGAGCCATTCTTTCTTCTGGCTACAAGATGAAAGTGAAAGTTGCTCACTGTGTCTGAATCTCTGTAACCCCATGGACTGTAGAGTCCATGGAATTCTCCAGGCCAGAATACTGGAGTGGGTAACCTTTCCCTTCTCCACAGGGATCTTCCCAACCCAGGGATCGAACCCAGTTCTCCCGCATTGCAGGTGGATTCTTTACTGGCTGAGCCACCAGTGAAGCCCACAAGATGAAATAGAGCTTACCCATAACAAGGCTAGTCCAAAAGGCAGAATCTCAATTAACATTGTGCCACAGGCAGAGCCTGAGGCAATAGGGAAGGATTCCCTGGTTTTGTTCCTGTGAGCTCTGTAGTGGTAAAGGACCTGCCTGCCAAGCAAGACTTGGGTTTATCCCTGGGTTGGGAAGATCCCCTGGAGGAGGGCACTGCAACTCATGCCAGTATTCTTGCCTGGAGAATCCCATGGACAGAGGAGCCTGGTGGGCTACAGTCCAGAGGGTCAGAAAGAGTTAGACACAACAGAAGTGACTTACCACAGCTGGTCAAAAGTACTGATACACATACATCAACAAGCAACATTAAACCATATAGCTCAGTGTCTCTTGCATTTAGAATTGTTTTATTTTTAAGTGCCTGCTTTTCTTTAAGCCAATTAAATAGAGCTATTTTACAAATTAATGTAAATGCCACAGTGTCCAAAGGCAAAGACACATTCTGAGACATACATATATCCAGACACAAGGCTTCCCTGGTGGCTCAGTCTGTAAAGAATCCGCTTGCAGTGCAAGAGATCATCTGCAATGCGGGAGACTTGGGTTTGATCCCTGGGTTGGGAAGATCCCTCTGAGAAGAAAATGGCAACCCACTCCAGTATTCTTGCCTGGAAAATCCCATAGATAGAAGAACCCAGCAGTCTACAGTCCATGGGGTCACAAGAGTTGGACACAACTTAAGAGACTAAGCTACTATCACCCAAACAGACACATTATGAAATCTCATGGTTTCATTTCCCAGACTTAGTCAAGAATCAGTAATCACAATATAAAACTCACTAGTTTATAATAACAGTTGGAATAAGTAAAAATTTTTAAAGGCTTCTTTTCCTGTTTTTTTTTTCCCCCCTCCTCAATTTCAGGAATTAGAGATGGTCTAGATAAGTGACCCTGAGAGCCAAGGTCTAGAGGCATAGGGGGAGAAAAGCATTTTCTCTCAGTAGAACAGTTTCCAAAAACTTTTAACTTATTTTCTTTGGAGTCTAAAGAATATTGTGGCCACACAGTCAAAAGTCACTTTTAGTTTTCTTTGGTCATAATTTTGAAGTAGGAGGGAAGGAGGCGGGATACAGCTTTTGAAAGAGTGACATAGCCCAAGGATATAACATAAACTGATTAAAATCAAATGGGTCCAAGATGGCAGACAGGTCACTTTTGACTAGACCTTGATCCTCAATTAGCAAGCTTAATGACACACCCGGGGCGCCATGACAGTTCTAAGGCACCATCAAAAGACCAAAAGGTGCGTGGTGGCCCAGCTCCTGCAAATCTCCACCCCTTCCCTAAAGTAGTTTGAATAATCCTCCCATTCAGCGTTGTTGTTCATTCGCCTAGTCGTGGATTGCAGCACACCAGGCTTCCCTGTCCACCATCTCCCAGAGGTTGCTCAAACTCATGTCTGTTGAGTCAGTGATACCATCCAACCATCTCATCCTCTGTCATCCCCCTTCTTCTCCTGCCTTCGATTTTCCCTAGCATCAGGGTCTTTTCTAATGAGTTAGCTCTTCGCATCAGGTGGCTGACATATTGGAGCTTCAGCATCAGTCCTTCCAATGAATATTCAGGGTTGATTTCCTTTAGGATGGACTGATTGGATATGCTTGCAGTCCAAGGGACTCTCAAGAGTCTTCTCCAGCACCACAGTGGAAAAGTATCAATTCTTTGGCACTCAGCCTTCTTTATGGTCCAACTCTCATATCTGTATGTAACTACTAGAAAAATAGCAGCTTTGACTCGTAGTACAGAACTTTGTTGGCAAAGTGATGTCTCTGCTTTTTAATATATGCTGTCTAGTTTTGTCATGGCCTTCCCTGGGGTCTCAGTGGAAAGACTCCACCTGCCAAGCAAGAGATGTGGGTTTGAACCTGGGAAATCCCATGGACAGAAGGGCCTAGCAGGCTACAGTCTATGGGAACTTGAAGAGTTGGACATGACTTAGCGACTAAACAAAAGCATAGATTTGTCATAGCTTTCCTTCCAGGGAGTAAGAGTCTTTTAATTTCATGGCTGCAGTCTCTGTCCGCAGTGATTTTGGAGCCCAAGAAAATAATATCTGTCAACGCTTCATACTTTTTCCTTTTCTCTTTGCCATGAATTGATGGGACCCGATGCCATGGTCTGTAGAGAGGAAAATGAGACCAAACTCAGATAAACAGGGAGTCAGTCAAGTTAAATGTATGTTGCCACTTGGGTTTTCCTCCTAGGAGACCTTTAAAAACTAAAGCAGGGGGACTTCCCTGGAGGTCTGGTGGTTATGAATCTGCTTTGCAATGCAGGGGATGCCAGCTCAATGATCCCTTGTGCCATGGGGCAACGAAGAGCCCGAGTTCTGCAACCAAGACCCAGCGCAGCCAAGAGTCGGACATGACTGAGCGACTTCACTTTCACTTTTCACTTTTATGCACTGGAGAAGGAAATAGCAACCCACTCCAGTGTTCTTGCCTGGAGAATCCCAGGGATGGGGTCGCACAGAGTCGGACATGACTGAAGTGACTTAGCAGCAGCAGTAGCAAAAAGAAAAAGGAAGAGTTCCCTGGTGGCCTCAGTTCAGTTCAGTCGCTCAGTCGTGTCCGACTCTGCGACCCCATGAATCACGGCACGCCAGGCCTCCCTGTCCATCACCAACTCCCGGAGTTTACTCAAACTCATGTTCATCGAGTCGGTGATGCCATCCAGCCATCTCATCCTCTGTCATCCCCTTCTCTTCCTGCCCACAATCCCTCCCAGCATCAGGGTCTTTTCCAGTGAGTCAACTCTTCACATGAGGTGGCCGAAGTATTGGAGTTTCAGCTTCAGCATCAGTCCTTCCAATGAACACCCAGGACTGATCTCCTTTAGGATGGACTGATTGGATCTCCTTATAGTCCAAGGGACTCTCAAGAGTCTTCTCCAACACCACAGTTCAAAAGCATCAATTTTTTGGCACTCAGCTTTCTTCACAGTCCAACTCTCACATCCGTACATGACCAGTGGAAAAACCATAGCCTTGACTAGACGGACCTTTGTTGGCAAAGTAATGTCTCTGCTTTTTAATATGCTGTCTAGGTTGGTCATAACTTTCCTTCCAAGGAGTAAGCGTCTTAATTTCATGGCTGCAGTCACCATCTGCAGTGATTTTGGAGCCCAGAAAAATAAAGTCTAACACTGTTTCCACTGTTTCCCCCCCTATTTGCCATGAAGTGATGGGACCGGATCCCATGATCTTCGTTTTCTGAATGTTGAGCTTTAAGCCAAGTCTTTCACTCTCTTCTTTCACTTTCATCAAGAGGCTTTTTAGTTCCTCTTCACTTTCTGCCATAAAGGTGGTGTCATCTGAGGTTATTGATATTTCTCCCGGCAGTCTTGATTCCAGCTTGTGCTTCTTCCAGCCCAGTGTTTCTCATGATGTACTCTGCATATAAGTTAAACAAGCAGGGTGACAATATACAGCCTTGACGTACTCCTTTTTCTATTTGGAACCGGTCTCTTCCATGTCCAGTTCTAATTTTTGCTTCCTGACCTGCATATAGGTTTCTCAAGAGGCAGGTCAGGTGGTCTGGTATTCCCATCTCTTTCAGAATTTTCCACAGTTTATTGTGATCCACACAGTATAATTCTGCAAAATTCACTTTCACTGCAAAATCGATCCCTGGTTGTGGAACCAAAAAAAAAAAAAAAAAAAAAAACCCTCAAGCGGAAGTGAAGATCTCTGGCAATGCAGTTTCCTGTTTCTGCCAGGTGAGTCCACTGGGAATTTTGATGAAACCTCCAAAATTACTAGAAGATAATTTTAAAAAATGATAAAATTATGCCCTGCATGCAGATAGTGAAAGAAAGAAAGTGAAGTCAGTCTTTCAGTCATGTCTGACTCTTTGCAGACCCCATGGACTGTAGCCTACCAGGTTCCTCCATCTATGGGATTTTCCAGACAAGAATACTGGAGTGGGTTTCCATTTCCTTCTCCAGGAGATCTTCCCAATCCAGGGATTGAACCTGGGTCTCCTGCATTGTAGGCAGACGCTTTACTGGCTGAGCCACCAGGGAAGTCATACAGATAGTAAATTAATGCATTCCAAAGATTTTATTAAACTTACTAAATAATGAGGGAACCAATAATATGTTACAACTGTTTCAAAGGCAATGGCAAAAAAAATGATACTGGCCTATGAGAATGCTGAAATAGATATATCAATAGGCATATAATTGGTTAGTATCTGCAGGGCAATAATCAGTTGCATTCAACTGATAAAAGTGTGTTACGTTTCTATGGGCAAGAGTAACTTGCATCACTATCAGTTTCCAGCAATTTACAGAAATGTAAAATAGTTCAAAGACAATGAAAGTCACAGATAATCTAGAAGGGTGTGCTGGATGGAACATTCAGTGATTGTTTTCTGTTATTCAAAATATTTCAGAATTTTCAAAATTATTCAAAATATTTTGCAATTCTTGCCACTAGTTGGAAATTTTTAAAACATTTTCTCTTTTACTACGCTGATGTCTTTTTTTTGCCATGCAAAAGTTTTTGTGAAAATAAAATTCATCAATCTTTCCTTTTTGCTTGAAACTTTTCCATGCTACTAGGTTATAGGGAAATCCATTCATGTTTTCTTTTGGTAATTGTATGGTTTTATTTTTTACTTTCACGTTTCTGATCCTTTTTGAATTTTCCTGGACTATTATGTACTTTTTTCTTTTTTTTTTATATGGCAAACCAGCTAGCTATCTTAACACTTCTTATTAAAAAGGATATCTTTTTCACATTGATTTCAGATGCTGCTGTTATCATGTACTGAATTTTTATATGTGATTGGTCTATCTCAGACTTTTTTAATCCTGTTCGTTGTCGACATGTTTATTCATGTGCTGTATACCATTATAACATTAATATGCTTGAATTTATTAAGGCTTTTCCTGCTTTTGAAATAGTCCTGTCTTTATAGAATAAATCACATTTGTGTCATAGTGAGTTGCTCTTTTAGTGTGCCGTTGAATTCTGTTTGTGCATATGCTTTTCAGGATTTTTTTTTTTTGGCGCTGATATTCATAAGTGAGATGGTCTAGTTTTTTTGGTGTGGTTTTCCTCACATCATTGAATCAATGTTGTGCTCATTTCATTAAATAAAATTAGAAGTTTTCTTTCTTTTTCTGTGCTTTAGAATAGTATAATTAGCATTGATTATTATTTAACCTTTAAAGGTTTGTTAGAAATTACCTGATGAAATCAACTGAGTCTGGTGCCTCTTTTTTTTCTTGTATGAGCGTCTTAACTCATTTCTCTGTTTTTTTTGTTACAGTTGGTTTGTGTTACACTTTCTGTTTAGAGAATTATCCATTATCCATTTCTTCAAATTTATTTGAATGGAGTTGTGTAATGTAGTCTCATGTTAAAATTTCCTTCAGTTTTTGGTGGCTTGTTTTATCCCCCTTGTCAGTTCTGATTTAAAATACAGTATTTGTGATTTCATTCGTGTTTTTCCTTGATTAGGTTTGTTAGTAGTTGATCTATTCTGACTTAAAAAAAACCTCAGGATTTATTCAATTCAGTAGTTTATTTTCTAACTCATTCCTTTCTGCCTTTATATGTAATGATTTATTTCTTCTGGTTTATTTTATTCTTTTTCTAGCTTTTTGTGTTTTGTACTTCATTCATTTATTTTGTTTTATTGAGACAATTATTTGATGCTATTAATTTTTCTCTGGTGACTGATCTAGCTTTATTTTATATATTTTGATATTTTTTCCTCATTGCTATTTTAAAGAAATTCTGCTTTATTTTTATATTTTCAGTTTGATCCAACTGCTTTTTTAATAGTATGTTTTAAAAAAATTTCCAGATGTGAAGTCTTTTTTATTTTAAAAAAATGGCTTTTATTTTTTAATTTTATTTCACTGCAGTTAGGTAAATCTGTTTTCACTAATCCTGTTCTTTGGAATTCATTGAGGTTTTACTCTTTGTGGCTTAATATGTGGTTAGTTTTCATGAGTGTTTCATGTACTCTTATAAATAAAGCATATTCTTTTTTATATTTGAGTTCTCAGTTTTACACAGACTATTAAATAAGTCGGTTATATCTTCTTTCTTTCTTGAACTGAGAGAGATGTTTTACTGTCCCATTTTATTAATTTGTTACTCTCACTTCTTACGTCTCTTAGAGGTTCTGTTTTATGAACATTTGTTGCTAAAGTTTTGAGTATTATGTATTGGGTATAATATATACTATATCTATATCTTGAACTGTAGTTTTTAGCATAGAGTATACAGGCTATAAGTATAAAGCTCAATTTATTTTCTATTTTGTTTTCCATGATGAATGGTGGTTTTTGTTGTTTTGTTTTTGGCTGTTTTGCTGACAAGTCAATCTTAAGTGAATTTCTCCTTAATTATAGATTAAAACTGCTGTAAAGGACTT
Organism: Muntiacus reevesi; assembly: GCF_963930625.1. Taxonomy (NCBI): domain Eukaryota; kingdom Metazoa; phylum Chordata; class Mammalia; order Artiodactyla; family Cervidae; genus Muntiacus; species Muntiacus reevesi. The sequence continues at coordinate 136,858,930 of NC_089250.1, forward strand.
TGGTAGCATATATAGATGAGAGATCTTAGGTTATTAGGCAAACTGCACTTTAGATCTGCTATAGACGGTTTGATATTTTTGTTGAATTTTCTAAATTTTTTTAGGGAAATAGTCCACCTCTGCATACATTAATCTGCTTAATTGTTTAAACTTTTTGAATTAAAGTTTACTTACAATTCAATTTGTTACCCTAGAGGAGAAATTTAATTTATATGTATTATGTGTTTTCCATTTCTCATCTTTAGTTTTTTACCAAGTAGCTCAAAAGTCAACAGGAAGAGACATCTTGGTCAGGAGTGTAAAAACAGGAAGGAGGAAGTCTATTGCAAATCTGTGTTAGCTGATTATCAATTCAGATTTCACCATAGAGGATGTCCATTAACGATCATCGTTGTGCTGTGTTGTTAACCAGAATTTCAGTGAGTGTTAATGTCAGTATTACAGATGTCAGTCCTAGTTATAGGAAGTAATGTTAACGAACAGACTGCACTAGGCCCTTTCCTATGCATGGAAACAGGATACTATTAGTGAGAGCAAGTTTGAGAAATTGCACATAGAGGGAAACAAGGCAAGTAAAATATAACATCAAAAATATAGAGAAAATCATCTTTATTTTTTTGCCTGTGTTTGATCTTGATGCTTTGATTGGTTGTATGATCCTTTAAGATATGAGTGTATCCTTTTTTTAAAAAAATTAGGGTATGCTAACTCTGTCATTAAAATATTGTTTGACAGAATACTTTCAACTGAATTAAAGGAAGCACCTGGACATTATTTACTAAAGTGTTCTAAGAGTGCATGTAGCAAACTAGATAAAATATTTAATGGGAAAAGAGTGAATATTTTGTGAACAAGAAATCTTTTTTAGCTTTCTTTGGTGAAAGAAGTTGAATTCTTTGCTTATACATGTCTATGTTTATACACGCTTGGAGTTGCTAGTTCTGTTACTCTGTAGCTACAAGATACCTACTTGATTTAGATACCCAACAATATTTTAGGATATTTAACTTATCCTGAGTTCTTTACTTGGCCATGAAATATTGTGGATGTTTTAAAGAAATTAAAAGTGTTGTATAAAAGCTAGATGGCATTATATTATTGTTGTTTTTTATTATTACTCTAGGGGCCTGTTTGACATTTTCTTTTCCTCAAACATCTGTTTATTTAAACTGCGCCTTTATTTCTGAATTATTTTGAAATAAATACGCTTCCCAGCATTTTGTATATCATGGCACAAATAGAAAGTTAGAATGAGAGTTGAGATGACTGTTATTGTGGTATGCCTGTAACCTATTCATTTGGGAAGCATGCTCTAATACGTTAGTCAGATAAGGGGGTTTGTCAACTCCTCATAATTGTAAGAAGCTGTATGTCTTAGTTAAGGATTTTTTGTTTTAGTTTTAAGTACCAAACCAACTTGAATTAACTTAAGGAAAAAAATGAAAAGAAAAAAGAAAGTTACTGCGTATCCCACAGAAATACTTCTCCAAAGACTGAAACAGAGAAGTAGAAGACCGTATTTCTTTCTGTTTCTCCATGCTTCATTCTGTCTTCTTTATTCTCTGAGGTCTGGCCTTCTCTGCTTCTCTTTGCCCTTGAGGAGGATGACCACGTACAGCTTCTATATGTCATAAGCTGACTATTTCTGAATTCTGCTTCAAAATTCCTGAAAGAATGTGTCTGAAGCAACTCAGATCAGTTGTTCACTTCTGGTGCAGTGCAGTCCGATGAGAAGAGGTTGTACTGCTCGTCCAGTCTTGTGGATGGTCACTAGTTTTCAGAGACAAAGAATATATGCAGTTGTGTTTGTGCACTTTTCTAGGGAGAAGATCTGTAACTTTTATTAAAATCATAGAAGAGTCTTGCCACTTCCAGACCCCTGCCTAGATAAAAATTAATAACTACTCTTAAGAGTTAGGATAGAATTCCCACCATGTTCAACAGGTATCCTTTGTATCAGTTAAACTGTTTGTCTTTTTCACAAGGCTGTGTTTTTTTCCTGGCTGTGTCTATCATGATTGAATTCTTTCCTCCTCATTTCTCCACTTACTCAATCTCCTGCCTATCACTGAATTCCCTTCTTAGGTCATATTTCCTTTATGAAATCTTGGCATCTCAGAGCACTGCATTCTATATGGCGGTATATAATTATATATATATACACACACACGTATGTATATTTTCTGTGTCTGAATTCTTATAACTTGGATTTTTAAAAATGCTACACAGTGTTATTTAGTTGTATGTCTTAATATGTATATTTTATTTCTTTCTTGTATGGCTGTGTTGCACAGCTCTCAGGATCTTAGTTCCCAACCAGGGATTGAATCTGGGCCATCCAGTCAAAAGTACTGAGCTCTAACTGCTGGACCATAGGGAATTCCCTGTATACTTTAAATAAATGTCTTAAATGTAGGCCTGATCTAATAGTCTGTGAGGCCTATTATTGTCGTGCATCCCTGATTAGTTCCAACTCCGTAATACAGCATAATGCCATGGGTACAATAGACTCTCAGTAAATATTTTTTGAATTAAATTAATGAAAAACAAGAACCTTCATTATAGAAAACTTGAATATATAGAATAGGAGGAAAAAAAATCACTTTTTCCCTACTGCTTAAGGATAATCAAAACTCTAGTCATTTTTAATATTAGAAACAACATGCTACTTGTTGAATATTTATTGGTTATGATATTCAAAATTTTAAATGTTGAATTTTGTTAAACATTTGATAATGAAGTTTCATCTTGTTTTCCCTGTTTGTTTGATTATCTTCTAATTGTTGCACATTTAGGTGGTTCTTATTTTTTTGTAAAATAAAATAATTTCTTAGCATCTTTGTTCCTGGAAGTGAAAATAATCAAGTAGTAAATAATAGGTAATAGGACTTCTCAGATGGCTCAGTGGTAAAGAATCCACCTGCCAGTGAAGGAGATGCAGGGGATGCAGGTTCGATCCCTGGGTCAGGAAGATCCCCTGGAGTAGGAAATGGCAACCTGTTCCAATATTCTTGCCTGGAAAACTCGACTGAATGACCGAGCACACCACTGAATGACTAAGCACACAGACATGTACAAATAATAGGTAACAGCTAACATTTTTGAATATTTACTGTATTCCACTCTTTAAAATACTTGTTTCTGTTATTTCATTTAATCTTCATGAGAAGCAAATGAGTTGCCCATTTTGCAGATGAAGAAATTGAGGTAGAGATAGATTAGGTCATTTACCCTAGGTACTCAGTAAGTGGTGAGCTAGATATAGAACATAGGCTATTTGGCTTCTGAACCTTTGCCTTCTGACTTAGATTATCAAGTAATGAAAGCTGCAATATAAAAACAATTAAATTTTAACTAAAAAAGGGGGAAGAAGGTTTACATTAAGATTGGAAACAGTAAGGAGTGTGACTAGAACTATACCCAGGGAGGGAGTGTCCTCTATCTTAAACTTGTACTGAGTCAGATATAGATTCCTTATTCCTCTGTGTTCCAAAATACAGGCCTCCAGTAGCTTTAGTAAGATCAGTTTCTGGTTTGTTCTCTCCAGGACTGGAAACTACTTGATGCAAGAAAGATTACTGACCTTTTTACCTTCGTCAGGCCCTTTTTCAGTTCTGAATGATGAAAAAACAAGACATCATCTTTCTCTGCCTTCTCTTTTTTCATCATTTCTATCCTCATTCATTCATTCCTGTAGTAAAAAGAACATAAGTCAGGTTTGTTTTTAGCCTTTCTTAGTAGAAGGGCTAGTTCTTTTCAGTTTGGTAGACCAGGCCTAATAGAATCCATGCACAATGGTTTGTTTGTTGTTTTGTTTTCTGTTTTTGCATGCCTGGATGTGAACGCAGGCAACTATTCTTTGTGTGGTTTGTGAAGAGAGTGTGTGTATGTGTTGTTGTTGTTGTTTGAGTATTGCCAACTTCATTTTAAAGGAGCTTAATTTCAAGAGAATTCATTAATAGAAGCATTGCCATAGTAATAAGAAAGAAAGTCTGGAAATGTGTAATGAATCTGTTACTGACATATTTAAGATAAAGAATTTCGTCTACTGAATGGTGATTCTTTTTGCAGTGAGCTCCTTTTACTTCCTCTAACACTCCTTGTGAGTTCAAGACTTGGATTGTATATTTGGCTCTGGCCTTTTATAGGCACGTGCTGTTGAGCAAATCCTTTAGTTTCTCTGAGCCTCATTTCCTTCATCTGTGAGGCAGAGATAAAACCAGTTGCCCTGTCTGCTTCCCTAGGGTCCTTGGGATCAAATGCAATGATGTATACAAAATTGTTTTGTCGATTGCAAAGCACCAGTACAAATATAAAAGATTATTTTTAATTTTGTTAATTTATATTCTGCTTTTGAGTGGACACAGAATTGCTCTTCTCAACTTCTTCTCTCCATTTTTTATTCTACGCTGTGAAATGACCAGCAGAAGTGGACTTTATGGTCAGGATAAATCGTAGGGATTAAGATCAGCCTTGTATCAGGAGTTCTCTTTTCTTCCACGTTATTTCTCAGTTACATTTATTTGGCATAGTGTCTTTTGAAAAATGCATTATAAAAAATATGTATTAATATATTTATTTTTAAAATGCATAATTTGGGAATCCTTTCTTCCAGAGTTAAAATGAAATGCATTTGCATCAGTCTTTCATTTTTAATATTTTCTGCAGCTTGGTTAAGTTCTTTATTTTACTTCAGGATATACTTACATCTTTTCCAGGACCTCCAAAACTTATTTTTTTAAACACTAACTTTACTTGACATGTTTTTTCCCATAAAATGCTTATGTTGTATAGTTCAGAGGTAGTTTTAAAAACTCAAATCTGTTAGAAGTTTTAGATTATTTTTCATTCAGTAATTTTAGCATTATCCTCATGTATAAGACACTTAACATGAAAAAAATAATAAAAATTATATTTTTGTGGATTTTTCCAAATCTGGTGGAGAAGATAAGTGAAATAAATTTTCATTTATATTTGACTGATACTTAGTTTTTTTGGATCTTAACTTACGAATCAGTGCTAAGTTCCCATCAGTTTTCAATATAATATATAAATTCTCACATATTTATTACAAATTCAAACAGTGACTTTAAGGTGACCTTTAATTTCTGTGTGTTCTTTTAATATCCAAATGCCTATGATATATCAGGCACCATGTAATCTATAAGTTTATCCTACACTAGATTGTCCATACTTTCCCATAGGAACCTGGAGTTGCCAGAAAATTTTTATGGTGTTTATGATTCTGTTCTGTTATTTTTAAAATTAAACAGTTTTAAAATTCAAGTATAATTGATTTCCAATATTGTGTTAAGTTTCAGGCATATAGTAAAGTGATTAGTTATATATATATTTTCACGTTGTGTTCCATTATATGTTATTATCAGATATTGAATATAATTCTGTGTTATACAGTAAATCCTTGTTTCCTATCTTTTATATATAATAGTTTGTATCTTCAATTCCATATTCCTAATTTATCATTCTTCCCCTTCCTTTTCCCTTTTAGTAACCTTAAGTTTGTTTTCTATGTCCGTTACTTTATTTGTTTTGTATATAGATTCATTTGTATTTTTTTTTAGACTCAACATATAAGTGACATATACTATTTGTCTTTCCCTGTCTTCACTTAGTATGATAACCTCTAGGTCCATCCATGGAAATGGCAATATTTCATTCTTATGGCTAATATTTAATTGTATATATTATATACACAATGTCTTCTTAAACCAGTGGTCAGCTGGTGGGCACTTGGGTTGTTCCCATGTTTTGGCTATTGTAAATAATGCTGCTGTGACCATTGAGGTGTGTGTATCGTTTGAATTAGTTTTCTGTCTTTTCTGGCTGTATGCCCAGAGTGGGATTGCTAGATCACATGGTAGCTCTATTTTCGTTCTTTAAGCAATCTCCATAATGTTTTCCATAGTGGTTGTTGCCAATTTACATTCCCATCAACAGTGTAAGAGGGTTCCCTTTTCTTCACACCCTCTCCAGCATTTATTGTTTGTAGACGTTTTGATGACAGACATTCTGACTGGTGATACTTCATTGTGGTTTTGATTTGCATTTCTCTAGTAGTTAGCAGTGTTGTACATTTTTTCATGTTCTTATTGGCCATCTGTATTTCTTCTTTGAAGGAATACCTATTTAGGTCTTTTGCCCATTTTTTGATTGGGTTGTTTTTTTGATATTGGGTTGTTTATTTTGGATGTTAGTCTCTTGTCTATTGCATCATTTGGGAATATTTTCTCCCATTTCATAGTTTGTCTTTTCATTTTGCTGATGGTTTCCTGTGCTCTGCAGAAGCTTTTAAGTTTGATTAGGTTCCATTTGTTTACATTTACTTTTATTTCTTTTGCCTTGAAAGGCTGATCCAAGAAAATATTGCTACGTTTTAAATGTGAGAATATTTTCCCTGAGTTTTCTCCTAGGAGATTTATGGTATCGTGTCTTATAGTTAGGTCTTTAAACCATTTTGAGTTTATTTTTATATATGATGTGAGGGAGTGTTTGTTCTAATTTATTTGATTTACATGTGACTGTCCCGCTTTCCCAACACTATTTGCTAAAGAGACTGTTTTTTCTCCATTGTATATTCTTGCCTCCTTTATCATAGATTAATTGATTGTAGGTGTGTGGATTTATTTCTTGTTCCTCTGTTCATTTGTCTGTTTTTGTTCTTCTGTTTTTAACCATTATATTAAAGCAGTAGATAACAGGATAAAGTAGATTCAGAAAAGGAGGAAATGTTATTTTTATTTTGATTTCATAGTACTTAGTTGTTAATTAAGTTGAATGTGAGATTCAGACCCATATTTTGATACAACAGTGAAAAGAAATATATTGGATTTCTAGATTACTTTTTGGTGAAGAGTGCCCTCTAGTGAACCTTTTCTGTTTATTAAGATGAAGTTCTTTGCTTCCTCACAGCACTTGTGAACTGAGTATAGAAGTGGAAGACACCTTCAGTTCTCAAGGAGTTTAGAAAATAAAACATGCAATAAGTTATTGGGGAATAAATTTGATATGTTATACAAATAAATAAAAGTGTATTATAGACTGTATATAATAGTACTGGGAAAATCCTAGGTCATGGAAAGTGAAGTCGCTCCGTCGTGTCTGACTCTTTGCGACCCAGTGGACTGTAACCTACCAGGCTCCTCTGTCCATGGGATTTTCCAGGCAAGAGTACTGGAGTGGGTTGCCTTTTCCTTCTCCAGGGGATCTTCCCACTGAGGGATTGAACTCAGGTCTCCTGCATTGCAGGCAGACACTTTACCATCTGAGCCACCAGGGAAGCGATAGGTCAGGGGCACCAGGGAAGCAATAAATAGGTCAAGGGACAGTTATTATTCAGTATTCTTGAAAGTATCCCAGAGAAACTACATTGAGGTGAATTTTGAAGGAAGTTTAAGATTGAGGCATATTGTAGGGAGGAGGAGCATCCTGGGTTGGAAAAAGAAGTTAAGGACAGTGCCAAAAAGGATTAGTGCCAAAAGAAAAAAAGAAATAGTGAAAAAAGGAATTATTCTAGAAAATATTTAAATTTAATTCTGTTTTAGATACTTTATACAGATGTTTAAACAAATTGTTCTTGTACTTGAAAACTTTTGTAAAAGATTGAAGACAGATTCCTCTACAGTTATGTCTTGGGGTCTTTCATGTGGCTGCAGTCAGATATTGGTCGCTGGTTGGGCCAAAATCAGCTGAGGCCCAGCTGGACCAGCCAGCCATAGTGGCTTACTCATGCCGGCGGTTGGTGTGTCTGTCGTTTGGGAGTGCCCACATGTGGCCCCTTCTGCATGTCATTTTTAGGATTGTTAGATTTCTTACATGATGGATAGTTTTCTCCGGAGTGTTTGTGAAAGGTGCATGACTTCTTTCTAGCTTCTGGAGTCACATATTATTACCTGAGTTATGTTCCATTGGTCGAAGCTGTCATCAGTCAGTTCAGTTCAGTCTCTCAGTTGTGTCCGACTCGTTGCGACCCCATGAATCGCAGCTCGCCAGGCTTCCCTGTCCGTTACCAACTCCCGGAGTTTACCCAAACTCATATCCATTGAGTCAGTGATGCCATCCAGCCATCTCATCCTCTGTCTACCCCTTCTCCTCCTGCCCCAATCCATCCCAGCATCAGGGTCTTTTCCAGTGAGTCAGCTCTTCACATGAGGTGGCCAAAGTACTGGAGTTTCAGCTTCAGCATCAGTCCTTCCAATGAACACCCAGGACTGATCTCCTTTAGGATGGACTGGTTGGATCTCCTTGCAGTCCAAGGGACTCTCAAGAGTCTTCTCCAACACCACAGTTCAAAAGCATCAATTCTGCAGTGCTCAGCTTTCTTCACAGTCCAACTCTCACATCCACACATGACCACTGGGAAAACCACAGCCTTGACCAGACAGACCTTTGTTGGCAAAGTAATGTCTCTGATACAAAGTTATCGTAAGCTGTCCAAATTCAAAGGAAGGGGATATAGACCCTACCTCTCAATGGAAGATGTGTTAGAAAATTTTGGAACCATGTTGTAAAACTACATTTCCTTTCCTGCCTACTTGAAGAGTTAGGCTCAGTGCAGACACATTGTAATGATTTGGCGAGCAGCTGTCCTCTGTGTCAGTGTTACCTGTGCAGTGACTGTCCTCTGCACTTCGTTTTCAGCTTCTGTTGTCCATGGTTGGCGTTTGATGAATATTGTTAGAATTCTCCTTTATCTTTATCTTGCTGTTAATTTTTTTTTAGCTGTTTCACTTCTTAATTCCATCTGGATTACAAAGAATCAGGGCAAGTTATGGGGAAGTTGTTATTCATGTTAGATATTTGATGAAATGGTTGGAAAAATGTTGAGTGCTAACGTTTAACATGGTACCTTATGTTAACACTTTTCTTTCTTGCTGTTCTAAATTGCTAAGTAACTGTAGTATAAATTCCCCCCCGCCCCCCCCAAGATAGAGTGGTACTTTGAGCAATCCTTTTTGTGTTTAAGATAGGGACATGGTGTCTTTGCTATTCGTTGTTTTTTTGAAAAAAGAATTCCAGATCATGTGACTTTATGTAAAAGAGGCTTTTCTCATTGATAACTCACTTGCTATCATGAAATATTTTAGCTCATTGTTTCTCATATGATATTACTGGAATTTTGGGTACCTTAAATGTTTCTAAAGGCTGTTGAAGAGAGTTACAGTGTTTCAATTCCCCATTTCTGACTCTGGCTGCAGGTTTTTCAAGTGGGTTATAAACTGGCATTGAAGAGACTGCTCCACTGAAAAATAAGATTACATTTCCAATTTACATAGCCTAGGAATACCAAAACCATGCCCTTAGGGTAAGAGTACTTCAGTGTATCTTTTCCTAGTTTCCAGGATCCATACAGTGGGCAGAGAGAACTGCTGATGAGACAAAGTCAAGTCTCACTGGTGTGTAACTGCCGTTTTATACTCAGGGCTTACATATACCTCATTCTGAAAGAACTTAAACTAGTAATTCATCATGTGCTTCTATAAAAGAAATATTTTCAAATCTTGCCCTGAAATTAATTGCCAGATGATTGGTGTGTTGCATGACCAATTGCTGAATTTACCAAATTTGCTGATATACTAAAACCTGTTTTTAAAACTGTTTTTGAGATTGATAGCAAGTGATTTGTATTGGATAGGAATTGGATAGGATGGTTTTAATAGCTTTTGAAAATTTCTGGTCAGTTTTTCTGTATTATGTTTACCATTATCTTCATAGCAGCATTTTTAGGAATGCTTAATTTGTCCAAAGCTGATAATCATAAGGTGGTTAATTGTCATAAATATGTTTAATATTAGAAAAGTATTGGTTTGATTGGTACTTAGAACATGAAAAACATTCAATATAAATACAAAATTGCTGAAAAAGTATCATAAATCTCATTAACATGAAATACCAAATCTTGAAAACTAATTACTAGAAATGCAAAATTGACTCATATTTTAGAAATTAAACTTCATATGAAACCATTTGAAACACTGGTGCGAACAGAAAAATGCTCGTGGACTGGAAAAATACAGAATGGTCAAAAGGATGCAAAAGCAATTTTTTATTACTAGAAATTTAAAAAAATCATTTCTCAGGAAACAAGTAGATTTCCTTTACAGTTAGTATGATAGAATCTTTTTTTCAGTGAATATACAATGAAAGAAAAAGATGCTGAGAACAGTGTAAGAGGTTTTTTTTTATGCTTTTTGACAAAAAATTCCTAATGTTACTAGCAATTAGAAGAGTTCTTTTTTCACACAGTAGCTTGTGAATGTTGTTTTTCTTTAGAAAGATGTTTTCCTAAAAAAATTGGAATATGATTAGTGAATTGATAATATTAACAGAATGTAACATCTGTCCAAAAAATCAAAGTAGCTTGAATGCCTCTGTTAGGACATTTGATTTGATGATACAATACTAATTTTCAAAGAACTAGTTTTAACATTTAAATGTCATGTTTTCTTATATTTATTTTATTACCACTAGGTGGAGCCCTATACATAAAATTTAAGAAGGCATTTCAGAAGTATCATTTATTTACTTGTTTAAATTCTAGAAGTTTGATAAATCGGGTGATCAAATACTAAGCGATAACTCATATTTCCACACTTTGGTATAGGTTAGATATAATGAAGATGGAAAGTGTATACCAAAAAATTGTTTTTTAGCTATGTTTTTAAAACATATACATTTAAAAAAGACATATATAGGAATGCTTTTATTCATTCCTAGTTGCTAGTTAAAATATGTAAATAAAATCGTAGTGTGTAGCATAGTCTATCTTTGTTTTTCTTCACAAAGTTTTAAAGTCATCTCTTTTAAATTGATTTCTCATCTGCATTTTTGTCTGATTAGCATTACATTTTGTCAGAAGTTAGATTTTATTGTGCTAAGCTTTTGGAAGTGATGACAGGACTCTTACACTTAAGTCATTGTCTATATACGGAGCACTAAGTTGCAACCGTAGTGGATGAAGGTAGTGGAAAATTTACTGACTTTCTAATGTTCACTCTTTCTGGTTTTGTCATATCTGTATTTATTTATAGGAACTTGATTACGTTTGCCAAGAGACATTATAAAATCCTGGGGACATTTTGAAAGAAGAAAAGCTTATTTTCATTAACATTGTATACTGCTTGAAAATTTAGAACAGCAGTATATCTAGGACACTAATTAGATGGATACGACTGCTTAACCAGTTTAGGATTCAGAGAATGAATAGTGCTGAATGGTATTTCCTTCTTGCCCTGCAAGTGAAAATTTCAAAGAATGATAACTATCATTCAAAGGCATAAAAAGGAAAAAGAAAAATATATTTTTCAGAGTCCCTTCAGCTGCGGTCAGCCAAGTACCGTACCGGGCCCTCAGTTTTCTCTTCACACTTTGTTCCTCCTCATTTTCTTGCATTTGTAATTTAATACTGCCTAACAATTAGCTATGCCTCACTTCTCATCCCCTCTTTCTGTTCATCGGATGATTTTACCTGATGGGTGCAACAGTGCACATCAGGGATTCCCTACTGAGTCATTCTCAATTGTTGATCTTCAAAGGTGATCTGGTTAGTTGCTATGCTGCTAACTTCTCTGCATTCTCATGGTGCTTATCACCATTTCTGATTGGAGTGGCTGTCTAAAACAATGGCTAAGAGCACTGGCTTTGGAGCCAGGTAGACCTAGGGTTAAATCTTGGTCCCACTACTCTGTGATTTTGGATTTAAAATCTTAATCTTCCCAAACTACATTTGTAAATTGGGATGCTGACAGTATCTACAGCATCATTAAGCTGTAGTGAACACTAATGAGATAGTACATGTAAATCACTTAATAGTGAGTACATGGTTGTGTGTTACTGTCTCTTTTTTTTTTGCAGTCTTTACCGCCTTAAGCCAGAAGCAGCAGAATATGACTCCTCTTTAGTCAATTAAGTCTCTGGGGGGAATTGCTGCTGCTTCTCTCCATATCTGTCTCCTACATCTTCTTTCCAAATTTTCTGTAATTAAGCATAGATTCCTTCAGAGAAAAGAGTGGTAATTCTTGCTGTGTGAAAATTCTTAAAGTAAAAATTGCTTTTCTTTTCTTCCTCTTTCCAGTGTTCTTATACATATCCACCCTTTCTCCCTTCCTGTCTCTGTTCACTTAGCTATTTGTTATTGGCTTTATTAGCACATATTTAGAGTAGTTCCCTGGTGGCTCAGATGGTAAAGCACCTGCCTACAATGCGGGAGACCTGACTTCAATCCCTGGGTTGGGAAGATCCCCTGGAGAAGGAAATGGCAACCCACTCCAGTACTCTTGCCTGGAAAATCCCATGGATGGAGGAGCCTGGTAGGCTGTCCATGGGGTCTCAAAGAGTCAGACACATGGGGTCACAAAGAATCAGACTGAGCGACTTAACTTTCACTTTTTTACTTTCTGAGTAGTTATTTCTTACTTTACTTTCATCACAGTGGGTAGAGAGTTAAATCAACTACATGTATTGATTAATGCCTTTGTGAGTACTTGTGTTTGGCTTTTAGATTCCTGCTGCAGCTATTAAATTGAGAAAGGCAGAACTATGAACTTTCTAGAGTTCTTTTCAGGACCTGAGAATAGTCTAACTTTTGATGAAGTTTGCATTCTGGCACTTGCTTGATCCTTCAATACTTTCTTTAAATGTAACATATTTCTGTGATTTAGAACATTTCTTTATCTTGACTTCTCCTTTCTGTGTACTCTGCTCAGAAAGATCTCATTGATGTGGATTGTGGTTGACAAGTGGTTGTATCAGCTTGGGGTGCAGATTGTACTCAGAAGTGGAATAATAGATAGTTACCAAGGACCAGGAAAGATTAAGACTTATCAGTAGGCAGATCAAGACCTATTCTTCTCATACACAATACTAATTCTTTAATTTTTTTTTTATTTCCTGTATTGGGGCTTATAGTTCTGTTTTAATAGCAGAAGGCATGGAATGTGAATAGTGTACCCATTTCAGGCTTTGGTTTTCTGTTAATGGAGGATAGGTATTACATGTGTCCTGATACTGTTTGTCTACATTCTAATAACATCAATAGGCAAAAAAGCATTCACCTGCTATAATAATTATACTGCTATTAAATATATTAATATATATGCTTTAATACATGTATTATACCCATCATTGTTCAGTTGCTCAGTCCTGTCTGACTCTTTGCGACCCCATGGACTGCATCACTCAAGGTTTCTCTGTCCTTCACTCCTGGAGCTTGCTCAAACTCATGTCCATTGAGTCGGTGATGCCATCCAGCCATCTTGTCCTCTGTCGACCTCTTCTCCTCCCAGCATCAGGGTCTTTTCTAATGAGTCAGCTCTTCCCATCAGGTGCCCAAAGTATTGGAGCTCCGGCTTCAGCATACCCATATATATCCATATATATGTATATAAATATCATATATTAGCACATATACCCATTTATGTGTGTATGTATGTGTGTATCTAAGTATATATATAAATAGATGCTATAATAGATGCACAGGTAGTGTCCTGAATTACTATAAAATGAGAGTAGTTTTGTTTTTAAAACTCTAGAGATTAAATTGAAAAGATACACTAAAGGGTACCTTTAAAGAACTTTCTAAAGTAAAATAGACTTCTGGGAAATAGCCGTTGTTTCTCTCCCTTCTGTTTATATATTACTGTCATTTTTAAAGGGATAGCAGCATCCCCTTCGCACTCCCAAAAGGAGTCGCGCTTTCCTTTGGAGGACATTGTACCAGGGCAGCCCTGCCCTGTCTCTTGCTGGTTTTCGCTGCAGTGCTGCAGCAGTGATTGGGGGAGGGGGAGAGCCCGTTTTTCTGTATTTTCTGTTTATTATCTGGTATTCTGAGTCAGATAAATATCAAGCTTTTATTAAAATACGTAAAAAATAATCTTAGAAAAGCTTTATATATACATATATATATTACTTAAAGAAATGTAACACCTGTTCACAATTACAAAATAAAAATTTGTTTATAGCATACCAAAGTCAGTTAGGGGCTTCTCAGGTGGCCCTAGTGGTAATGAACCCACCTGCCAATGCAGGAGACCTAAGAGACTTGGGTTTGGATTTGCTTCCTGGGTGGGGAAGATCCCCTGGAGGAGGGCACAGCAGCCCCCTCCAGTATTCTTGCCTGGAGAATCCCATGGACAGAGGACCCTGGTGAGCTACAGTCCATAGGGTTGCAAAGAGTTGGACAGTACTGAAGCAACTTAGCATGCACGCAGGTCAGCTAATGCGAATTTTTCTTTGGGATAATGTTGTTAGTTTAATTAAGAGTTCTTTTTAGCTATGTTTATTAATTGTAGGAAAAGCATGAGACGGGAGTGATATTGAGCAAGTCACTTAGTATTTCTGGACCTAGTTCCTCATTTGTGAAAAGGAGGCAATGATATTTTCTGTGGTATGGTGTAAGAAACAAATGAAACATTACTTGTAAAAATTACAAAAGTCCCTATACAATTGCCAGGTGTTACTGGTAGTCAGCCCCTACAGCATGGATAATTTGAGTGTTAGGTATTTGATATTTGCTATCCATACTTAATTGTTTGGCACATGGTTCACTTATTTAACAAGGATTTGTTTGACTCTTATGTGCCTTCTGTGATCGTAGCCAGTGTATTTTGAGTACTTGCTGTGTGTCGGTTATTGTGCTAAGAATTTTTCATATGTTTGCTAATTTAATCCTTATAACTCTCTGATGTAGATACTTTTTTAATCCCTGTTTTATTTTTGAGAGAATTTGGATTCAGAGAATTTGTGTGGCTTATCTGAGGTTGAACAGCTACTAAGTGATGTTTTTAATTCCATCTATCCATTCGTCCATTTGTCTATCTATCAGTTCTTTATTCAGCATCTGCTATATCAGGGACTCTATTCTAGGGCTGGTTGTACAGCAGGAAACAAAACAGACAAAAACTGTCTACCTTCCTGGAGCTTAGATTCCAGTGAGCAAAAACAAAAACTACAAGTGTGAAGTAGAGAGTATATTAAATAGTGGTAAGAGTGATGCAGTAGCAAAGTGAATTCCTTTATTTTAGGGGGAAAAAAAAAAGCAGGAAAGGGAATAGTGTGTGTATGTGTTTGTGTTTATAATTTGGATATTGTGGCCAGAAAGGGCTTCATCAAGGAGACCAGAAAACCTGAAGGAGATGAGGGCGGCAGCCATGTGTGGAAATGTGATCAGAAGAGGAAACAGCACATGCAAAGGATAGGACAGCAGTGTGCTTGATGCGTTTCAGGAACCACAGGAGGCGAGTGCTGCTGGCATGGAATAAGTATTAGGAAATGAGATTACTGTGGTAACATGGGGCAGGGTTCCATAGGGCTTTATAGGCTGCTGTAAGAAAAAGGGTTTTGAGCAGAAGAAAGATACGGAGTTTGCCTTTAAATTTACTGGGATTATTTTGTCTACTTTGTTGAGTACAGACTGAAGGGAAATAAGGGTGGAATCAAGGACACCAGTTAGGAAGCTGTCTGGAATAATGGAGGGAACACACATTGATGGCTTAGTCCAGGATGATACCAGTGGGGAAGCAGTGAGATGTGGTTGGATTGTTTTAGTGGGGAGGCGAGAGAAAGAATAGTCAAGAGTGATTTCAAGGTTTTCTGCCTCAACAACTAAAAGAATGGAGTTGACTAAGATAAGGGAAGGCCATGGGAGGACCAGGGTTTGGGAAAGAAGATAGGAATTCATTTTGGCTATACTTGAGATGCTTATCATACATCCAGTTGGAGAGATGCATGAGTATGAAGGTCAAAGGAGAGGTCAGGACCAGAAATACCAATTTGGGAGATGTCAGTGTTTATATAGTGTTTGGGCTTCCCTGATAGCTCAGTTGGTAAAGAATATGTCTGCAGTGCAGGAGACCCCAGTTCGATTCCTGGGTTGGGAAGAGCCCCTAGAGAAGGGGTAGGCTACCCACTCCAGTATTCTTGGGCTTCCCTTGTGGCTCAGCTGGTAAAGAATCCACCTGCAATCTGGGAGACCTGGGTTCAATCCCTGGGTTGGGAAGATGCCCTGGAGAAGGGAAAGGCTACCCACTCCAGTATTCTGGTCTGGAGAATTCCATGGACTGTATAGTCCAGGGGGTCACAAAGAGTCCGACAGGACTGAGCGACTTTCACTTTCACTTTCCATGTTAATAGAATTTAAAGCTCCAAGCCTAGAAGAGATTTAGACTGGTATAGTAGAAAAGAGAAGATATCTAAGATCAGAGCCTAATTCTAGCTCAGTTCTTTATTTGGCATGGAAATAATTGCAAAAGACCTGCTGGAGGAAATGGGACTTGAACTGAACCTCATCAATGGGCAACAGATGGGGGGCACATTTTTGGAAGGTCCCCAAGATTGCTTTCAGGTTCATTAATTTTCTTGGAGGACTCCCAGAATTTTGCAAAGCTGTTACACTCATGGTTACTATTTCCTACAACAAAAGGATATAGATTAAAACTAACAACAAGCAAAGGCAGGTAAGTTGGGGTCTAGGAGAGTTCCAGCGGGGAGCTTCCAGTTGTCTTTTCCTCCAGGAGTCATGTGGCCAGCACTTATTTCCCCCAGTGATGATGCATGGTAACACATATGGGGTAGTATTAACCAGAGAAGCTCTCCCAAGCCATGGTGTCCAGGGTTTTTCCTGGGGGTTGATTCCATAGGCACGACCGACTGCTTGAGTTGCTGACCTTAGTCTTCAGCCCCTCCAGAACTGATTCCATGTGGCCCCTTGCCCCCATTAACTGTAAATCACATTGTAGGTCATATTGTTGTTGTTCAATTGCTAAACCATTTTCGACTCTTTGCAACCCCATGGACTGAAGCATGCCAGCCTCCTCTGTCCTCCACTGTCTCCCGAAGTTTGCACAAATTCATGTCCATTGGTTGGTGATACTATCTAATCATTTCATCCTCTGCCACCCCCTTCTCCTTTTGCCTTCGATCTTTCCCAGCACTTAGACCATTTTGCATTGTCCACGTAAACAGGCAGGACATTCTGAAGACTAAACTGCCCAGGAGTTGGGAGAAAGACCCAAATGTTTCTTTGGGCAAGGTTAATCCTTTTCTGCACAGTGGATGGGGAAGTCCCTTGGTGTGGAGACTGCAGGACCTGAGATACAGTAGGAGTGTAAACGTAGTGTTTAGAGAACATTGTGGTGCCTGCAATATGGCCTTGTACTTAAGAGTATGGACTCTGGAGACTTCCCTGGTGGTCTAGTGGTTAAAACACCATACTTCCATGGCAGGGTACACCAGTTTGATCCCTGGTTGGAGAGCTAAGATCCCACAAGTCATGTGAAAGTCACTCAGTCGTGTCTGACTTTTTGCGACCCCATGGCTAGTCCATGGAATTCTCCAGGTTAGAATACTGAAGTGGGTAGCCTTTCCCTTCTCCAGGGTATCTTTCCAACCCAGGGATTGAACCCAGGTCTCCTGCATTGCAGGCAGATATTTTACCAGCTGAACCACAAGGAAAGCCCAGCGATACTGGAGTGGGTAGCCTATCCCTTCTCCAGGGGACCTTCACGACCCAGGAATCGAACAGAGGTCTGCTGCATTGCAGGCAGATTCTTTACCAACTGAGCTATCAGGGAAGCCCACAAGTCAGGAGGCATGGCCAAAAAATAGAAAAAAAAAAAAAAAGAATATGAACTCTGGAGCCAGTTTCAAGGATTCAGATCCCATATTCGTGCTCATTCCACAACTAGCAACTAGCTGTCACTTGCTAGTTGTGGAATTTATGACAATTTGCATAATCTGTAACTTATCTGTAAGTTAGTGAGGGTAATAACAGTATCTGTGTTATAGGCTTGTTGTGAGGATTAAAGAGTTAATATATAAAGCACTCAGAATATGTCCTGACACATAATAAATGCTGTAGAAATCAGAAGTTTGTTTATTCATTCCTTAATCATTCAGTTAGTGATTCTTTTTTGAGCACTAGTGTGTTGAAGGCTCATCTCTTAAGTCTCAGACCTTTAATTCCAGATACTTAGTGATGTATCTAGAGGACTTGTGGCTCTTTAAATACTAACATGTTCAAAAGGAATTAAGTATTTTTCATCCAAACTGTTTGTACTGATGTTATTACCAACAACCTAGTTTGTTTGTTCAGAGATTTTATTTTAAAATATCAGCTCTAATGATAGCTTTCTTTTTGTGTCTGTACAGGTCTGTGTATGATGACCAACCAAATGCACACAAGAAGTTTATGGAAAAGTTAGATGCTTGTATCCGTAATCATGACAAGGAAATTGAAAAGATGTGTAATTTTCATCACCAGGGTTTTGTAGATGCTATAACAGAACTCCTTAAAGTAAGGACTGATGCAGAGAAACTTAAGGTAAGAAATATGTTAAAATTCTATTTACTTTTGCTGTCAAATCACTTACATATTTATAGTGCATATTTACAAATTACTATTAAATGTACTGTTTTTAAGAAGTAGATTAGTGTACATATTTGGGAATACAGTTGTCATGCTGATGACAGTAGTTATTTCTCTCTCTTTTTTTTTTTTTTTGGTAATGCATTGACTTAACAGGATTTCTTTCCTTTCAAAAAATGAACTAAAAACATTTGCACAGTGAAAGACCTCATTTGGAGTTTTAGAGTTCTCAAGTGACAATTAGTACAATTTTTTGATAAAAAACTATTTTCTGAAAACTTATAAAAACTTAGGATAAGTATGTTTTCAAAATTATTTAATAATAGTGAAACTTTTTTTTCTTTGCTTAATAGCAGTGTGTAATTTTCTTAAAGCAAGTTGGTCTACATTTTCTGCCACACAGTTAAAACGTTACTTATGAAATAAGACCTGGATTTGTTCTGTCAGAATATAAAATATTTAGTTATAAGAATTGTCCTATTTATCCTTCTTTACATTTAGAGAGCTTAGCAGACAGAACGACCCTGGTTCACCAAAGGTTATGATTAGAAAACCATTATATAAAGGATATTCAGATAACAAGAGACCAAATACGGCATCAATGAGGTCACTGAGCATCTTTGTTCAGAAATTAATGAGATTTTTAATAAACCAGAATGTGCTTCCTTACTATGATGACCTAATGAGTCACTTAATATGTGGGAAAATTTGAGGTTGAGCTTTGCCTGCACCTGCAGCATTAAAATGTTGCTGTGGATTGAGATTTCCGTGTTTGATGTTAATCAACCACCCAGTGTTTGCATTCAGCAAAGTATGAATGTTTAATTACCATAAAATGCAATCACCATTTCCTACAGACAATGAATGGCACATAGACCTCATTGAAGTTATCAAAAAGGGACCAGTGGTCAATTGGGTCAGTGATTTGAATTGTTTGACAGACTTAGAGAAGCAAGTAAAGTTCAAAAATCTAGATTAAATTTGAGAAGTTTGCCACAGAATCTGTTAAAAAGAACTGTCATAAGTAATTGAAGTTAACAAAAGCCCTTTTCAATCAAAAGTTCAAGTTCAAGCTGTAGAGTTAATTTGAATTTGCATTTCTTTGTTCTAAGTTTCTCATGAAGCATGATCTGATTACAAGGGTGAGCAGTTACATCAGGGCAGTTTTATGCATATTTGTCTAACTAAGGTGAAATTATTTTTAAGGTGCAAGTTACTGATACCAACCGAAGATTTCAAGATGCTGGAAAGGAGGTGAGAAAATGATTTATTTTTGTGTGTATTCAATATGTGGATGCAATTTAACTGTTCATTTTAAATATGTGCATTTCTTCTCTTTAAGGTCATAGTCCAAACAGAAGATATTATTCGATGTAGAATTCAGCAGAGGAATATTACAACTGTAGTAGAAAAATTACAGTTATGCCTTCCAGGTGAGTTAAACATCTGTAATGTAACATTCAGCTTGGTGAAATTGTAATTTAATGGTGTTTAATCATTATTCATTATAGGAATTATAGATTACTTGGTGATTGTTCCCCCACTGCCCATGGTTTTCTTTCCTATCTACTTTATTCCCTAAATTTTCATCTTTTTCCTTATTACAAGGCCCCTATTTGATGGTCTATCACATCAGTCTCCTAGAACAACCTCTACCTTTCCATTCCCTTTCAGCCTAGTTTGCCCTTTGTCCCTCCCCAACCCCTCCTTTTTCCCCCCAGAATACTTTCCCATGGAGGGTGTCTTTTGATTCCATTTTCTTTCATTTTCCTAATTTGCCTACTTTTTTAAACCTCTAGTTTTCCATTGTTTTCTTTTTGTCACTTAAGCAGTTGGTTTTTGCGTGCAATTTCATTTTGCTATTAAGGTAACATACAGAATTGCCAGATATTCTCCCTTTTTCAGTCTTGCCTTTCCTCCTGTGTTTTGGGAAGACTGAATTACTAGGTTTCTGAGTTTTCTGGTCTCTCTGTTAGGACTGGGACATTTCAAATAAATTCTGAATAAACTAGCCAGTATTTTCTTTACCTGGATATACCTTGTTTCAAAAAATGGAAACAGGTATATGACTTCTTTTTCTTAATATAGTAAGCTAAATCCATCTCAGTGTCCTATTTTTTAACTTTTTTTTGTAAGGAAGGAAACTGAACCTCCATATCCAGGGACATAGAATAAGGTGCTTTGTATAATATTCACATATTGTAAATTTAGCTTAGACTACAAGTTACATAATCTGTTAGCATATTGTATTAGCTAAGGAAAAAATATTGGCTGACTTGTAAGAATAAAGTTTTTTTAATGGTCGCTGAAGTTCGCCTCATCTTAATTTCTGACGGACCAGGGATATGTGCACATTAACTTTGAGTAAATAAAATGTCTACTTATTGTGCTAGATTTTAAGGTTGGAAACTTAGTTCCTTATAATAATGCTTAATAATACCTCTTTGCCACCATCATATACACTGAAATAGTCATGAACACAGCCTCTTAAGTTTGAGTGCTTTGTCCTTGAACTGTAAGTAGTAAGTCTAAAAAAACTGGGTTCTCATGGAATGAGGAAGAGTAAATTCAGCTTATTTAACCCTAATGAGCTGTTTGAAATAGAGAAATAAAGGGAAGTAGAAGTTAAGAGTTTTTTTACTGCTACTGTCTTTGCTCTCAAGGCTGAACAGGAAATCTGAGTTCATGTAAACATTGTGTTCTTAATAGCCACATCCAGAACCATCTCTTTCCCTCCATCCATCCTTCTATCTAATTATTCACTCATACATACTTTTCTGTGTCAGGCATCATGGTAGATATTAGAAATATAAAGTTGAAAATGATGTAGTCCCAGCTCTGAAGGATCCTACAGTTTAATGTGAATAAAGACAAATAAGCCTTTACTGTATAATTGCCTAACTTCCTCCTTAGATTAAGAGGGGTATAAGAGGATATAAGAAGTCACAGGGTAAACAATGAGTTTTCCTGGTGGTATCGTTAGTTATTTTTGAGAAAGTATCATTTTTATGTGAAAACAATACGGAAATAACATAGATGTGAAATTTACATGAATTGTTGAGATAAAACAGGAGACTTCAAAGCAAGTTTATAGTTGTAGCAGCAGTTTTAGGCTCTTTCCTAAGTTGTGTGTTCACTCTGATGCTTTGGATGGAAAAATGTGAGATATATTGCATTGCAATAAAGGGACTTTGATAGAGCTATACATGGGGTCTGCAGAGTTAGGGCTGGTTCATTATAGCCACCACTGCAGTTTTTATGGTTTTTCAGACAATTAAACAATATCTTTTGTGAACTTGAAACCCCCTAGGGAGTAGCCATAAGAGTGTAAAAAATCTGGAAAAAAATGTGTCTATCTCTCTTGTCGGAAAATGTGAGCCAACTTAATGATCTAACAGTAATTCACCTGCTTTATACTTCGAAATTCTACTAAGGATGAGTGGTAATCTACATAGTTGCATTGAAACCTTTTTGGTGGCAGTGTGTCTTCTTGCTGAAGCTTATAACAATTTTATTGAATAATTACTTTCTGAGCCTTTGATGGAAATGATAAACAAAAATACTTTGTTATGTTTCTTTATGCCTTTATTATAATTTACTCTCTGCTGTAAACTTTTGAGATTTTTCTTTCTCTGTGAATTTGGTGTAAAATTTTGTTTCATGAGCTATAGTACAGTTACCTTATTTATTTAGTATATTGAATCAAAATCAGTTAATCTCACTATTGCTCAACTTTCTTTCTCAAGTAACTAAGACTACACTTCTCCTTTCACTGCAGCAAGAAATATTAGTAAGTTTTTGATTAGGATAATTGTTGATGTCTCAGTTTTAGGTGTCAGCCTATGCAAATGTTGCCAGTTTGATATAATGTATTAATTTATGTAATAGAGTGTTCAATATATGCAGATATTAAAATGCTTTCATTTACTTGAAGTGTAAAATTTTATTTGAAAATATAAGCCTAAATCGAAGTACAGAGAAAATTACTGAATTTACAATATGCTCTTCCCTGCTTTATTTTCATCTTTCAAAATTTTTTTATTTAGAAAGCTAAAATAAGTTTTCTTTTTTTAATGCAGTGCTAGAAATGTACAGTAAGCTAAAAGAACAGATGAGTACAAAAAGGTGAGTTACTTTCCTGTTTTTAATAAGAGGTTTTTTCCTATTACTGAAAGCATAAATAAAATTACTGTAAATTATAGTGAGTCATTTGAAGTTTTGCTTTCTATGTTTAACTGTTCTTTGTTAATGCAATTTGCCCATCAGGGTCTTTCAGTACAGCAATCCTTAGCCGTTTATTTTTGGATCCTTGCCCTTACGTATCAAAGATTGATAATATTGATGAAAGACAAATAGACAACTGAACAAGAATGAAAAAATATTGATTAACTTAATATGTTAATGTTGCATACAGTCAAAGGTTAAGTGTGTATTTTGTGAAAGCAAAGTGTGGGTAGTTAGTTACATGTTGACAATCTAGACTGTGTAGTTCATGTTCTGTTTTATAATACACATGAATACATGACAGATGAAAGATAATTTAAAGTAGTTTATGGATCACATAGGAGCATTAGATATAATTATGTTTAAAATGTTCTAAAGATGAACAATTTTAAATTGTGTAGAAAAATTAGAATCAGACATGCTTGAAACAGGGAAATAATCACTTCTTATTTATTAATAGCTACTTAATTATCACAGCACATTATATGCAAATATATACTCAAGAGATTTGTATATGTACTACTTTGTGTAATGCTTTGCATTGACTTTTATTGGACTTTATCAATTGGTTCTAATTAGTAGAATGATTTTATTCCTTCCTAATACATGACCCACAAACTATTCTGAGTCTTTTATTTTATGTATATGTTATTAATATATTGTGTATTATCTATCAAAGTTATACATCCTCCTATTTTAAATAATAGTTAATAGTTCTGTGTGTTTGTTGCAAAAAAAGAAAGACCAGACATCACCTTCCCTTCTTGCCATTCACTAGTCCTTCTTCCTAGGGTCGAAAACTTTTACCTTTTTTAAGAAATTATTTTAGTGTTTACATTTATGTCTTTAAATAACTAAATTTTCTATTGCTTCACTGTTTTCAAGCTTGGGGCATTATGTATTTCTTCAGATATTTTATAATCTAATAATTACATTAAATTCCCCAGTTGTCCCCCAAATGTCTTCTATGTATTTTTTGTCCCTGTAATCTAGAACGGTCTTTCCACTTTGCTTTGTTTTTCATGAAAGAGTTCAGATTAGTTTTAGACCAGGGCATTTTGGATTTGTTTATTTTCTCATGTTTAGATTTGGATTAAATGTTTTCAGTAAGAGTACAACATAAATGATATTGTGTATGACAGCAGAAGTCATATGCTATCAGATTATCTCTAGATTATCCTAAATTTGATCATTTGCTTAAGGGGATGGCTTAAGAAAAGGTATGTTTTTCTCTTTGCAGCTAATAAGTAGATGTCTGGTGATTCCCTGGTGAGTGCTCATATTTAGTGCATGGTGTGTGTGAGTACTCAATCATGTCCAACTCTGTGCGATCCTATAGACTGCAGCCTGCCAGGCTTCTGTGTCCATGGGATTTTCTAGGCAAGAATACTTGAGTGGGTTGCCATTTCCTCCTCCAGGGGATCTTCCTGACCCAGGGATCGAACCTGCAACTCCTGAGTCTCCTGCATTGCAGGCAAGTTCTTTACAGCTGAGCTTAGTGCAGTGGACATAAAAAAACTGATTGGAATCCCTGGGTATATGGGTGGGACTGATTTATTGTGAGTTTCACTGTAAGGTTATCCAAGTGGGCCCTTTTAGTTGGGGAGTTTGTGATGTTAGAATCTGGAGTTGTTTCTTCTGGGACTGGTTAGATTTTCTAGAGGAGAGTTTTCCTGTCTCTTCTCTGGAGGGTAAAGATTTGACTTCTGGTATTCTGAGATGTGAGTTGGAGAAGAGGGATTTGCTATATATGGGCTCAACTAATCCTTTTCCCAGGTGGCTCAGTGGTAGAGAATCTGCATTGCAGGAGACACAGGTTCAATCCCTGGGTCAAGGCGATCCCCTGGAGAAGGAAATGGTGACCCTCTCCCGTATTCTTGCCTGGGAAATCCAGTGTACAGAGGAACCTGGTGGGCTACAGTCCATGAGGTTGCAAAAGAGTCAGACAAGACTTAAGAGACTAAACAACAACATATTATTGCCTTCAACCTTGAGTAGTGTCCCCCATTTTAGAAATTATTTGGTTTGCTCCGTTTAGCATTTTGCCAAGATGGAAAAAGGCAGTTGTTTAGATGCTTGTTAGGAAGAGAATATAGGGTCTGCTTCTTAAACACATTTTAACCAGTGTTCCTTTACTTTAGCCCTCCTTTGGGGGTTTTGTAAGGGCTATTCCTTACAATAGCCCTCCTATTGGACACTTCTACCTCCGTAAATAGTGAGATTCCTGCCACTTCCTATACTTTTTGGAGTTTCTGTAGATAAATTATTCTTGGTTATTCTTGGTTTTCCCCTGTTGAGTTAGAATTCATTTTCTCAGGTCTGCTGAGTTTTTTTTTTTACCACTTGTCCTTCAACTTTCCAGATTCTAAAATTTCATTATACTCTTTTCCTTTTCTCTTCATCTGTCTGGGGTTACGCTTTTTTAAAAAAATCTCTTCATTATCTTTTTATTGGTATTACAAAAAGGAGTAAAGCAGAAAACATGTATTCGGTCTGCCATCTCACTAGATATTTAGTCCCTACTTCTCTTTTTTGGGGCTTATGGTGCGCTGCCATATGTTTTTGTAAGTATAGGTGTCCACATGGGATAATGAAATACTGAGTACAGGCAGATGTTATTCCTACTGATCAACTGGAGATTGCAAATTAAGTGACCTACAGAATCGAGCTAGCACACAGTTGTATTTGGTTTGACTTGCAAGATATAAAAAAGAAAATTGTTTTTTATTAGTTACTGTCGCTTCACATTTGTTGAAAAAATATCTGGATTTATATTTGGATGACTCCCAAATTAATCTCAAATCTTAAGCTCTAGTGTAACATCTCTGATGCTTTTTTTTTTTAAAGCTTTAATTTTATATTGGGGTATCAGTTCAGTTCAGTTCAGCCGCTCAGTCATGTTTAACTCTTTGCAACCCCAAGGGCTGCAGCTTGCCAGGCTTCACTGTCCATCATCAACTCCCAGAGCTTGTTCAAACTCATGTCCCTCAAAATCGGTGATGCCATCCAGCCATCTCATCCTCTGTCATCCCCTTCTCCTACCTTCAATCTTTCACAGCATCGGGGGCTTTTCTAATGAGTCAGTTCTTCGCATCAGATGGCCAAAGTATTGGAGCTTCAACTTCAGTATCAGTCCTTCCAATGAATATTCAGGATTGATTTTCTTTAGGATTGAATGGTTTGGTCTCCTTGCAGTCCAAGGGACTCTCAAGAGTCTTCTCCAACACCACAGTTCAAAAGCATCGATTCTTTGGCTCTCAGCTTTCTTTCTGGTCCAACTCTCACATCCATACACGACTACTGGAAAAACCATAGCTTTGACTAGACGGACCTATGTTGGCAGTGTTTCTACTTTTTAATATGCTGTCTAGGTTTGTCATAGCTTTTCTTCCAAGGAGCAAGTGTCTTTTAATTTCATGGCTGCAGTCACGGTCTGCAATGATTTTGGAACCCAGGAAAATAAAGTCCGTCACTGTTTCCCCATCTATTTGCCATTTGGAATCCAGCAGATTAAACAGTGGTATGATAGTTTCAGCAAAGGGACTTAACCATATGTACACATGTATCCATTCTCCCCCAAACTCCCCACCCCCATTCATCCTGCCTTATAAAGGTTGAGCAGAGTTCCCTGTGCTATATATAGTAGAACCTTGTTGCCTATCCATTTTAAATATAGCAGTGTATACATGTCAATCCCAAACTCCCTAACTATCCCTTACCCCCACCCTTCTCCCCTGGCAACTGTAAGTTTGTTATCTAAGTCTGTGGATAATCTGTTCTATTTTGTAAATAAGTTCATTTGTATCCTTTCTTTTTAGATTCCACATATAAGGGATGTCCTTCAATATTTCTTTTCTCTGTCTGACATACTTGACTCAGTGTGACACATTCTGGGTCCATCCATGTTGCTACAAATGGCATATTTCATCCTTTTAATAGCTGAGTAATATTCCATTTTATATATGTACCACACTTTCTTTATCCATTCCTCTGTTGATGAGTATTTAGGTTGCTTTCACGTCTTGGCTGTTGTGAGTAGTGCCACCGTGAACACTGGGGTGCATGTGTCTTTTCAAGTTATGGTTTTCTCTGGATATATGCCCAGGAGTGGGATTGTAGGATCATATGGTAACTCTCTTTTTAGTTTTTAAAGGAACCTCTGTACTGTTCTCCATAGTGTCTGTACCAGTTTACAAACCCACCAACAATGTAGGAAGGTCCCCGTTTATCCACACCCTCTATAGCATTTATTGTTTGTAGAATTGTTGATGATGGTCATTCTGACAGTGTGAGGTGATACCTCCAATTTCCTTCAATGTATTTTACTTTAATTTGATTTAAGTCTGTACTATGTACTTTTTTGATGGTAGGAGATGTGGATGAGAGAGATATCATGAAATCATATATCAAATAATTTAATTAAAAATTTGGAACTATTATCCATATATATATTTAATGTATGTATATGATATAATTTAATATGATATGTGTATTATGACTATGATAATGCTTGTGATGTTGTAGATTTAGATGAAATGAAGTAAAGAATTGTTTGTTAGTGAATTTCCCTCCTGCAGCTTTTTCATATGGTTTATAGTTTGTCATTAATATATAGAAGTAAATGTTAATTTTATTTACCTTAGCTATAACAGTATCCTTTTTGATGGAAGTGTTGGAATGATTATTTGGACTTACTTGTAAAATAAATATAAGAACTTTTACAGAGTGTTTTTTTTAACTTCTCACAGGTATTATTCAGCTCTAAAAACTATGGAACAATTAGAGAATGTGTATTTTCCCCGGGTTAGTCAGTACCGGTTTTGTCAGCTAATGATAGAAAATCTTCCTAAACTCCGTGAAGATATTAAAGAAATCTCCATGTCTGATCTCAAAGACTTTCTGGAAAGCATTCGAAAACATTCTGACAAAATAGGTGAAACAGCAATGAAACAGGTGAGAATACAGAGGAGAATTTTATTTACTTACTGAAATATAATTGATTTACAATGTTGTGTCAACCTCTGCTGTACAACAAAGTAACTCAGTTATGGAGATATATACATTTTTTAAAAGGAAAATTTTAATTTAATGGTATTTAATAATCTAGGTTATAGAATATATCCGAAGTTTACTTTTTTTAATAATCTAGGTTATAGAATATATCCAAAGTTTACTTTTTTTTTTACTTACATAAAATGCTTGTTTCAATTTTATCCTTTACTTTGTTTAGTCGCTAAGTCATGTCCAAGCCTCTTATGACCCCATGGACTATAGCCTACCATGCTCCTCTGTCCATGGGATTATCCCAGCACATATACTGGAGTGGCTTGCCACTTCCTTTTCCAAGAGGTCTTCCCAACCCAGGAATCAAACTCAGGTTTCCTGCATTAGCAGGCTAATTCTTTACCAGTGAGTCACCTGGGGGAGTGTGTTATTTTTTACTTAGCATTCTTTATGCTTGCTTGGAGTGAATTTCATTGGCATTTCTTTTTTGGTTGGCAGTTATTCCTTTTTTAAGTAAAGTTGATCTAAGTTGACTTACTACCTGATCTCTTATCAGTCTTCTTCATGTATATAGTATTATATTAACTTTTATCAGCAGTCAAATTTAGTATAAAATTAGTTAAAAAGTGGCAACCACAGAGGCAAGTGGGAGCCCTTGTATGCTAAGGTTGCAAGTTGCTCTCTTTTTAAAGCTTATTGAAAGTGTTATCTTTAAATTAACTCCTGTAGCTTAACAACAAAATGACAAACAATGGGGAAAGATTTGGCAGTTGTAAAATTAGTGTCCCTACCTTTTTAGTCAACAGTTCTTCTCCAAGGTATTTACTAATGAGAAATGAAAATACATCATCCTCAGGACTCTCATAGCAGCTTTGTTCACAACTAGCCAAAAACTGGAAATAACCCAAATGGAGATCAAAAAGAGAATGGGTACCCGAGTTGTGCTGAAATCATAGAGTATTACTTAGCAGTAAGAAGGAGTGAACTTCTGATATATAGAACAGCATATACGAATCTCTCAGACACTATGCTGAGCTACAGAAGCTGGACACAGAGCAGCAGACACATATCTGTGCGTGTGTGCTAAGTCACTTCAGTTGTGTTAGGTAGACTCTCTGCGACCTCGTGGACTTTAGCCTGCCTGGCTCCTCTGTCCATGACATTCTCTAGGCAAGAATACTGGAATGGGTTGCCGTGCCTTCCTCCAGGAGATCTTCCTGACCCAGGGATAGAACCCATGTGTCTTGTGTCTCCTGCATTGGCAGGAGGGTTTTTTACCACTAGTGCCACCTATTTGTGTCCAATT
Source organism: Muntiacus reevesi (assembly GCF_963930625.1). NCBI lineage: Eukaryota > Metazoa > Chordata > Mammalia > Artiodactyla > Cervidae > Muntiacus > Muntiacus reevesi. Next base: position 136,887,843 of record NC_089250.1, read on the forward strand.
CTAAGACAGGCAAAGCTAATTTAAGGTTAAAAAAAGGTCAAAGCAGTGATTGCCTCTTGAGTGGGGAGATTGCCTGGGAAGGCACACAAGGGAACTTTCTGGGGAGATGGAAATGTTCTATACCATGAAAAAGTGTATCCACTTGTCAAAATTGTATAGTTAAGATCTATATATTTCAATGTATATAAGTCTTACCTCAAAAGAATTGTAAGCAGTACTTGGAATGTTTGTGGAGTGAGTGGGTAAAGGCATAAATGAAAGGATGTATAAATATAAATTGTTGAAGATAGGTGATGTGAACTTAAGAGTTCGTTATATTAATCTGTTTACTTTGTATTTGAAATTTTCAATAGTAAAAAGTTTTAAAATTATTTTAATTGAATTACAATTTCTGTAGCTGTTAAAACCTTCTAATAGTTGTAATGTCATAGAAATAAAATTATGTTCATCTTGCTTTCTAACTCCTGATGTTTTCTTAAGTATTATAGACTGCTTTAGAGAAACTTTTATTTTCTTTTTTTAAAAATTGAAGTGTAGTTGACTTGCAGTGTTGTGTGTGTTTTTGGTTTACAGCAAAGTGATTCAGTTATACCTTTATATATTCTTTTGTGTATTTTTTAATGTTTTTTTCTATTATGGAAACTTTCCATAATGGAACTTATAGGATATTGAATATAGTTCCCCTGTGCTAAACAGAAGAATCCTGTTGTTTATCTGTATTATAAATAGTAGTCTGTATCTGCTAATCCCAAACTCTTAATTTATCCCTCGCCTACCACCTTTCCTCTTTGCTAACCCTAACTTTGTTTTCTATGTCTGTGAGTCTATTTCTGTTTTGTAAGTAAATTCATTTGTATCATATTTTAGATTCCACATAGAAATGATGTATGGTATTTCTCTTTTTCTTACTTCACTTAGTATGATAATTTCTAAGTCCATCATTTTTGCTGCAAATGGCATTATTTCATTCTTTTTATGGCTGAGTAGAATTCCATTATATATATATATACATTATGTATATATGTATACATTATATGTATATATATATACATAGATATATAATGTATATATACATTATATATATATATACACACCATATCTTCTTTATTCATCCATCTGTTGATGAATATTTAGGTTGCTTCTGTGTCTTGGCTGTTGTAAGTAATGCTGCTGTGAATATTGGGGTGCATGTATCTTTTCAAATTAGAGCTTTCTCTGGGTATGGCACAGCAGTGGGATTTCTGGATCATATGGCAACTCTATTTTTAGTTTTTAAGGAACGTCTACCCTTTTTTCAATGCACTAGTTTACATTCCCACCAGAAGTATAAGAAGGATCTCTTGTCTTTACACCCTCTCCAGCATTTATTGTTTGTAAACTTTTTAATGATGGCCATCCTGACTGGTATGAGGTGATGCCTCACTGAATTTCATTTTGATTTGCATTTTTCTAATAATTAGTGATGTTGAGCATCTTTTCATGTGCCTGTTGATCATCTGATGTCTTTGGAGATATGTGTATTTTGGTCTTTTGGCCATTTTATGATGGGGGAGTTTATTTTTCTGATTAAAGAAATATACCTGTATCAGACTATTACCACAGAAGAGGAAATTAAAATTCAGTATTTGAATTTTTTTCCTATTTTAATTTCTGACGGATTGTCTATAAACCAGATAATCTCCATTTCTACCTATTGTTTAAGCTTTGCATAACATAATAGTCTACGTGGAGACCTGGCGTGCTGCAGTCCATGGGGTGGCAAAGAGTCGGACACAACTGAGTGACTGAACTGAATAGATTGTTTTACTTTGAGGATGTTTTGATTTTATTGATTTTGAAAATTCTTTACCAGAATTGATTTACCTTAAGAAAAATGAAAACTATGTATAATAATGTAGGACTTATGAGGATATACAATAATTTTTTTAAAGTTGTTTCATTTTTTAAAAAATTTGTGGTTATCTGTTTTTTATCTGGAGATGGACCATAGCAGACTTTTTTTTGCTTTTTATTATTTTTTGAGAAAAATCATATCTCATTTTTTAAATTATTTTTTGAATTTTTGTTAATTTTTATTGAAGTATAGTTGATATACAAGGTTATATAAGTTACAGTTGTACAATATATTGATTCACAGTTTTTAAAGGTTATGCATGTATGCATGCTCCGTGGTGTCTGACTCTTGGTGACCCCATAATCTGCAGCCCACCAGGCTCCTTTGTCCATGGAATTTTCCAGGTAAAAATACTGGAGTTGGTAGCCATTTCCTTCTCCAGGGGATCTTCCTGACCCAGGAATTGAACCTGTGTCTTCTGCATTGCAGGTGGATTCTTTACCACTGAGCCACCAGGGAAGCCCTTAAAGATTATACTTCATTTAGAGTTATTGTATAAAGGGATTGGCTTTGTTCCACACTTCTCTTCAGTGATTCCCAGTTACCCTTTACTAATTCCAAATTCCTCAGCCTAAAACAAAAGCCTCATCTCTAGATACTCCCTCTTCCTGTGTGCTATAGAGGTACATATATCAAAAATTTTTTAACATACTGGTTGTTTCTTCTACCTAGAATGCCTCTTTCATTCTTCCCATCTGATGAATTGCTGCTTTTTCTCCCCTAAAACTGACTTAAGTATCACTTTTTTCTGAAAAATGTACTTTCCTCTGTCTCACTACTACTAGCAAGAGATGGTCACTTCCTCCTCAGTGCGTGTGTCTACTATAGTTTTCACATGACATTAGAACTGCATACTTTGTGTTTTTAATTAGACAGTGAGTTTTTAAAGTGAGGGGCTGTATCCTATTTATTTTTACCTTCCTGAAACCTACTAATAGCACTCTGCCTAGCATGAGTTGCACAAGAAGTTTTTTTTTTGGTTTGGAATTTAGAGCTGAGTTTTAGCTTCTCTAGGGAGAATTTTTTTTAAAGTAAAAGACAGCCTTTAAAAAAAAGACAGCCTTGCATTTGTAGTTCAATTGGGAAAGGTGAATCCACTATGAGTAGTTGATATTTAGCTAGTCATTAAATACCTAAAATTCATAGTTTGAGTTAACATTTTCATATTGTATTCCCTGATACACATTTTAGTAGTGTTCTTTAGGGGAAAATGGGACTAAATGATCAAATAAGTTTCGAAAACGTGGGTTAAATAAAGTTAAACATATTTCTTATGGATTGTAAATCCCCTGAAAGGGAGATAAAATGTGTAATATTTATCTAACTTGTTTGAGCATAGAACCCTTTTTTCAAGAAATATTTATTGATAATGTGTGAAATGTTAGTTTTGTGCATAGCAGAGTTTGGAAGTGAAGTGAAGTGAAGTCGCTCAGTCGTGTCCAACTCTTTGCAACCCCATGGACTGTAGCCTACCAGGTTCCTCCGTCCATGGGATTTTCCTGGCAAGAATGCTGGAGTGGGTTTCCATTTCCCTCTCCAGGGGATCTTCCTGACCCAGGGACTGAACCCGGGCTTCTGCATTGTAGGCAAATGCTTTTACCGTCTGAGCCACCAGAGTTTGGAAGCAATGTTCTAACTTAATAATTTTTTACTACAAAAATTGAATATTATAGACAAAGTAAGTTCGGGCACAGAGGGAGAAAGAATTCTGACTTTTTTTCCCCCAGTGATAGGTTAATGATGTTAATGGGTGAGAAGGGACAATGATTTTCTTAAGCACAAGCCTCTAGAGCCAGCATCAAGGTTTAGGTGAGGGTAGAGCTAGATTTCTGTGATGTGCATGGCCTGATTACCTGGGAGTAGAAAGATCTGAATAGTAGTAGTGTAGCTCTTAGAGGAAATTCACCCTAAAGAGGCAGTGGGTAAACTGTCTGCATGCTTACGGAACAGAGTAGCTACAGTCTGACCTCTCTCAACAGAGGGAATGTTCCACTAATATGCATCAAGTACCATTTCCTTCCCCAGGGGATCTTCCTGACCCAGGCATCAAACCTGGGTCTCCTGCATTGCAGTTGGATTCTTTACAGTCAGAGCTACCAAAGCATTAATTAGGCATTATACAGTGAGATTAAAAAGCTGGAATTAATGCTATAGTTTTTTCAATCTCTGATAATGAGGCTCAGATAGTGAAGTATCACTAAAATGCATAAAAGAAAATATAAGGTTTCTCAATTAATCTATATAAATACTCATATTTGTCAATAATTGAGTCAGTTGTGGGATAATAGTTTCTGCCTTTCAAGTGTTCATAAACTGTGGACATTTTCTGTGGAGAATAAAATAAGCTTGCAACTTGATATCAGTTTTCCGTGAGGTTAGTAGACATTTTTTTTCTACAAATAATCCATTGGGGTTAAGGCAGCACATTTTATGTATGTTCCAGTATGGTATCATATCTTTTAAATTTTTCTGCCGTTTTTATGTCTTTGGTATTCCTCTTAAAAAGTAACTAGTGGTAATTCTTTTATAAAATCTTGACAGTGCTGTAAACCAAAGGTCATTAAAATAATTGAATCACTAGTTTATCGGAGGCTTCCTAAGTGGCTCAGTGGTAAAGTATCCACCTGCCAATGCAGGAGATGCAAGAGACCACAGGTTTGATCCCTGGGTTGAGAAGAGCTCCTGGAGTAGGAAATGGCACCCACTCCAGCATTGTGCATGGAAAATTTCATAGACAGAAGAACCTGGCGGCTACAATCCATGGGATTGCAAAGAGTCAGACACAACTGAGCATGCATGCACATAAATGAGTCAAATTCATTCAATCAAAGAGTGGGATGGTGGTTGCCCGAGGGAAATGAGTTACTCATCTACAGACATAAAGTTTCAGAATGAAATGAACAAGGTCTAGGGAATTCCCTGGTGGTCCAGTGGTTAGGACTCTGGGCTTTCAATGCTGTGGTCCTGGCCTCTATCCATCTCAGTCAGGGAACTGAGATCCCACAAGAGGCGTGGTGTGCCCATTAAAAAAAAAAAGATGAACAAGTTATAGAGGTCTTCTGTAACTATTATACATATCAGCAATAATATATTAAATTATTGATATACACATTGAATATGTACACTTAAAAATTTAAGAGAGTAGATCTCATGTTAAATGTGCTTACCATAATAAAATAGAATTGAAAAAAAGAAAGTCAAAGGAAATAATCAAGAGAAGAAATCAGTATAATAGAAAACAAAATACAGTAGAGAGGATCAACAAAGATGAAAATTGGTTCTTAACCTTTTCAAATAAAATTGATAATCCCCTGCAAGTCTCTTGAAAAAAGGAGGGTACAAATAAATCATGAATAAAAAATGGGACATCATTCCAGAACCTATACCTCCAGACATTAAAAAGATGAAAAAGTATGAAGAAATTCTTAAACCAGTTTTGACCACAATATTTTTTCAAATAATCTGAACTTTTCTTTTCCCCAAATAGGCACAGCAGCAGAAAATCTTCACTGTTACTCTGCAGAAGCAAAATAATGTAAAGTTTGGAAAGACTATGTATATAAATGATAGAATTTCAGAAGAAAGGAATGAAATTGTATTGAAACATGCATTTGAGGAAGAGGATGAGAATGAAGAGGAGGTGATGGGAATTTGTTTCTTTTTCTATTTTTTTGTTTTTATCTGTTCATTCATTCCTTTCTTTTCTTCCCTTTTTCCTTTCTTTTCTTCCTCCCTCCCTCATCTATTTTTGGGTGGTTTTTTCCGCTTGAGTTGTAATGTCTCTGTGAGTCTTGCCATGTGTAAAGTGAACTTAAGTAGATCGCTTTGTAATGATATTAGAACAAAAGAATCATCTAAAATGTTAGATGGCATAGTGGGCAAATATAGATTATCTATATAAGATATAGATAATAAAATATAAATTATGTCTTATATATAACATAAATAAGATATAGATTATATTTGTAAGCTACAGATAGTTTAACCTAGGTGTTCTGCAATAATTAACAGTAAAAGTATAAATTTAATTTTTTTTGTAGTGATCGCTCATAATTTAATTACCTGTGGCAAACATTTAATTGCATGATGGCTTAACCTTGCCATTTAGACTAATTCTGGATACCCTCCCTTTTTTTCCTTTGGTTGGTGCTGAGATAGTACAAAGTAATTTTAGTATGATTAAAGTTAAATTTTTAATTTCTTAAAAAAGTTTTATTAAGTCTAGAAATCTTGAAATTGTCCTTAAATATTTTCTTTCTTTTATTCTCTATGTTCAAATTAATTCCTTGTCAAATTCATTCATTCTTTTATTCTTTCTACAAAGTCATCTGTTGAGCCTACTTTTTATCTTTTCTGTTGAATTTCTTTTGAATTAGTTAATACCATAAGAAGTCTAGTATTCCCAATTGTTTATAAGTTTTGCCTTGTCAATGAGATTTTAAATTCTTTTTTTAAGAACACTGTTAGGGTGTAATAAGAACCTTTAATTGATTGATTAAAAAGGAACCATATAAATATATGTGTCCGTGGCTTCTCTGTGGTTGTGGGAACCACTGAGTGTTCAATGTGTACATTTGCATTATATGCCTTGAGGATGAGTGAGTCTGTATGTATTTATGAGTGTGTGTGTATATGTATATATATGTATATTAGTATTTGTATGTATGTATATACATATATTTACATATACAGTGGATGTCTGATATACAGACAAATAAACTGCCTTAAAGGGTTTAATGTCTTTCTAATGTGGAATTAATGTGACCTGAATGGTCCCTTGGAATAAAATAAACCTTTTTAAAATCTGCTTTTTTGTTCTTCTTAATCAATATTCAGAGAATCTCTATCTTTTCTCCCTTGAAATTCAGAATGGTGAAATGAACCATCTAGTCGTTGTATCTCAATTTTCCTGAATCTGTTTTGTGTATCTTTCAACTGTTGGAAGCATTGCCATCTTCCCCTTCCCCTAAATCCATACTCTAAGAGAAACTTGGTTGTTTCCCTGTTCTTTCAAATCTATTTAATTATTACTACATTTTATTTCTTTCATTTTCACAAATAAGTAACTCTATAATAAAAATAATTTAAGTTCACTCAGAGGATTTGTAAGAATAGAAATGTGTTTCTTTAAAAAAAATTTATTTCACAAGTTTGGGAAACTTTATATTACTGTTTCTTTCATTGTAAAGTGTACTATATTTATTTATTTTTAATAATTTTATTTATTTATTTATAAAGACCCATTCTGGGTCTTCACCGCTGCGTGAGTTTTCCTCTGGTTGCGGAGAGCAGGGGCTGCTCTCTGGTTGTGATGCACAGGCTTCTCACTGTGGTGGCTTTTCTTGTTGCAGAGCTCAGGCTTAATTGCTCCCAGGCACGTGGGGCCTTCCTGGCTCAGGGATCGAACCTGTGTCTCCTGCACTGTCAGGCGGATTCTTTACCACTGAGCCACCAGGGAAGCCCTAAAGTGTACTTTAAAAATATTATTAACGTCTCAGAATGAGGATTCATCTTAAAATTGTTGATATTAAAGTTTCAAGTGGTAGTGTTTTTTTCTTTTTTAGTGTTCCATAAGATAATAGTGATAATATCTTAAATTTGATGAAATAATGATAAGTGATGCATAAGGGAAGGAACTTCATCTGTAACTAAGTCGTACATTTGTGCACTCTCTTTTTCAGAAGCAGTAATTATATATCTAGTTATCCATAGCAGTTTTCTGATAATCTATTAAGCATGTTAAAGATATACAGTCTCCCCACTTTATTGACCTATAACCTAAAATGATCAACAACGATGATAAATATATAAAGCATAAGGTATGAACAGGTGCCAAAACATAATAAAAAGGCATTGTGTTTCTATTATATGCTTTTTATAGTTGATACATGTTATAACATGAAATCTGTGAATCTTCTTGTCTAATTTTAACTTTATATTATTCAACAGTAGACTAGTAGTTTGACCTATAATCTTAAAAATTTGTTTTATTTTTTCAGGTCTTAACTGTACAAGATCTTGTTGATTTTTCCCCTGTTTACCAATGTTTGCATATTTATTCTGTTCTGGTAAGTATCTTTTGTATACGTGTATATGTGTATGTATACATATATGTGTGTATGCACATATGGGTGCATATTACTTATATTATTAAAAAGACATGTGTGCATTTTAGGCCTGCTTTTCTAAAGGCTGACTACAAGTTCATTGAGCTATAAATCTACATGCAGTATTTATTTGTGAAGTATCCCCTGCGTGTGAGGCATTTACTTCTTTCTTCAACTTATGATGTACTTTGAAGTATACTTTTCATGTATAGAAAAGTTCTTTCATTTAAAAGAACTTTCCATTTCTTCCTTCTTGGCTCTGTACTGTTGTATCACAGTTACTGTTAAATATGTTACTTCCATATTTGTTATGCCAGACTACATTGTTTTCATTTTTGGTTCAACAATTATCCTTTTAAAAATAGCACTATTCTGATATAATTCACATACTACAACATTTACCTTTCTCAGATACATAGTTTAGTGATTTTAGCATATTTACATGGATGTGCAACCATTACAAATAGTTTCTGAACATTTTATTAGTACAAAAAGAAACCTCTTACGTGTTAGCAGCCACTCCTTACTCTCCTCTCACCTCAGTCCCTAACAAGCACTAATTTACTTTCTGTCCCCGTGAATTTGCCTATTCTGGGTATTTCATATAAATGGCATCATCATATATGTGGCCTTTTGCGTTCAGCTTCTTTCATGTGGGTAGAAGTTTAAGATATTAATTGAAATTACTCTTCTTTTTTAATGAAGACATTTAAAGTTGTAAATTTCCTCCTAACCTCTGGTTTAGCTGCAGTCTCTGAGTTTTGATGTATTGTGTTTTTGTTTCCATTTATCTCAAAGTATTTTCTAATTTCCTGTGATTTTTTCTTTAACCCACTAATTATTTAATGGAGTTAAATAACTTATTTATTTTAAATAACTAAACACCAAGATGGAGTTTAATCTCCATGTTGGTGAAGTTCCGTAAAGTTCTTCTGTTATTGATTCCTAATTTAATCCCATTGATTAAATCAGAGATCATGTATTGTATGATTATAGTCCTTTTAAATTTATTGAGGCTTGTCTTACGGCATCACAAATGCTTTATCCTGGAGAATGTTCCATGTAAACTTAAGAATAATATATACCTGGCTGTTGCTTGATGCAGACTAATGGTAAACCATGTTAGAAACACTATATATTGTCCTATGGTGAGATGTGCGTAGTTCTTATACAACATGTTCAGAAGTTGAGGCTTGATAGCTAATTTTCTTACTTAGTTTCCTTCACTGACAGCCATATTTTCTTTGGTCAGTCAAAAATGTATAAAGCCTAAGTGATAAGTTGGGTAACTATCAAATTATTTGAGCTTACCTTTAGTTTTCTTAATTGTCATGACTCCATACAAGGTAATTGTCTATGAACTATAATGTGAAAAGCTTGTTCTTGGTATTCAATATGAAATACCATTCCACATTTAATTCTAGTTGTTAGAAGCTGAAAAATGACCCTTATGGGATAAAGAAGTTATCTGTTTACCAGTGTGTTTGTGTTATGTGTGTTTTTATTACTCTACTGACTTTATTTTAGGGTGATGAGGAAACGTTTGAAAATTATTACCGAAAACAAAGAAAGAAACAGGCAAGACTGGTATTGCAACCCCAGTCAAATATGGTAAGTATATAGAAATTTTGAATTGATTATGTTGTCAGTTTTTAACCTGTTTAATTTCTTTAGAGCATACATTCCACTGCAAATATTTATTGCATACCTACCATTGCCAGTAATTGGTTTAGGTGTGAAGGTTATAGTAGTTCAAATGGATGAGTCCCTTCTCTCATGAGTTTACATTCTATTAGGGAAGACAGACTATAAATAAATAAGACAAATAAATATATGAAATGTCAGGGAGTGGTAACTAGTTTCTGACAGTATGGTAGACTGAGTACCTTAATTAAGTATTCTACTGAAAAAAACAACTAAAGATGCTGGATAAAACATTTTTTAAAATCTTAAATTCTTTTTATATGCACTGAGGATCACATCGGAAAGTATAGTCCTGACAAAGACTAAATAAGTAACCTGAAGGGGCTATGTTTGTGGGATTTTTATCAGTCATTCTTAAGAATGCATGTATTTTTTGGCTATAAAGTTGTGACATATTTGCTGTAGAAAAATGAGGAAAAAATGAAATAAAACAATCCATAATGTAAAAAAACTAAGTCAATGTGAAACTGTTCTATATGTTGGTTATGGTGATACGTATTTGTGAAAACTTATAGAAGCAACACATGAAAAAGAGCTTTATTGATGTAACTTATACCTCAGTACACCTAAATATAAGATAAACCAAATAGGAATACTTAAATGAAGACAAATCCAGACAGGCATAATGAAACACTGCGTGGGCTCTAAGTCACTTCAGTCATGTCCTACTCTTTGCGACCCTAAAGACTGTAGCCTGCCAGGCTCCTCTCTCCATGGGATTCTCCAGGCAATTACTGGAGTGGGTTGTCATGCCCTCCTCCAGGGGATCTTCCAGACCTAGGGATTGAACCTGCATTTCCTGTGGCTCCTGTATTGCAGGTGGATTCTTTACCACTGAACCCTGGGGTAAAGCCCCAGTGAAGCCCTAAATGTAGCTTTTTCCCTAAGGGGAATCTGCTAAATGGGAAAGCATGAGTTTTAAGGATGTATAAGTATGTAGAAGTTTTAAGGCCAGAGTCACCCAAAGAGGGTGATGAGAAATTCTCTCCTTTGCAAGGCTGAGACTCCAAAGAATTATAGCTCGTTATTGGGATGACCTAGAGAGAAAGCCATCTTGCAAAACCTCTCAGGTCCTTCTGCCAAACATCCTAAAGAAAATTGCCTATCCCCAGTCCTGGTGCTGAGTGAACAAAGGAAAGAATCCCAGATAATTCATAAGAAGCAGTTCTTAACATGTGTTTGCAATTCAATTTCATTCTACTTGGAGCATCAAAAAAATCTCAGGCTGAAAATTTAAAGTCGTTCCATTTTGATGTTGTCTCCAGGTGTCTACTAGAAGCAAATGCAGATCTTCTCTGAACCTTCATACCAAGTTAAAAAATATCCACAGTTAAAGTTTCAATAGGAAAATTAACAATTCATACTCAGAACTAATTATTGAACAAGTGAGAACCTTTAGAAATATTGACAACAGAAATAAATAGTAAAAGACTTTCAGTATTTGAGTTATTAGGCATAGAATATAAAAGTATTTTATATAAAAATATTTATTATTTTTAAAGAAAGAAAAGCTTGCCCTTATCAATAGAGAACCATAAACTATAAAGGAACTACCCAAAAAAATGTGAAAAAAATCAAGTAGAACACCTAGTAAAGATTTATTAGCCAAAATGAAAAATTTTGTGAGGAGCTTTTAACAGCTGATCTTAGTTGACATGAAGAAATTATCTAGCTCAACATCACTCATTATCAGAGAAATGCAAATCAAAACCACAATGAGGTACCATTTCATGCCAGTCAGAATGGCTGTTATCCAAAAGTCTACAAGCAATAAATGCTGGAGAGGGTGTGGAGAAAAGGGAACCCTCTTAGACTGTTGGTGGGAATGCAAACTAGTACAGCCGCTTTGGAGAACAGTGTGGAGATTCCTTAAAAAACTGGAAATAGAACTGCCATATGACCCAGCAATCCCACTCCTGGGCATACACACCGAGGAAACCAGATCTGAAATAGACACGTGTACCCCAATGTTCATTGCAGCACTGTTTATAATAACCAGGACATGGAAGCAACCTAGATGCCCATCAGCAGACGAATGGATAAGAAAGCTGTGGTACATACACACAATGGAATATTACTCAGCCATTAAAAAGAATACATTTGAGTCAGTTCTAACGAGATGGATGAAACTGGAGCCCATTATACAGAGTGAAGTAAGCCAGAAAGATAAACACCAATACAGTATACTAACGCATGTATATGGAATTTAGAAAGAGGGTAATGATAACCCTATATGCAAGACAGAAAAAGAATCACAGATGTATAGAACAGACTTTTGGACTCTGTGGGAGAAGGTGAGGGTGGATGATCTGAGAGAATAGCATTGAAACATGTATATTATCAAATGTGAAACAGATTGCCACTCCAGGTTTGATGCATGAGACAAGTGCTCAGGGCTGGTGCACTGGGATGACCCAGAGGGATGGGATGGGGAGGGAGGTGGGAGGGGGGTTCAGGATGGGGAACACATGTAAATCCATGGCTGATTCATGTCAATGTATGGCAAAAACCACTACAGTATTGTAAAGTAATTACCCTCCAACTAACATAAATAAACGGGAAAAAAAAGCAATTATCTAGATGATATCACAGAGAGCAACTTGAACTCTGATACACTTCTGATAGGTATGAATATTGTAACTATTTGGAAAATAGGCAATTTGTTATAATGTTAAGCAAACACTTATCATATGACCCAGAAATCCCACTCCTAAGTTTTTACCCATAAGAATTGAAAATGCATCTACATAGTGGCTTATATATGAATATTTATAGTAACTGTATTCATAAATGCTAGAAACTAGAAACATCCCAAATGTCTATGAGGTAACGAATAGATAAACAAATTGTTGTACTACTATATAATGGAATGTTATGTACTCAGCAGAAGAAAGGGAACTGATACATGCAATGACATGGATAAATCTTTTTTCTTTTTTTTTTTTTTTAAACACGTAAAGTGTTTATTAGGAGGAAAAGGAGTATAGTATGTGTGGATAAATACACAGGTGAGCTCAGAGAGAGGGTCCCTGAGTCGCTGTCTCATGGCAATTGAAATCACTTATATAGGGCATTTCTTCTGGATTTCCTTTGGCCAGTCATTTTGATTTGTCTGGTTCACAGTCCATATTTGGTATATCTCAGGATCCTCTTGACATGGATAAATCTTAAAAGCATTACTGGAAGTGAAAAAATTCAGATACAACAAAATTACATGTAGTGTAATTTGTGTTATATGACATTTTTGAAAAGGCAAAACTGTAAGATAGAATGGGATCAGTGGTGAAGGGTTAGGGATTGGGCAAAGTGATTCACTACAAAGGGGCAGAAGGGGAACTTTGTTATGAGATAGAATTATTCTCTATCTTGATTTTGGTGTGGTTTCACTATGTAAAGAAGGTTAACTTTGCTTTCTGTAAATTATAACAATAAATTTGACTTTAAAAATAAAGATAAGAGAAGACCTTAAAAGTACCCAGAGAGAAGAGGTTATTTTCAAATAAACAAGACAGTGGAGTATTTTCAATGCTGAAGGAAAAGAACTGTCTACCTGGGATTCTCTATTCAGTGGAACAAAGACAAAGATAGGCATTTTCACACAAAGAGGAGGAGAGTTTGTTACTGAGACGCCCTTAGAAGGAAAGAAAAGACTGTAGTCAAAAAGAAAGTGATGCCAAATGGAATAAATGAGATGCTGAAAGAAATGAATAGCAAAGAAAGTATAAGTATGTGGATAAATCTGTGTTGACTATAGAAAATAATACAGTATTATGGATAGAATTTAAAACAAGATAGAATCTTATCTTTAAAACAAGATAGAATCAAAATGCACAATAATAATACCATAAATATTAGGGTGAATAGCATAAATATTAGGAAGTTATTGAAACTGAACTGTTTTGGGATTATCCAGAAAAGAATAAAATTATTAATTAATTTTAGAGTTTGATTATTTAAGTATGCATAATGTAATTTCTGTAACCATTAGAAGAATAGAAACAGTATATAGTTAAATATAATTTAAAAAGCTAAAGTTATAAAAAATTCATGTCTTAGAGCTGATAAAAATGTTAATTTGAATATATAAGGACTTGATAACATTGACTCAAAGTATTTAAAGCAAAATTGCTGCAACTAAAAGGGTAAATTGAAAAATTCATAAGCATTGTGGATGCTTCAGTATCTTATAAGCCATTAGACAGAATAGCAGTAAGAATACAGAACATGTTTAATAATAGGCTTATCTAATAGGCTTAAAGCTCAACATTCAGGAAACTAAGATCATGGCATCTGGTCCCATCACTTCGTGGCAAATAGATGGGGAAACAGTGGAAATAGTGGCTGACTTTATTTTTGGGGGCTCCAAAATCACTGCAGATGGTGATTGCAGCCATGAAATTAAAAAACGCTTACTCCTTGGAAGGAAAATTATGACCAGTCTAGATGGCATGTTAAAAAGCAGAGACATTACTTTGCCAACAAAGGTCCGTCTAGTCAAGGCTGTGGTTTTTCCAGTAGTCATGTATGGATGTGAGAGCTGGGCTGTAAAGAAAGCTGAGCACAGAAGAATTGATGCTTTTGAACTGTGGTGTTGGAGAAGACTCTTGAGAGTCCCTTGGACTACAGGGAGATCCAACTAGTCCATCCTAAAGGAGATCAGTCCTGGGTATTCATTGGAAGGACTGATGTTGAAGCTGAAACTCCAGTACTTTGGCCACCTGATGTGAAGAACTGACTCATTGGAAAAGACCCTGATGCTGGGAAAGATCGAGGTCAGGAGGAGAAGGGGACGACAGAGGATGAGATGGTTGGGTGGCATCACCGACTCAGTGGACATGAGTTTGGGTAAACTCCAGGAGTTGGTGATGGACAGGGAGGCCTGGTGTGCTGTGGTTCATGGGGTCGCAAAGAGTCGGACATGACTGAGCGACTGAACGAAACTGAACTGAACTGAATAGACTGGTGGTCCAGTGGTTAAGACTCAGCACTTTCACTGCTGTGGGCCCAGTTTGGTCCCTGATTGAGGAACTAAGATCCCACAAGCCATGCAGCATGGCCAGAAAAAAAGAATTCTGTTTCAATACCTGTAAAAACACTTTTTAAAAGTACATATTGAACATTGTAAAATGTGACAACATACTATGTTATGAAGCAGGTATCAAAACATATCAAACTTTTGTGTCATGTAGACTCTATTCTCTGATCATAGTATTTTTAAGCCAAAAGTGTAATAACAGCCTCCTCCCTGAAAAAAATCCAGATGTTTGAAAATTTTGATCACTTTCATGAAATAAAATACAACATTTGAACTTAATTGAAATATTTCATGTAATAAGCTCATGAAATTCAAATAATCAAATATTTTCTTTTTGTTAAAATTATGAACAATAGGAAATTGTAGACCACTTCAGAGGAATTTGACTTTTATTATGAATCAGATAAAAAATCATTAGAAGGTTTTTAGCAAACGATATATTTATTTGATTATTTTTGAAAAGTACTGTTCTGGCAGCTGTCTGGAGAATAGACTAAGGAAACAAGCCTGAAAGCTTGGAAGGCTAGGTAGGTGAATGATGTAATAGGCCAAGTGAGAGATGTTAGTGGATTGAATTAGCCTGCTAAGACGAAGGTTCTGACTTTTTAATTTGCTTATTTTGTCTCTTTTCGAACGCAAATTTCATGAGGGGTAAGGACTTTTTGTTATTTACCAGTGTATCCCTCGTGCCTTAAAATATATGCTTCTTATAGTAGACTATCAATAAATATTTGTTAACAAATGTTGTACTGATTTGGAACTACTTTTATGTTACTGATACCTATTGTTTTAAATTGATTTTTATTTTTCATTTAAAGCATGAAACAGTTGATGGCTATAGAAGATATTTCACTCAAATTGTAGGGTATGTATCTAATATGGCAACAAATATTATTTTGATATTGTGTTAAATGTCAGAACTAATTATTTTCTATTTAGGTTTGAATTTTGTTTCAGCTCGTTATTTTGCAATTGCTGTTTTTAGGTTCTTTGTGGTGGAAGATCACATTTTACATGTGACCCAAGGATTAGTAACCAGGGCATACACTGATGAACTTTGGAACATGGCCCTCTCAAAGATAATTGCTGTCCTTAGAGCTCATTCAGTAAGTTAGATAATTTATGTTATTAAATTTTTAATTCAGTTACTTCAAGAACTTATGAATTGGATAGTGTCAGAAGAAAGTGTACCTTCATTAGTTCTAAATTTTTTTGTTAATTGTCAGATTTGGAGGTAGTAATGTTAGGCCTTTGTTTGTGTGGTAATATTGAGCTGTGATTTTGTAACTGACTGGGGCTTGCTGAAGACACTTTCAGTCCAGCGTTATAGAAGATGGAGAATTATGCTGTTCTCATTAGTCTCAACTGACCTCTTCATTAGATCACTGAAAAGCACCATGAAGAAAGGGTTTTTAATTATCATTCCACATTCTTTGTTTCCAAAATAAACTCCACCATTAAAACTCAATAGAACTTGTTCTTCAATGTTTATAGCTTATTTGCAGTAATACACTTATAAATGTCCTAAAAATAATATGCAGTTGTCAAAATTTAAACTCATTTGGAGTAGTGAATCTTTAAGTAATGAAATCTTTTTTATGAAGAAAGGTAAAACGATAAAATATTTTTATAATATGCCTTTTGCAGAAGTAAAAATCATGTTATAAGGACTAGTGAAATTAATAATTTCTTAGTGTGGACTTTTTCTTAGGATAATTTTGGAAGCTTGCCTTCAGTAAAATCTCCCCAAACTTGAAATTTTATAATCTATTTTTTAAAATTTTATTATTAAGAATAGAGATTGAAAATATTTTAAAGAAAGATTATTAGTTTAAGTGATACTTAGATTATAAATACATTATATTTTTACTTATCAGGGACATAGATTCTGGGTACACTATTTGTCCAATGAACTACAACTTTTTCTGTCATATATAATAAAGAACAATATATTTTATCATGGTTTATATTTAGATCAGCTATGAATATGTAATATTGTAGTATGCTCTCTATTAATTCCATGACATCATGTTTGAAATCATTTTATAGTAAATGCAATATATCATATTTAAATCTTACTAAATGCTATTAAAGGAACAAGAGTGAATTTCACTATCCTTTTGAAATTAATTATTTTCCTTTGATGGAGTACTAAGAAAATAAATTGTCACTTAGAAAAATATATTGATTGTATCTCTTTTATAATAGAATAAATAAATAATTGAAAAGTAGAAATACAAACCATTTTTTCAATTTGAAGTAACTAGTTCTTTAAAATCTAAAGACTTTTTTGTAAATATAAGCATTGTTGCTTTGACAAAAGTAAGTGTGCGCAAATTTCAGGAAAATTTCTTTTCATATAGTACCTAAAGTGGTCTGTCATGTCATGATCTTTCCCTAAGAATTTTTTAATGAATAGAAGTTAGCTGTGAATTTGATAATCAGGACTTTAAATTTATTGTAAGTCAAGCAAATTTAAGGAAAAATTTTCAAGTTTTATTTCTTAGTTTTTAACCAAGTGACTCTGGTGTGTGTTTGTTTGTTTGTGTTTCTACCCCCACTTACCCTTCATTCTCCCAGTCTTATTGCACTGATCCTGATCTTGTTCTGGAGCTGAAGAATCTCATTGTAATATTTGCAGATACTCTACAGGTGGGTGATAATCTGATATTCAGTTAATGGCTATTTGAGCACATAAAACTATTCAAAATATAGTGTAGACCATACTCATTTCTTGTATTGTGACTTAATGGTAGTAAATTAGTAATAATCAAATGTTTACTTATGTATTGATATTCTCCTGTCATGCAGAACTTTTCATACTACTGCCTTCCTGATTATGAAGATTGGACAGAGATCAGGGAATATCACCATCTGTTAAAATATTGGTCATTCTATTGGAGTAGATATAGTACTTTTGCAGTTAAAAAAAAGTACACAATGTAGTGGAAAAAACCCTGAACTAGAAATTAGAATATTAAAGTTCTGCCTGAGGACAGTGAACATGAACTGTGGAATCACAAAGACCCGAGTTTATGTTCAGCTTTTGCTGTTGACTAATTGTATGTTTACAAGTTTTCTGAACTTCAGATCCTCATTTGTGAAAGTGGATTTATTAATTATTAGTTTTCAGAATTGTTTGGAGTTTTAAATGTGATACTGTATATGAAAATAAATGCTAGTTTGAAAGCTGTATGTACTCATTTCTTTCCTAATTTCAAGTGTGCTATGATTGTAAGCATATCACTTTACTTTGCATTTTGGATTTTTTTTCTTTTTAAAATAAGATTAAAACTGAAGTGTCTGAAAACTCATTGTCTTTGTGGTTATCAGTATCAAAGTTTTGAACTTGTCCCTCATCTTTGATCACAGATAATACAGAATTGATTACGTTTTCATGCTTAAACATACGGGATTTTTGATAAATTTGATTGACTGATAGATGTTTGATTGGTTGATAAGTTTTCAACCATGCTTAAATTTATGAGGTTGTTATGTTTGGAATAACTTTTTGTGAAATATAGACCAGCATTTTCCAAAGTGTGATACTAGTTGTATGGTCAAAAATGTTTAGAAAATGCTGAGTGAAGTAAAAGAGATTTTCTACTAAGCAAGTTTATAGCATACACTTCCAAAGGTAAGGTGATTATGCAGCATTTTCCCAACATATCTGACTCTTAATCTTTTTTTTTCCCTTAGAGCATCTTTTTGATCTAGAGCTTCATAAAAAGGAAATGTTGGGGCTTTAGGAAATGCTGGGGCTTCCCTTGTGGCTCAGTTGGTAAAGAATCTGCCTGTAATGTGGGAGACCTGGATTCGATCCCTGGGTTAGGAAGATCACCCTGGAGAAGGGAAAGGCTACCCACTCCAGAATTCTGGCTTGGAGAATTCCATGGACTGTATAGTCCATGGGGTTGCAAAGAGTTGGACACAGCTGAATGACCTTTACTTTTAGGAAATGCTAAACTATTTGTTTTATCACAGGAGTTCATCCTAGAATAATAGTTATCTATTTTATTCTTAAACCTAAGGAGAAGATACCACAAGCTCCTTTAGTAAATTATTTTACTGCCTTATATCTTCATTAGTTTGCATGGCTTATATTATAAAACCAGAATAATTTGGGACTTTTTTTCTTTCATAAATTTTGTGACTAATGTACCTGGAATACTGATCTCTCTGCAAGAAAACTTTAGTAAGTTTTATTAAAGACTGCCTTAATATTTGGGGCCTATTTTTAAGTAACTTGGAGTTTTGCTATCCTTAATGACTCAAAACATTGCTACTCAAAATATGGTCTGGGGATACCAGTTCAACAAATTGTTTGTTATGGATCCATAATGAAAAGAAATTTCTGTCATAATGTAGATCAACTGTGTCACTGAAGTACAAAATTTAGCTCAGTTTTTTGTTTTTGGTAACAATAGCAGCATTGATTGATATCAGTTACAGCACTGATTTATAGTCTGCTGTAAACTCTTTAACTCTCTTTTAAAAACCATACAGACTGTTCTTGAATTGTCATTTTGAGTACAACTGTAGATTCAGTTTTAGATTAAGTATTTGGTGTGGTTGCAAGGAACTCTGCAGAGAATCAAAGAGTAGTAGGCAATATTCAGGTTACAGAGTTGTTAAAAAAGCAACATTGATGAATGCATAAACCCTTGTTAATATACCTTTCTAATCTTACTGCTTTGAAATTAAGTTGAGGAAAACAAATCAGTTCTTGCTTATTTAGAAATCATGTAGTATTTTCATTTCACTGAAATGAAAATTTCATTGACAAGCTGATTATTAGGTAGATCTTACATTGAATTAAATAAATACTGGCTTTTCAAGTTGTACTTAGTAATTGAAAAGTTGAGAGAATTAAAGATGGTCTTTTCTAATTAATCTTTAATTAAAGCATATTGCACAATATTTCATTTTAAAAATTGGCACTCTACCACCCTAAGGGAATTTTTCTTTTTAAAATGTTACTATTTCATCACCTAAAACAAAGCTAACTGAACAATAAAGTGAAAAATCAAAACACAACATAGCATGTTCATAGTTCTGCTTACTGCCTATTAAGCAAATAAAAAGTAAGCATTTATTGATTCATTCATTAACCTTTTTTGAGCACCTGCTATGTGCTAACAGCTGGATAATATGATATATATAAAAATCAATACAACAGTAGGGACATAAAGATTCTTGGGTTTAAGAAATTGTTTAGTTGTAAACAAATAAGATGTATAATAAGACATACTAATTTAGTAATGTGTTAAAGAACTTTGGGCTCTTGGAAGATAGAATGATAACTTTAATTCCAGGAGTTGGGAAGGGTTATATGGAAAGTTGAAATGTGAGCTGGATTTTGAAGGAAATGTGAGTTCAGTAAGTTAGATATGAAGGAAGAGGCATTAATGACAGGCAAGTAGCATGTGTCAGTTATAGGTAACTGATTATACTATGTCACCATAGTATAGTATGGTGTACTTTGGCCACTGGATACAAACAGCTGACTCGTTGGAAAAGACCCTGATGCTGGGAAGGATTGAAGGCAGAAGGAGAAGAGGGCGACAGGGAATGAGATGGTTGGATGACATCACCAATTCAATGGACATGAGCTTGGGCAAACTCCGAGAGATGGTGAAGAACAGGGAAGCCTGGAATGCTGCAGTCCATAGAGTCACAAAGAGTCAGACATGACTTGGCGACTGAATGACAACAACAAATAGTATGGTGGGCATGAGACTGGCTGACCAGCTTGGTGGTGTTAGAAATTGTAATGTTTAAATGTAAGCAAAAAAGGGTAGAGAGTGGTAATGAAACTGATTAGGTAGTTTTAGCCAGATTGTGGCATGTCTTGTGAGACTTTTGTAAGCCTCCTCTAGGGGAATGGTATGATCAGATTTGCACTTTTAGTTGATAATTTTATGAGTTGGCAATAGAGTGAGTTGAGAGAGACAGATGGTTGGAATTTCAGTTTAGAAAGCTTTTACAGTGATCTAGGCAGGGATGTTAAGGACCTAAAATAAAACAGTGGTACTGGAAAGATTTCTGAAGAAAGAAAGGTAGTAGATGATGGAGAAAAATGATAGGTTTGAATGAAATTTTAATGTAAAGGAGGCAAAATCAAAAGAATCTGATGAGTGATTAGATGTTTGTTTTGGGGGCATTTAGATGACATTTAGGCTTCTTTCCTGATAAATTGGATTGATGATAGAACTATTAACAGGAATAGGAAGTAGGAAGAACACTTGGTTTAGTAGGAAGATATGAGTTTAATGTGCTTGTTGGTGGGCTGGAGATGTCTAATAGCTGTTGGAATTAAATATTTAGAATTTATAGAGATGTAGCTAGAATACAGATTGAGAATAGTCAGTGAATATAGTGTTTGAAGTCAATTGACTTGAAATTGCCCTAGAGAGCTAGAAGAAAAAAATTGAAGGATGGAGATAGAAGAATAAAGAATCCAGAAGGATTACTCATAGATAAAAGGAGAACAAGGAGAGAGAGTAATATTACAGAATTCAAAGCAGAGGAAACAGAAGTAAGATAGAATGAGAGATCATGGAATTTTCTATTTAGGATATACTCTGTGTTATTATTGACAGCAGTTTCAAAAACGGAATAGGAGTGGGAGTTAGATTGTAGTAGGTTTGGCTAGGGAAGGACAGAGGAGGCAGCTGCAGGGCACAGAAGATTGTAGGAGGGCTTTTTTGTTTCCTTTAGTTGTTCTCCTTTTAAAGATGGGAGGCAATTTAGCAAGTTTCTTTAATGAAGAGAAAGGAGGTAGTGGAAGTTAAAAATGCAACAGATTGAGTAGCTAATCCATGGAGCAGTTCCTGAAGGAGGAGATAGGATCAAGACCAAAGACGAAGAGGTGAGCCTTGAAGGGGAAGAGGGACAACTCTGATGTGAGCAGAAATGTTTGGTCCTAATATGGGTATGATTTCAGTGGATTTGGAGTTGCAAAGGAATAAAATTTTGGAGTGTCTGTTTGATAACTTTTCCCTGTACTACAAAGTCAGCACTGAATTGAAAGTACAGTGTTTCAGACAGAATGTATTCTCTTTTCTTCTATCTTATTTAGAGACTGCTTCCCAAGACGCAGTTACATGGATCAGTAATCTTGAACTTTTCCTCCAATTCTGACTTGTAATACTTTTTAAGGTTAACAGTGTAATCCAGACTGAAAAGAGAGAGAAGAAATGGAAAAATAATTCCAGCTTCATAAAACTTTCTAGACTCTTTTTTTAACTGGTGCAACTTAGTAGAAAGTCAAAAGAATATCTTTTTTTCATATTGTTGAGATGACATACAATTTGATATAATGATCACTTCAAACAGTTCTCTAGTATTCTGAACTTTTTAAAATGAATATCCTTATTTATTTTACTTGTTTATCTGCTTTTTGTGTGTGTGTTTTAGGGTTATGGTTTTCCAGTGAATCGACTTTTTGACCTTTTATTTGAAATAAGAGATCAATACAATGAAACATTGCTTAAGAAATGGGCTGGAGTTTTCAGGTTAGTCTAAGCCATGGTACCCTAATGTAATTAAAAAAAACTGCCAAATGATGAAGTAATTGTTTTTGCATTTAGCAGTAAAATTGCTTATAGTTATATTTTTATTGTGGTAAAATATGTGTAACTTAAAATTTACTATTTTAACCTTTTATGAATGTATAGTTCAGTTACATTAAGTATGTTCACACTATTGAAACCATCACTACTGTTCATCTCCAGAACTTTCTTATCTTCCTAAACTGAAACTCTGTACCAATTAAACAGTACCTCCCAATCTCTTTTTCTTCTAGTCTGTCCCCGGAAATCACCTTTCTACTTTGTCTTTGAATTTGACTACTCTAGTTACTTCATATAAGTGGTTTGTACATTTGTTTGGCTTTTGTGTCTGAATTTGTTTGGTTTTTTTGGTCTGGTTTATTTCACTAAGCATAATGTCTTCAAGGTTCATCCATGTTGTATCAGAATATCATTCCTTTTTTAAGGCTAAATAATATTCCACTGTGTGTATCATGTTTTATTTATCCATTCATCTCCTTATGGATATTTGAGTTGTTTTCACCTTTTGACAATTATGAATAATGCCACTATGAACATTGACAAACAGTTAGCTGTTTGGGTCCCTGTTTCAGTTCTTTTGGGCATATACCCAGAAGTGGAATTGTTGGATTATATAGTAAATAATTTTGAGGAACCTCTGTTCTGTTTTCCACAACAGTTGCACCACAGGTTCATGACTTATTTCCAGCCTCTCATTAAGATGCCAGAGCCATTTATCAGTTAGATATTCATTATCTACTGCCCAAACCATATCCTTCTCTTGTGTTCCTTACCTCTGCAAATGTCTGTGATGAGGTGAGATATATATCATTTGTCCATTTTCCTTATCTAGAAACCACAGATTCATTAGGATTATACTTTCCCTCATAATCATCATTTAGATTGTAAGTCCCATATATTCTACTTCTTAAAAACTGTTTCTGCCACTCCCTTTCTGCCTCCACAAATACAGCTTTAATTCAAATCCTCATCGCTCTTTATTTGGATCATTCTGTCTTTCTACCTGGCCTCTCTCTGTTCATTATTGTCTTTTTCCTTGTTTTTCCTCCACTGTGTGAAATTCTTCCTATGATATTTGTCTGCTTAAAACCTCAGATAATATTCCATTGCCTATAGTATAAAATCTGGGTCTCAGTTTGTCCACCTGCCCAGCCTCATTTTAAACCATGTCCTTTGCATATTTTATATCACAGTAATACTGCATACTTGTGGTTTTATTCAACCCCTCCCCACAGTCATAATTTTTATCCCTTATATATATATTTTTTCATCCCTTATATTTTTGCATGTTATGGTCCTTCCTTCGGAAATGCTATTCTCCTATAATCTCATTAGAAGTATTTCTTTTTATCTATAAAACCCCTACACGGCCCATCGGTTCTCTGTAAAACTTTTCATGAGATATCTCCCATCTAGTCTGATAAAGTTAGTTGCTTTTTTCCTTTGTCCTATATCTGAAACTTGTACCTCATTTACTGTCTGCATAACATCATTATAAACATAATCTGTTTGCATATCTCTCTCTCCTATTAGGCTTGAGAACAAAGATCTTGCTTTTATCTTCATGGGGGTAGAGAGTTTTCATTATAGTTAGCATAGAGACTAGCACATAATATATGCTCAAGAAATACTAATCAGACTGAATTATTGATCATAAAGAAGTTGATTGGACAGCAGGTATATTAGTATAGGCTGAGTTATGCCACTAACAAAAGTGCACAAAATCTCATTGGATAAAATAGGCATTTTATTTCTCACTTACACAGAGGTTTATAGTGGGTCTAGTAGTCCACGACTCAGGCTTTTGCCATTTGTGATTCTGCTTTCTCGACATGGGGGTCTCCCCTATCACTATGGGACAGAGGATCACACAGTTAGCTCATAAATGCTTTAGACTTAAAGCAACACATGTAACTTGTGTTCACAGTCTAGTGGCTGAAACTAGTCATATGACTGCCTGTTTGCAAGGAAAGCACATGGATATTTGGTGAGTAGTAAATGTGTCTACCTTATTAAGTGTAAAAGCTCCTTTTCTAAGTACGGCATTATGAGAGACAGACAAATGGAAGATACTGTTTTCATCTTCAGGGAGCTTATGATCTAGTTGGAAAGAGAACACAAAAGACATACAATTTGAGAGCTGTTCCTGTTAAGAAATATAACTGGGATACTTTTCATCTCATTTTTAGTTGTAATTAGTTCATTCAGACTATATCATCTTGGGAACTGTTCTAAGGAACTGAAGTACTTAAGGATGTAAAATAAGTAGAAAGAGGATCACACATTAATTTTGAGAGACACTTACTGGATACTGGATTTTACAATTCTGAGTGATTAGGCACTGTTTTCCTATTTATACCTTTAACTGACAAACAAAATTATTCTGTAATTATTGGGTTTTCTTCAAGTATTGTTCTGTAGCACTCTGTTGGTATGTTTTCTAATATTAAATTTTCAATTCTGTCTTCTTTCTTAACAGGGACATTTTTGAAGAAGATAATTATAGCCCCATCCCTATTGTTAGTGAAGAAGAATATAGAGCAATCATAAGTAAATTTCCCTTTCAAGATCCAGACCTTGAAAAGGTACAACTTCGTTCTTACTTCAAGAATTTTCTTTAAAATAAATTAATCAGTAATACATTATATTAACCTGACATTGTGAGAATCGCTTCTTTTGAGGCTTTTGTTGTTATTGTTGTGTTATTTGAGAAAATTAGTTATGTTTTTGTTAACTTTTAAAGATTATGTTACTACTACCACTGTTATTTTGGTGAGGTTAAGAAGGGACTTTCCTGGGGCTAGTAGCAGCAGTTGTCCCAAATGTTAGGTGGATTCCCAGAGCAGGTGTTACTGATGTTGGGTTGGTTCCAAATTAAACATGTTGAGTAGATTATAGGAATAAGAGAATATTGTAGGGAAAGAGAAATTTCTTTAAAATTTGCATTACTGTGAAAGATTTTAATTTTTACTTTTTTTTCCCTAGAAATGTGCTCATATAAAAAAAGTTTGTCTTGGTTCAGTAAGAGGTGTATGAAGGTAATAGTCATCTGGATTTTTTTCTGAAGTAAGAATGTATATTTTTGGAATCAGAATGTGAACAAAAGATAGGATAGAGAAAGGAAATTTCTTTTGCTGAAATGCCGAAATACTGAAATTTCTTCCAGCATTAGAATATTCTATAAATACATCTGATTGCCCGTGTGTGTGCATGCACACAGAAACACACATGCTTGTACCAATCCAGTATCTCTGGGTAGAATTAGATCTTATGAGAAAAGGATATCATATTTCCTGCTAATATCACCTTTTTAGTTCTCTTCATTCTTGATGTTTTCCCTTAATCTTTTTTATTATTTTTTCAACACTTTATAATTCAGTTCTTTTCTATATTTTTATCCCTTCATAATGAACAAGAGTGAATTCTCAGTGACTTTTGTGAATTGTGACTGTAAATTTTTACATAAATATAATAAATTTTTATTAAAATTCTACATTATATTCATTTATAAATAGACAAAGCAAATTATATGTCAGTTCAGTTCAGCTGCTCAGTTGTGTTTGACTCTTTCTGACCTCATGGACTGCAGCACATCAGGCTTCTGTGTCCATCACCAGCTCCTGGAACTTGCTCAAACTCATGTCCCTCGAGTCAGCAATGCCATCCAAGCGTCTCATCCTCTGTCATTCCCTTCTCCTCCTGCCTTCAGTCTTTCCCAGCATCAGGGTCTTTTCCAGTGAGTCAGTTCTTTGCATCAGGTGGCCAGAGTATTGGAGCTCCAGCTTCAAAGTATGTGTTCAGTTCAGTTCAGTCACTCAGTCGTGTCTGACTCTTTGCGACCCCATGAAATACAGCACGCCAGGCCTTCCTGTCCATCACCAATTTCCAGAGTCCACCCAAACCCATGTCCATCAAGTCAGTGATGCCATCCAACCATTTCATCCTCTGTTGTCCCCTTCTCCTCCCGCCCTCAATCTTTCCCAGCATCAGGGTCTTTTCCAGTGAGTCAGCTTCTCGCATCAGGTGGCCAAAGTATTGGAGTTTCAGCTTCAACATCAGTCCTTCCAATGAACACCCAGGACTGATCTCCTTTAGGATGGATTGGTTGGATCTCCTTGCAGTCCAAGGGACTCTCAAGAGTCTTCTCCAACACCACAGTTGAAAAGCATCAGTTCTTCTGCACTCAGCATTCTTTATAGTCCAACTCTCACATCCACACATGACCACTGGAAAAACCATAGTCTTGACTAGATGGACCTTTGTTGGCAAGGTAATGTCTCTGCTTTTTAATATGCTGTCTAGGTTTGTCATAACTTTCCTTCCAAGGAGTAAGCGTCTTTTAATTTCATGGCTGCAGTCACCATCTGCAGTGATTTGGGAGCCCCAAAAAGTAAAGTCTGACACTGCTTCCACTGTTTTCCTATCTATTTGCCATGAAGTGATGGGACCAGATGCCATGATCTTAGTTTTCTGATTGTTGAGTTTTAAGCCAACTTTTTCACTCTCCCCTTTTCTTTCGTCAAGAGATTCTTTAGTTCTTCTTCACTTTCTGCCATAAGGGTGGTGTCATCTACATATCTGAGGTTATTGATATTCCTTCCAGCAATCTTGTACTTCCTCCAGCCCAGCATTTATCATTATATACTCTGCATATTAGTTAAATAAGCAGGGTGACAGTATACAGCCTTGACGTACTCCTTTTCCTATTTGGAACCAGTCTGTTGTTCCATGTCCAGTTCTAATTGTTGCTTCCTGACCTGCATACAGGTTTCTCAAGAGGCAGGTCAGGTGGTCTGATATGCCCATCTCTTTCAGAATTTTCCACAGTTTATTGCGATCCACACAGTCAAAGGCTTTGGCATAGTCAATAAAGCAGAAATAGATATTTTTCTGGAACTCTGTTGTTTTTTCGATGATCCAGCGGATGTTGACAATTTGATCTCTGGTTCCTCTGCCTTTTCTAAAACCAGCTTGAACATCTGGAAGTTCACGGTTCACATATTGCTAAAGCCTGACTTTGGGAATTTTAAGCATTACTTTACTAGCGTGTGAGATGAGTGCAGTTGTGCGGTAGTTTGAGCATTCTTTGGCATTGCCTTTCTTTGGGATTGGAATGAAAACTGACCTTTTCCAGTCCTGTAGCCACTCCTGAGGTTTCTAAATTTGCTGGCATATTGGGTGCAGCACTTTCACAGCACTCTCTTTCAGGACTTGAAATAGGTCAACTGAAATTCCACCACCTGCACTAGCCTTGTTTGTAGTGATGCCTCCTAAGGCCCACTTGACTTCACATTCCAGCATGTCTGGCTCTAGGTGAGTGATCACACCATTGTGATTATCTGGGTCATGAATATCTTTTATGTACAGTTCTTCTGTGTATTCTTGCCACCTCTTGTTAATATCTTCTGCTTCTGTTAGGTCTATACCATTTCTGTCCTTTATTGGGCCCATCTTTGCATGAAATGTTCCCTTGGTCTCTCATTTTCTTGAAGAGATCTCTAGTCTTCTCCATTCTGTTGTTTTCCTCTATTTCTTTGCATTGATTGCTGAGGAAGGCTTTCTTATCTCTCCTTGCTATTCTTTGGAACCCTGCATTCATATGGGTATATCTTTCATTTTCTCCTTTGCTTTTCACTTCCCTTCTTTTCACAGCTATTTGTAAGGCCTCCTCAGACAACCATTTTGCTCTTTTGCATTTCTTTTTCTTGGGGATGGTCTTGATTTCTGTCTCCTGTACAATGTCACAAACCTCCGTCCATAGTTCATCAGGCACTCTGTCTGTCAGATCAAGTCCCTTAAATCTATTTCTCACTTCCACTGTATAGTCATAAGGGATTTGGTTTAGGTCATACCTGAATGGTCTAGTGGTTTTCCCCACTTTCTTCAATTTAAGTCTGAATTTGGCAATAAGGAGTTCATGATCTGAGCCACAGTGAATTCCCGGTCTTGTTTTTGCTGACTGTATAGAGCCTCTCCATCTTTTGCTGCAAAGAATATAATCAGTCTGACTTTTGAACTCTGTGGGAGAAGGTGAGGGTGGGATGTTTCGAAAGAACAGCATGTATATTATCTGTGGTGAAACAGACCACCAGCCCAGGTGGGATGCATGAGTCAAGTGCTCGCGCCTGGTGGGCTGGGAAGACCCAGAGGAATCGGGTGGAGAGGGAGGTGGGATGGGGGACCGGGATGGGGAATACATGTAACTCTATGGCTGATTCATATCAATGTATGACAAAACCCACTGAAAAATAAAAATTAAAAAAAAAAAAAATTAAAAAAAAAAAGAATATAATCAGTCTGATTTCGGTGTCGACCATCTGGTGATGTCCATGTGTAGAGTCTTCTCTTGTGGTGTTGAAAGAGGGTGTTTGCTATGACCAGTGCGTTTTCTTCGCAGAACTCCATTAGCCTTTTCCCTGCTTCATTCTGTACTCCAAGGCCAAATTTGCCTGTTACTCCAGGTGTTACTTTTGCATTCCAGTCCCCTATAATGAAAAGGACATCTTTTTTGGGTGTTAGTTCTAGAAGGTCTTGTAGGTCTTCATAGAACTGTTCAACTTCAGCTTCTTCAGTGTTACTGATCAGGGCATAGACTTGAATTACCATGATATTGAATGGTTTGCCTTGGAAACGAGCAGAGTTCATTCTGTCATTTTTGAGATTGCATCCAAGTACTGCATTTTGGACTCTTTTGTTGACAATGATGGCTACTCCATTTCTTCTAAGGGATTCCTGCCACAGTAGTAGATATAATGGTCATCTGAGTTAAATTCACCCATTCTAGCCCATCTTAGTTCACTGATTCCTAGGATGTCGATGTTCATCTCCTGTTGACCACTTCCAATTTGCCTTGATTCATGGACCTAACATTCCAGGTTCCTATGCAATATTGCTCTTTACAGCATCGAACCTTGCTTCTATCACCAGTCCCATTCACAACTGGGTGTTGTTTTTGCTTTGGCTCCATCCCTTCATTCTTTCTGGAGTTATTTGTCCACTGATCTCCAGTAGCATATTGGGCACCTGCCGACCTGGGGAGTTCATCTTTCAGTGTCCTTACTTTTTGCCTTTTCATACTGTTCATGGGGTTCTCAAGGCAAGAATTCTGAAGTGGTTTTCCATTCCCTTCTTCAGTGTAATATTCACTAAATATAGGACCAATTAATTAAATGCATAGCTTTTAGATTATAGCTAATGCTGTCATTGCATATACCTAATTGTATTCTAAATACACACAAAAGACCAGATTAATTATTCTATTTCTGTATTTTTGAAGCCCCAAAGATCCTTGTCAGGAAATATTATAAGAATATTCTCTATCTCATGGCTTGGTTTTGTTTTAGTTATTGGTAATAAATGTGTTCAGGATATAGCATCTGTAAAGAGAGCACTAGGCTTCTCTGGTGGCTCAGTGATAAAGAATCCACCTGCCAATGCAAGAGACACAGATTTGTTCCCTGGGTTAGGAAGATCCTATGGAGAAGGAAAATGCAATCTACTCCAGGATTCTTGCCTGGGAAATCCAGTGGACAGGGGAACCTGGCGGGCTGCAGCCACCAGGTCATAAAAGAGTCAGACATGGCTTAGTGACTAAACAACAGCAAAAATAGCACTGGAGTTGGTCTGGATTCATGTGCCGGATCTGTCTTTGGCTTACTATGGGCAAGTGACTTACCCTGTTTGGGCATTTGTGTCTCAATTGTCTAATGAGAATTTTGAATTAAATAATCTCTAATATCTCTACTAATTACACTAAAGTATTCTAAATGGATTCATAGTTAAAATGATATTTGATTTTGCTTGTAGGGTACATCCCACAGTATTTTAGGATTAAATTTGTTAGGAATTGTATTCATTGATTTGTGTATTATTTGTCATTAAAAGAACTATCACACACACACAAAAAAGAACTATCACTAAGGCAGAAGCCACATGGAAAATTTAAATGTGATAACTTAGAAATCCCATATCTTATTTTGTCGTAGTCTCTTGGTTGTTTGTGTATATACTGAATTTTTCCTAACTTAAATATAATTTTCAATTAAAATGGTTTTAAAAAATATAAAATTATCTTTCAAATAACTTGAGTTACTATTTTCAGTGGAAATACCAAGTGAGAAAAGTAAGACTGAACTGCAAAAATATGTATTTTTGCAGATAGCTGTGCCAATTTAACTAGTACCCTTTGGCTAAAATAAGAACATATTCGCTAATTCTTTAATGTCATTAAAATAAATTCTTGTTGAAATGTCTTTGAAATAGTTAATATTGTTCATTATTCTGCAAAGCATAAATCAAAAGTGAGTTATCTCTTCCATGTTTATAAAGTGATTTTAAAGAATGGCAGCTCTTTAGTTGATTTTTGTAGTACTCCTAATTCAGTCCCTACATTTGGAAAAATTGAACCTACCAGTTTTAGAGAGAGACTGCTCTCTGCAAATATCTCTACTACCAACTTTTTATAAGCTTCTTTCTGCTGGAGTTACCTAAGAATACATATGTTCATCATAGATTTATCATTTACCTACTGTTTAATGGACAGTGTGCCATATGCTAGTTTTTCCATCTCTACTGTCACGGAACTTGTAGCCAAGTGAGGAATAGATAAAGTAAGTGGGAAATTACAATTCACAGAAGTTGACCATGCTAAGGATAGAAGAAGTTGAATGGCAAAAAAGCTGTAATTCTGTAGTATAAAGTATCAGTGGCAAGGTTAAGAAAGTCCAAGAGATGAAGATCAAAAAATGAAGTAGAAACAGCCAGACTATAAATAGACCTTATATACAGTGTTAGGAAGTTTAGCCTTTACTCTGACAGCTAGCCTATGTCACCACCAGTTTTCAAGTAGTAAATACATAATCAGATTTGTGTTTTAGAAAGTTCTCTGTGGCTAATGTTTGGAGAATGGATAGGAGAAGAGTAAGGTGGGGAAACTAGCTTGGGGATTGTTGTGGTAACTTTGGCAAAAGAAATTGGTGACCTGAGTGGGGAGTTATAGCTGTGGAATTTGATTTGAGATATTTAGGAAATAAGAATGACAGGAGTTGATTATCATTTGCTTATTTGGGATGATGAGGATAGAGGGGCAAGTATGCTAGCCAGGGTTCTGCCTTGGATGGTGGAAACATTCACTAATATAGGAAATAGAAGAGTAGCAGATTTAGAAAGAAGGGATGATCATTTCACTTGGGGATCAGTTGAGAATGTCTCAAATGTTACAGCTAAATGGACATGTTCAGTGGTATCTTAATACACACATTTGAACTTCAGGAGAAAGATTGGGCTGAGATTGTGGATTTGGGAGATATTGGCTCTTGCATGATGAGAGTAGGTGAGATTATCCAAAGACAGTATGTATGGTAAGAAGAAAAGAAGGTGTAGGATAGAACCATACCTAGATGAGGAGATCTAGAGAAGGTAGAGAAATAAAAGGAAAACCAGTATAGGTCACAGATACCAAATAAGGAAAGGTCATTTAAGAAGCAGGGGGCCCATTGTGTTAGACTCTTCAGGTAAATCAGGTAACACTAAAAGTTCATTCAGTTCAGTTCAGTTCAGTCACTCAGTCATGTCCAACTCTTTGCGACCCCATGGACTGCAGCACGCCAGGCCTCCCTGTCCATCACCAATTCCCGGAGCTTGCTCAAACTCATGTGTATCGAGTCAGTGATGCCATCCAACCATCTCATCCTGTGTCATCCCCTTCTCCTCTTGCTTTCAATCTTTTCCAGCATCAGGGGCTTTTCCAAGGCCAAAGTATTAGGAGTTTCAGCTTCAGCATCAGTCCTTCCAGTGAATATTCAGGACAGATTTCCTTTAGGGTGGACTGGTTGGATCTCCTTGTAGTCCAAGGGACTCTCAAGAGTCTTCTCCAACACCACAGTTCAAAAGCATTGATTCTTCAGTGCTCAGCCTTCTTTATAGTTCAAATCTCACATCCATACATGGCTACTGGAAAACCATAGCTTTGACTAGATGGACCTTTGTTGGCAAAGTAATGTCTCTGCTTTTCAACATGCTGTCTAGGTTGATCATAGCTTTCCCTCCAAGGAGCAAGCGTCTTTTATTTTTATTTATTTATTTATTTTTCATTTATTTTTATTAGTTGGAAGCTAATTACTTTACAATATTGTAGTGGTTTTTGCCATACATTGACAAGAATCAATCATGGATTTACATGTTTTCCCCATCCTGATCCCCCCTCCCTCCCCATCCCATTGCTCTGGGTCATCCCAGTGCACCAGCCCCAAGCACTTATATCATGCATCAAACCTGGACTGGCAATCTGTTTCACATTTGATAATATACATGTTTCGATGTTGTTCTCTCAGATCATCCCACCCTCGCCTTCTCCCATAGAGTCCAAAAGTCTGTTCTATACCTCTGTGTCTCTATTTCTGTCTTGCATATGGGTTTATCATTACCACCTTTCTAAATTCCATGTATATGCGTTAGTATACTGTATTAGTGTTTATCTTTCTGGCTTACTTCACTCTGTATAATGGGCTCCAGTTTCATCCATCTCGTTAGAACTGATTCAAATGTATTCTTTTTGACGGCTGAGTAATATTCCATTGTGTATATGTGCCACAGCTTTCTTATCCATTCGTCTGCTGATGGGCATCTAGGTTGCTTCCATGTCCTGGCTATTATAAACAGTGCTACAGTGAACATTGGGGTGCACGTGTCTCTTTCAGATCTGGTTTCCTCGGTGTGTATGCCCAGGAGTGGGATTGCTGGGTCATATGGCAGTTCTGTTTCCATTTTTTTAAGGAATCTCCACACTGTTCTCCATAGTGGCTGTACTAGTTTGCATTCCCACCAACAGTCTAAGAGGGTTCCCTTTTCTCCACACCCTCTCCAGCATTTATTGCTTATAGACTTTTGGATAGCAGTGATTCTGACTGGCATGAAATGGTACCTCATTGTGGTTTTGATTTGCATCTCTCTGATAATGAGTGATGTTGAGCATCTTTTCATGTGTTTGTTAGCCATCTGTATGTCTTCTTTGGAGAAATGTCTGTTTAGATCTTTGGTGCATTTTTTGATTGGGTCATTTATTTTTCTGGAATTGAGCTGCAGGAGTTGCTTGTATATTTTTGAGATTAATCCTTTGTCTGTTTCTTCGTTTGCTATTATTTTCTCCCATTCTGAAGGCTGCCTTTTCACCTTACTTATAGTTTCCTTTGTTGTGCAAAAGCCTTTAAGTTTAATTAGGTCCCATTTGTTTATTTTTGCTTTTATTTCCAATATTCTGGGAGGTGGATCATA
The DNA here is from genome assembly GCF_963930625.1 of Muntiacus reevesi. NCBI lineage: Eukaryota > Metazoa > Chordata > Mammalia > Artiodactyla > Cervidae > Muntiacus > Muntiacus reevesi. The sequence goes on from NC_089250.1 coordinate 136,921,428, forward strand.
GAGGATAGCAAGCATCTTTTAATTTCATGGATGCAATTGCCACCTGCAGTGATTTTGGAGCCCCCCAAAATAAAGTCTCTCACTGTTTCCATTGTTTCCCCATCTATTTGCCATGAAGTGATGGAACCAGATGCCATAATCTTAGTTTTCTGAATGTTGAGCTTTAAGCCACTTTTTCACTCTCCTCTTTCACTTTGATCAAGAGGCTCATTAGTTCTTCTTCACCTTCTGCCGTAAGGGTGGTGTCATCTGCATATCTGAGGTTATTAATATCTCTCCTGGCAATCTTGATTCCAGCTTGTGCTTCATCCAGCCTGGCATTTCACATGGATTTAACATTTACCAGGTCATTGGTGACCTTGGTGAGAGTACTTTCAATGATGTAAACTAAGTTGCGATGCATGTGAAGATAAAAGTAAAGATTAGATTTCATAAAGTGTAAATAGAGGACTCTTGGTAAAAATTGTCAAGAGTTTACCTTTTAGAGCTGAGAATTTGCTAGTGAATGTTGGCTGGTAAAGCGTTTTAATCGAGAAGCACACTGTAAACCATTAGCTGCATTCTGTTGTTTGGTGGTATACAGGTCAGAAAGCTCCTGTAAGGTATTCGAAGAGTTACGGAATGAAATGGGTACCTTCTTGAATTGACTTCAATTCAAGCAAATGAAGGGAGTCTTAGAATTATTTGATGACACTAAGCCAGGAAGCTCACCCATAACTTTCACAACAAACTTGACTCTTGTATTATGACTGCAAAGAAACAGGCAGTTATGTATCTTCTGTAGGATACTTATCATCAGAACACATAGAAGTATTGTTATCTGCTTTCTGTGCTTGTTAGAAGTCTGATAATAAGATTTAAGAAACAGATAAATTGCTATATTTTTTCCTTCAGAAATATTTTGGTTCTCCTCCTCAAAAATAACGTTGAACTAGAACAGTAGACTTTAAAATGCAGGTATTAGCTATTAATTCAGATGTGAAGTAAATTTAATTTTTACATTTTTGAGGTGTCTAGGATTTCTTTTTCTAAAATTTCAGAAATAATATCAACTCGTTTTTCTTTCAACAGCAACCTTTCCCAAAGAAATTGCCCATGTCTCAGTCAGTGCCTCATATTTATATTCAAGTTAAAGAATTTATTTATGCCAGTCTTAAATTTTCAGAGTCACTACACCGGAGGTAAGTTTACTAATGAGAAATGTATCTATCAGAGCTATTTTTGTGAAACATTATTTGGTTTATAGGCCATGACTCTTTATTGGACTGCTACCATGTTGGAAGGCTTATATATTTTAGTAGAAGTGAAAGTTTTAGTTGCTCAGTTGTGTCTGACCTTTTGAGACTCCATGGACTGTAGCCTGCCAGGTTCCTCTGTCAGTGCAATTCTCCAGGCAAGAATATTGGAATGGGTTGCCACTCCCTTCTTCAGGGAATGTTCCCAACCCAGGGATTGAACCCAGGTCTTCCACATTGCATGCAGATTCTTAATCATCTAAGCCATCAGGCAAGCCTATTTTAGTGGCATTTAGGATTAGGTTGATATAAATTTGAAGTTACATATTTTTTTGACATTTCATTATGTAAATCTTCAAATATATATAAAAGTAGAGGTAATAGGAAAAGAAACTCCTGTGTTTTCAGCATTTTGATTTAACCATAATAAATGTTTTTTCCATAATAACCTGTTATATTTGCTGAATTATTTTAAATCAAACTCCAGAAATAATGGCATTTTATCCCTCACTACTCAAGTGTTTTTAAAAACAATAAGGACATTTCATTGTTTAGCACACTTAACAAAATTTAACACTATTCCATAGTATCTGTTCTCTAGCCCATATCAGGATTTTATAAGTTGTTCCCCAAATGTCTGTTTATGGCTGGTATGTTTGAATCAGGGACTAAATAAAGTTCACACCTTATGTTTGTTGTTAAATCTGTTTTACCGGTCTCTCTTCTATTTTTTCTCTAGTTTTTAGATCTTATTTATTTTAATTTCTCTATTGCTCAGGTTACCAATGGCTAAATAATATTCCTTTATTTCACTGACTTGTCAAAAAGCTAATATTCTTAATAGTTTTTACTTGAGTAGGCTTAAAGTGAAGATTCAGACAAAATCAGTGAGAATTAATAAAGAATGCTATGAAAGTGTTACTCTGCTGCTGCTGCTGCTGCTGCGTTGCTTCAGTCGTGTCCGACTCTGTGCGACCCCATAGACAGCAGCCCACCAGGCTCCGCCATCCCTGGGATTCTCCAGGCAAGAACACTGGAGTGGGTTGCCATTCCGTTCTCTAGAGGATCTTCCTGACCCAGAGATCGAACCTGTTCTCCTGCATTGTAGGTGGATTGTTTACCATCTGAGCCACTATATCTACCTAAAGAATGCAATAGCAAATTGGTATCATGCTCAGTAATGGAGAGCAACAAGCGTCTATTGGTTCCTATAGCCAAATTAGTTATATAGGAGAGAGAATACCATTTAACTGGTGTGATGAAGGTAATACCCAACATTTATAGATATGGGAAATATGATATCCTTGTTTTGCACATAAGGAAACTGAAACTCAGAGAGGCTATATCATTCATCCAGAATGACCCAGCCAGTATGAGATCTGTCATAAAGGAGCAGTTCTTCTGACCCCATATCAGTGAAAGTATCTAGCTACCTAGATGGACCCTGCATTATAGACATATAATATATTTCTCCCATCCAAGTACTAACCAGGTCCAACTCTGCTTAGCTTCCGATATCAGACGAGATCAGGCGCATTCAGGGTGGTATGGCCGTAGACATAGTCATATAATATATTTCTAATTGGGAATGCTCTGGAGGAGAGAGTGGTGATGCACGCTTTCATGTCTTCCTTTTTGAAATCCTTTTTTCTGAATTCATATACTTAATAGCAGTAATCATTTTCAGTATGAACCTCTTCTGAATTTTAAGTCATAAAAAGGCATGAAGGCAGTTCACATAAATAGGTATTTTTCAGGCCAAAACAGTGAGGCCAATGACAGATGTTTTTTTCTTGTTGTATGTGTGTCTCTTATGGTAAGCTACCACTATTTTGGATTTAAACAATGTGTAAATAAACAGTAAATGAAATGTGTGCCCTGCCAGGGTAAAAGAGTTACCTGATTTTAGGTCTTATACTGCTTTTTTTTTTTGTACATAGGAATTCTTTAAAAGATTTCTTGATTTTTGTTCTACAGAATATGAGTTAGAGAGCAAAGGAAAGGAAAGGAATACAAATACCTAATATGTAGCATTCTGTAGTGTGTGTTTCTCACAAGCCAGTGACTCTCAAAGTGTAGTCCCCAGACCAGCAGCCTTAGCATCACGTGGGAAAATGCTGGAAATGCAACCTTAGACCTAGTGAATTAGAAACTGAGGATGGGACCCTTGACTTTGCTCAAGTTCTCTGGGTGACTCTGATGTACTCTCAGAACCACTGCCTCATCATACTCTACTAGCCTCTTATATTGTTGTTTCTAAAGATATATTTTAAAGACATTAGCTTATAACTGCAATCATAAAACTAACTAGAAGTAATGTATTCTCTGAACTGTACAACATAATACACAGTTATCATTCAGCATTGGAAAAACAATGGATACAAAAGAGTATTCATTGAAACAGAATGACAAACTTTTACAATGGTAGTTTTCAATAGTGGAGCTCTAATGGTCTGAGAGCTGCCAAAATTTATACCTTTTTTTTTTTTTTCCCCATTTAAAAGTTCTGATCTAAAACAGAGGCAGTATAATGCAGTAGTGAAGAACATAAGCTTCAGACTTACACCTTAGTTTGAGTCTTGATGCTGACATTCACTCTGTAGTAGGACCTTGGGCAATCAAATTGTAGTTTCCTCATATATAAAATGAGAGAAATAACTCATAGGTTATTTTAAGAATTAAATGAAGTGCTGTATGTGTATAGAGCACTCAGTGTAGCTTGGCACATGGTAGGCACATAAGGCATAAAACAGGATGGATTACTACAGTATTAGATGTGGGACTAGAGCTGGGAGTGTTTATATTTTATTTTCAGCCTTTGGGGAACTGTGGAAGTATTTTAAACTAAAAAATGACATGACTGGAGGAATATCTTAGAAAGTTTACTCTGGCCTCAATGTGGATGGTAGATTGGAGGGGATGAAGAAATAGTCATGTTGAATTGGTAAAGGCAGTGGCTCAAGACAGATGAAGAGAGACTTGAAGTAGTCAGAATCAGTAGTGATGAAAAGGAACAAACATATAAAAAGTGTTTAGGAATATTATTTACAATAGTCAGGACATGGAAGCAACCTAAATGTCCATCAACAGAGGAATGGATAAAGAAGATGTGGTGCATATATATAATGAAATATTACTCAGCCATAAAAGGAAGAAAGCAGGGGCATTTGCAGCAACATGGATGGACCTAGAAATTGTCATACAGAGTGAAGTCAGAAAAAGAAAGACAAAAACCATACAATACTGCTTATATATGGAATCTAGAAAAATAATTCAGATGAGCTTACTTGCAAAGCTGAAATAGAGGCACAGATTACAAAACATAGTTATGGTTACCACGGGCAGGAGTGGGGGTGGGATGAACTGGGAGATTGGGATTGATATATATACCTGCGTGTATGCTCAGTCACTCAGTCGTGTCTGACTCTTGCTACCTACCACATAGACTGTAGCCTGCCATGCTCCTCTGTCCATGGGATTATCCCAGCAAGAATGCTGGAGTGGGTTGCCATTTCCTTTTCCAGAGGATCTTCCCAACGCAGGGGTCGAACCCACATCTCCTGCAGCTCCTGCATTGGCAGGCGGATTGGTTAAAACTAAACCATCTGACTTATATACACTATATATAAAATATCTAAAAAGAGCACTACGTTTCCCTGGTAGCTCAGTGGTGAAGAATCTGCCTGCCAGTGCAGGAGCCGCAGGTTTGATCCCTGAGTCAGGAAGATCCCCTGGAAAAGGAAATGGCAGCCCACTCCAGTATTCTTGCCTGGGAAATTCCATGAACAGAGAAGCCTGGTGGGCTACAGTCCGTGGCGTCGCAAAGAGGTGGACATGACTTAGTGACTAAAACAATACAGTGTTACATTCTCAGGTTTTTCTGTGCTGTCTTTTGAACTTGAAAACCTAAATTATAATAACTATATCACCTATTAGCTTTACTGTCTGTCATGTGAATTTGTTCCAGAATGAAGACTATAAAAAACTTGCATTTCAACCCCCAATTTACTATTTGGGGATAGAAGGAACTTCATATAACAAAATGCTAACATAGAGGATATAAACACAGTTAAATGTTTGCATTTACTATTTTAATTCAAAACACAAAGTGTATTACAAAACATATATTTCGATTGCTCAGATCAAACAATTCTTTCATATCTAGTGATTTCCTTGTTTTCTTCATATCATTTGATGATATGTCTTTTTTCCCCCACATCACTTTGTAGTAGAGATTCAGAACGTTGATGAGAAATGTTTCATGCTATAAAAGATAGTTATCTATGCAAATTTCTCTCATTGTCAATATCACAGTCACACATTTTATGAATCAGGATAGTTAACAAGCTATTTTTAGAAATATATAATCAATTTGGTAGTAATTCTGATACCATTGGGCTTCCCTTGTGGCTCAGCTGTTAAAGAATCCGCCTGCAATGTGGGAGACCTGGGTTCAATCCCTGGCTTGGGAAGATCCCCTGGAGAAGGGAAAGGCTACCCATTCCAGTCTTCTGGCCTGGAGAATTCCATGTACTGTATAGTCCATGGGGTCACAAAGAGTCAGACACGACTGAGTGACTTTTCACTTTCATTTTCACTGATACCATAACAGCAGATCATGATTCCAAATTGACTTTAGATGGACTGTTTAGCATTATTTTATATTCATTAACTGAATGCCATCAGCTACATTATTTGATTCAGAGGTTATTTTTATTGCACTCCTGAGTTTGCACCAATTTATAACTGTCTTTTATTCACCTGAATTGTTTCATATGGATAATTTTCCATGTGTAAAGTGAATTTTTATCAATTTAATGTCATGATTTTAGATATTCTTTGGGTTTTTTAATATTCTTTGGTTTTTTTGTTATTTTAATCATGCTCTTGGTGGATGGCGCTTTTGTGGTATTTATGATAAATCTGTGCATATCAGATTTGTCTTTATCTTAAATGCATATACGAAATTGTCCATATAAGAATTATCTAGTAAAACTCATTCAATATAATTAATAAAAAGGCATTGCACACACACATACACACACACTCAAAAAAGTGTTTAGGAGCCCTAAAATTAGAGTATTTATGAATAATTAGATGAAGAAGTTAAGGGACAAAAAAGAATTTGACTTACACTTGGGTGGACTTAACTTTGTTTATATACACTCAAATTGATTCTGGTTATAGTTACCTTTGAAAACAATGATACATACATTCATTTTTTACTTTGGGGTAAAGTATGCAAGTAAAAAGGAGAAAAAAGAAATATCTCAACGGTCACCCTACAACTTGGCTCAAATGTTATATTGTAGAATTATTCTTGAAGCTGCAATCCTGAATCTGTAAACTGGTCCTCCTCATTTTTCCTTTAAATATAGATTACTTTAACAATGAGTATCATATATAATATGTATATCCTGAAAAGTATTTTTTATTATCTAATCTAACTGTTGATTCCTGAAATACAGGACTGATACTTAGTTAAGATACTGTTAATTGGTAGGAAGTATAGAAATTTAGCATCTTAGAATTAACTTTTATTTTGTTTTTTTACAGAGGAGAGGCAGTGCAGTGGATCTCTATTGTTATTTGATTTTTTTACAGCATTTGTAATACCAAAGATAAAAGCCATTAGTCACAATATTATGTGTAATTTTCCCAAAAGCTCCCCTACCTCCCCCTCAGTTCTGATTCTTTTTATGTATGAACTCCTAGCATTCTAAAAGGTAAATGTTTATTAATGCTACAGCAGGAAAGATTGTCTAGTTTTTCCTTCTCTTCTTAATAAAAATATTGTCATTTTGTTACTTCAGTATTCAGTTCTCATTAACTCTGATACTGTGTTATTCATCTTGCAAGGCATTTATGCTTACGTTTTTAAAAAATTAGCTTTACTAAGTACATTGCCTATTTTCATTTTGTTAATGAAATAATAACTACCTCAGAATACAGAAACAGCATAGTTAGTATGAAAGTATATAAATTTATTCTCGGTTATCAGCTTTCTGACATGTATTTTCACTTAAAAATTTTATATCTGTGATCTAAAATTGAGCTACTGGAGTTGCTTTTTTTCTTAATTTGTCAGTAAAAGAGTTATGGAAAATAACTTTGTGTGTTTAAAGCTCTTTTATTATGTTTAAACATATTTTGCAGTTAAATTTTTAGAACAAGAAGATGCTTTAGAGCTCTTATAGTAAAAATGTTTGGGTTTTTTTTTTTTTTATGTGAATAAAAGCAGGGCCAGTGAATGAAATGACTTCATGAAGAAACTCCAAAGTCTTTGTTATTTGGTTGCAGAGGAAACATCTGGATCTAATATGACCTTTAAGAAATTTTCAGTTTTCATAAAAGGTTAAGCTGTAACATAATTAAGAGATTTATTGTATATTAATATTTAATTACTATGAAATGCTATTTAAAAATTAGGAAGAGTACAAGTTATAATCTCAAAAGACAAAGAGTTAAGGGAAAAAATTGCTCAGTTAGGATAAAAGCCTTGTGGGGGAAATCCTGGTGATTGTTGGGTAAATCTTACCAGTACCAATAGGACATAGGTGCTGATAGGTTTTCTTTATCTGCTTTTACTTATGGAAGAAAAAGATGCATTGATTCAGCATTCAGGGAAGTTGAGGGGACTTAAAAGACATTATCTGTCATGGGTAACTTTTCATCTGAAAAGGATGCTGTGCAGGGTGTCTTTAAGCATAATTCTGAGTGTGTCAGGAAAGAAACCAGAGGAGTTGGCAACCACCTCCTTTTTATCAGTGTCAGTACGTTGCTTGTTCTAGGGACACTATTGATAGATTAGAGTTTTCTGTTAGTTTGCTGCTGTGTAACCCTGAAACCCTACTGAAATTATATACATTGCCTGGGCAGTCTTGACTTTAGATGCAAAGAATCAGAGAGACATAGTCGCCTCAGGTCTGCCAGAATTAGAGTTGGCACATTTTGAAGAGGACCTGCATTAAAATGGAGAACATTAGGATAGTAGTGAAAATTACCTGTGATTTATCAAATCTTGCTCTATTTGCATATTTAAATATTAATATAAACTAGTAAATATTTGTGCTTCATAGATTTGTAAGAGTAATATCTTAATCAAATAAAAAGTAAAAGGGTGCTAAAATTAACATGTTAGACTGTTTTTGAGGCAGTGAGTCTCAACTGGGGCAGTTTTTCCCCCCAAAGTATATTTGACACCATCTAGAGACATTTTGCAGAGAAGGCAATGGCACCCCACTCCAGTACTCCTGCCTGGAAAATCCCATGGACGGAGGAGACTGGTAGGCTGCAGTCCATGGGATCGTTAAGAGTTGGATTCGACTGAGTGACTTCACTTTCACTTTTCACTCTTATGCATTGGAGAAGGAAATGGCAACCCACTCCAGTGTTCTTGCCTGGAGAGTCCCAGGGATGGGGGAGCCTGGTGGACTGCCGCCTATGGGATTGCATAGAGTCGGACACGACTGAAGTGACTTAGCAGCAGAGACATTTTGGGTTGTCACGACTAGGGGAAAGAATGTTACCTGCATCAAGTGGATGGAGGCCAGGGATGCTACTACACATCTTTCAATGGTACCAGACAGCCCTACAAAAAAGAACTATCTAGCCTGTATGTATGTCAGTAGTGTTAAGACTGTGAAAACTTGATCTAGGACACAGCTTAATTGTTTTGGTTATGAGGCTGTATACAAAAAATATATATCATTATTTACTTAAATTGAAGGCCTAGTGGTTAGAAGAAAATAGTCTTTTTAGTCCTATTTTAGCAATGTTTAGGATGCTAAGAAACATAGGGTTAGTTCCTCCCTCTCCCAAATTAAAACTAGTGTAAGGCAGTTAATTTCTTTGAATCTTTAAAAAAAAACTCAGTGGAAATGGATAGCTTAGTTATATTAAAATTGAATCTAGCAATTAATTATATCCAGAGGGTTCACATCAATTTGTATTTTAACTATAGTGTATATAAAGTGTCTTTATATACACATATATAATGTGTCGTTGGCTGTCACACAGTGGAGTTATAATTTAAGGATAGTTTTATTTCCTTATACTAAGTACCCTATGGTTTTACTGTAACAGTTAATTGAATACAGTTAAATTTTTCTGTAAATGAACAGTTTCACTTATGGAAAGTATCCTTTTTATGAAACTAAATTGAATTGAAATATGTGAGTTAATAAATATGAATGATTGTAATCTATATAACAATATAAAAAAAATGAAGCAAGTTACTTTAGTAAGTTGCATTAAATTATTTAGAAAGCTAAGTAACTGTAACCCTTGTGAAAAGCTTAATGATATCACCCTTTGTTTTTAGCTCAACAGAAATAGATGATATGCTTAGAAAATCTACAAATCTGCTGCTGACCAGAACTTTGAGTAGCTGTTTACTGAATCTTATTAAAAAACCTCATATAGGTTTGACAGAGGTAGGTTAAAGATATTTATAGCTAAATGTTTCATTGTACGAAACAATTATTATAAATTTATTGCTGAACATCATCCTATAAAACTTTTCATTTTAAATTTATTGATAGAAGTGGATTTGTTTTAAAACAAAATTCTCATTGTAAATTCAAGTGATATGAGGGAAAAGGGTTTACATGGAGAATAGTGGATAGGTGAAGATGTTAGAAGATATATGGAGATTTGTGTTTGTCAGACTTTACATGAAGTGAAAATATTCTCTTTTAACTTTGTGAATGTATAAAATTTGAAAAAGTATCTTGGAAAGTTATTTTAAATTAATTGATAGACTCTTTTTTTTAATGATAGTACTTGTAAGCAGTATTTGTAGCAGGCTTTGATATCAGATAATTGGTTGTATGCTATACTGCTATAATTATGCAGAAATGGTGCAGTTGCTGAAAGTAATAATCCTGTTTTTAAAAAGGTAATGACGTTGTATACATGTAACTTTTTATGTATTTTACCGGAGATATTTTCTATTTTCTAGCTAGTGCAAATCATCATAAATACCACACACCTAGAACAAGCCTGCAAATACCTTGAAGACTTTATAACTAACATTACAAATATTTCTCAAGAAACCGTCCATACCACAAGACTTTATGGGCTTTCTACTTTTAAGGTATGTAAAAGTCTGACCAAAAGTTTTTATTTCAATCACTGTAAGCAAACTTTTAAAGAGTAAAGACAAACAAAATATATATACTTGTATACATGTATATATATATATATAATCATGTTTTATATTTTGTTATATGTATAATTGTTATATACCATTATATTCCTAATAATTGAAAATTAGAGGTAACTATTGTTAACAGTGGGCAAATAAATGTCAGTTCCTTTTGGGCATTTTAAACATCTTGTTAAAAGAAAAAGTATATTGATTTTTTATAGCTATATTACATATTCTTCATGTTTTGAAGACTTAAGAATAGTGCTGAATTAGTCTAACTGAATTTTCTTTCATGTCTCACAGTTTAATAATTAATTATGTATGTAATATATATGTGTGTGTATATGTTTGGAAATTTAAAATGTAAGAAGAATTAGATAAGTATAAGATTTGCTTTACATCCTTTATTGAGTCTGATTGGAAGAAAAATAAATATTACTTTATTACATTATTATCCAAATCCTACCCTTTTCTCAATGGAAAGATTTTTGTTTTTGTAATACTGTGGAATATACCAAAAGATTAATTAATGATTGTTTTAAGCAGAGTGGAAGATTAAATTTGTAAATTTGTTTTTTAAGTTATTTTGTTATTTTATTAATTTGGAATCATGTAGATGAGACACTGGCATAGTCTTAACAAAATAAATCCTTTGCATTGAATATTTTGTTAAACTAATATAAACCACTTACTGATTCCTTATCTGTAAACTAGGCTTTCTAGTTTAACCTCGTAACCCTTTCTAAGTTTTCTACTAAAAAGAATTCTCATCTCCCTACTCTTACTACTTGATGTTGTGTGTGTGTGCTCAGTTGTGTCCAACTCTTTGCAACCCCATGGACTGTAGGGTAGCCTGCTAGGCTCCTCTGTCTATGGAATTTTCCAGGCAAGAATACTAGAGTGGGTTGCCATTTCCTTCTCCAGGGAATCTTCCAAACCCAGGGATCAAACCCATGTCTTGCATCTCCTTCATTGGCATGTGGATTCTTTACCACTGTGCCACCTGGGACGTCATGATAAATTACCCAGTTTATCCCTTAAGATCATAGTATAATCATTTATATTTTAGAAATTCAGTATACTTGTTTTTAGATATAACTAATGTTAACAGTAATCAGACTTTGAAAGTGTGAAGTCAAGAGAAGACCCTTAGTTTCCTAAAATTAGCAGCCTGATCCCCAAATCTTCTGCTCCTCTGATGATTCTTAAGTACATGTAGCCATCCTGATCCATAAGACACAAATGCAGATGATATCTGAGTGGACAAATTAATAAAATTATATATTACAAGTGAAATAGAAGCTGAACAAAACAGGCATTCATTTATTCAGTTTTGAACTGTGGTGTTGGAGAAGACTCTTGACAGTCCCTTGGACTGCAAGGAGAGCAAACCAGTCAATCCTAAATATTCATTGGAGAGACTGATGCTGAAGCTGAAGCTCTAATACTTTGGCTACATGATATGAAGAACTGACTTATTGGAAAAGCCCCTGACGCTGGGAAAGGTTGAAGGTAGGAGGAGAAGGGGATGACAGAGGATGAGATGATTGGATGGCATCACCAACTCAATGGACATGAGTTTGAGCAAGCTCCAGAAGAAGGTGAAGGACAGGGAAGCCTGGCACGCTGCAGTCCATGGGGTCACAGAGAGTTGGATACGACCGAGTGAACAGCAGCAAATAGTACAGTAATTATGAGCATATACTCTGGAATTAGACTACTGTGTGACTTTGCCACATTCTTTCATTTTAATGACTCCTGGGTTTATTATCTATAAAATTAGAGTAGTAATATATTATCTGTGTCATACAGTTATGATGAGGATTAAAGGGGACACTTAGCGCAGTGCCGTTTGTTGTACATGATCTGTGCTCTGAGCACTCTGTTAGGTGCTGAAAATAGAGAAATAAATCCCTGCCCTCAGGGAGGTCAGGAGGGAAAGCTGTAAAAGTACTCTTGAAAATATGATATAAAAAGTACCATAATATAGAAGTAGATTCCACAAGTTTGTGAACATTTATTTATCCATAGACTGATTGATTCTTTACTTCAATGTTAGATTTTATACAATCCTTTTTCTTTATTGTTTTCTGTCCTTAGATGTCCATATGTTACTCATATGCTGTCAAGAAGGGATTTACTGGGGACTAGAATTGTAAGCATATTTAACAGTTGGCATTATATTCATTAGGCTAACTCTATACTCTGATTAAAACATGAGATGCATTAATCAAGGGATCGTCAAGCAATTTTTCTTACCAGTTGTAAGTCAGCGTGCCACAGATACTGGAACATAATGCTTTAGATTAAGGGATCCCGGAACTACATATACTTCGCAAAATCTTCCTGTTGGGAGGAAACATTTAGAAATGTGAGCTCTGGTCCATATTGCCAATGGTCCTTAAGTTGTAGATATTTAGTTGAAAGTACAACTGTCATAAGATATACTCCTTGACTTTTCTTGGAAATCAGGAAATCAAGTTCAGCTTGTACAAATAGTAGAGCATCCTTATTTTTTATTGTTTATTTTTTATTTTCACAAAGAACTTAGGAAACCCTTTCTGTTTGATGATATAAAAACAAGAGCTATTTCAAGCTCAATATGTGAAGATTAAGTGTTCTTCAGTTCTGCCTTTGATCTATTTCAAGAGGAATTATTTATCTTAAACTGTGATATAAGAAAGCAATTCAACAGGGAGAATTGTTCAATCAATATTAAAGTGAATTCCTGAGGGAGATTGGGGGAATTTCCATTCATAGTGAGTAGTCTGTAGATGATTAAAGTACAGTTTTGATTACAGATATTAGCATGGATTGCTTAGTTAACCTCTTAGCCTAATTTTTTTCAGTCCAATGGCCTGATTAAACATATTCCTATTAAGTTACTTAATGATTATAGAAATAATCTTGTATGCATGATCCTTTTACCCATACATCCATTTGCTTCCCCTCCAAACCCCCACATATGCATATACAAAGTGCTTGATTTTATATATTTGTTTACTTTATGAAATACTGTATAGACTGTCTCATTAGCTTGCCTTTCATTGTACTAAATCTGTGAGTGATAAAGTAGATGGTTCCTGCCCTTCAGCAGTACCACAGTTTTTTGAAGTTAACGTGAACCCACACTGAGAGTTACTTGAAGCTAATATAAGATTTCTAACTAGAGAGATTTGCATCAGAATAGAGGGGAAAGCGGGAATAGCATTCCCCTTTTAATCTGTGTAGTAGAGGAATGGCCCAGTTCTTTTTCTTTGGCATCAGAGCTGTTTAACTTTGCTCCATGAAGCATTTCCAACCTGCCACCCTGAAGAGTCCTTTCCTTTTGAGTCCTGGCAGTAATTGCAGGTGTAAGTGCCTAGAAAGTATATACTTGTGATTCTTCGTCAATTTGCCTTTTTTAATCTGTTGATGAGTATGTAGCAAATTTTTTTTTATTATGGCTAAAGTGATAGTGGTAAATTATCTTTGATTAAGGACTTGAAATTTTCCTCCTGTGGAGCTGGTACATGAACTCTAAAAAAAACTTAAAAATGTAACATTCATATATAAACATACATAATTTATACAGGCACTAATTATAAATAGATATAGCTCAATTATTATTAAAAAGTGAACACAGACTTCGATTTTTCCAGTCTGGCATGTAAAGAGCTAGGAAGTTGTCACTCTGTCCCGACAAGTAAAAAGCTGAGAAGATTGTGAAAAAATCAACAACTCTTCCTTGATCTTTCAGAGAAGTGATATCACAGACCACACTGCTGCCACCAAAATTGGAGAAATAGACAAATATAGAGAATGACAACTTAGGAAAACCTAAAGTATAATCGAGTGTCCAGAGTCCCTCCATCTTTTAATTTTTAACTCCACTTTATGTAGTTTGGGCCTCGTCTTCAGACTATAATGGCAGCTGTAGGTTTTCTTCTCTGTAGCAAAATGACTGCGAGGTCAGTTTTAAACCTGACATCCTCATGCTCTCTCCATCTGAAAGCAGATAGCTGCTGTGTACCTTCCTGTGAGTTAGGAGGATGATCGGCTCATCAGACTGCATCCTTGGCACTAGACAGAGATTCAGTTCTATCCATACCAAATAGAGCTGTGAATGGGGGCAGAGTGATTTTTCCAAAATGTATTTGCAGACTTTTCCAAGAAGGGAGAAAAGATAGTAGACAATAAATCATAGATGTTTACTAAAATTTTCAGTGATATTACCACTTATCTTTTATTTAAAGCACATTTACTTATGGTCTATGAGGACTAGCGTGGAGTTTGTGCATGTATCTGTTTAAAATAGTTCTTTGAGTGATTTTGTTGCACATCTGTGGTGAAGAACCGATGATAGTATGATATCACTTAATTTTTGTATGTTGAAATAAAAAAGTTCTTAAGTTACGTGAGATATGTTTCTGCCTCCAGAGGTCACTATTTCTTTAACAAGCAGTGTGTGTGTGTGTGAGAGAGAGAGTGTGTATGTGTGTGCATACACACATGTGCATGCGTGTGCTTATTCATCTCCAACTCTTTGGGACCCCCACCAGGCTCCAGGGTCCTCTGTCCATCAAGTTATGCGAAATATGTTTCTGCCTCCAGAGGGCACTATTTCTTTAACAAGCAGAGTGTGTGTGTGTGTGTGTGTGTGTGTGTGTGTGTGTGCATATACACATGTGTGTGCGTGTTCTTTAACAAGCAGAGTGTGTGTGTGTGTGCGCGCATATACACATGTGTGTGCGTGTGCTCATCCAGAAGGCACTATTTCTTTAACAGGCAGAGTGTGTGTGTGTGTGTGTGCGCGCATATACACATGTGTGTGCGTGTGCTCATTCATGTACAACTCTTAGAGCATATATACCTGTGTGTGCATATGCTCATGGGACCCCTGCCGGGCTCCTCTATCAGTGAAATTTCCCAGGCAAGAGTACTGGAGTAGGTTGTCATTTCCTACTCCAGGGAATCCTCCTGAGCCAGGGATCATACCTATTCTCTTAACACCTCCTGCATTGGCAGGCAGATTCTTTACTACTGCGCTACCTGGGAAGCCCCTTAAGAAGCAAAGAAGAAATTAGTTGCTTTGTTTATAAGCTGATTCATTTAAAATTTAATTCAGGAGTTAGTTGATGTGTTCTTGACTTTCTAATCAGATCATAAGGATTGAGAGTGTTTGGTTTCAACTGTAGTACTACTCTCTAGGAAGTCCAAACTGATTTTCCTAACAATCTCATAAGTGATAATTAGTGGTCATTTTTTAAGAAATATCTTACCAAATAATTCAGTGTATTCTAGTGTATAAATACAAAAAAAGATATAATGAAATCTTTTTATGTGCTTCTTTCCTTCTATTTTTTTTTTTTAAGCCTTTACTGAATTTGTAACAATACTGCTGCTGTTTTATGTTTTGGTTTTTTGGCCAGAGGCATGTGGAATCTTAATTCCCCAACCATGTATTGAACCCAGGCCTCTGCTTGGGGAGCTCAGAGTCTTAATCACTGGACCACCAGGGAAGTCCCTCAGCCTGCTTTGTTTTATTCCTCTGATAAAAGTGAAAATGCTTTTTGCTCAGTTGTGTCCAACTCTTCACAGCCCGGTGGACTGTACAACCTGCCAAGCTCCTCTGTGCATGGAGTTCTCCAGGCAAGAATACTGGGGTGGATAGCCATTCCCTTCTTCAGGGGATCTTCCCAACCCAGGGACTGAACCTCGGTAGCACTAATAATGTTTTGTAATATTGGTTCTCTTCCTGAATTGTGAGATCCTTGGGGGTGAAAGATGTCTCAGTGTCTTTATACTGCTTTAATTCATAGGACATGATATAAATGATACATTAGGTTAAGTTGTATTCAAATGTATGTGATTGATAATGGTGAGTGATACTTAGGTCTTCTCTTAGTCAAGATATGAATTTAAATAAGTATTAGATTTGTGTGTGTGTGTGTGTGTGTGTGTGTGTGTGTGTGTGTGTGTGTGTGTATGTGTGTGTGTTTGTTTTGCTTTTTGGCCATGATGCTTGGCTGGTGGGATATTAGTTCCCTGACCAGAAATTGAACCTGCGTCCTCAGCAGTGAAAGCATGGAGTCCCAACCATTGGACCACCAGGGAATTTCCAATAAGTATTAGTTTTGCCAGAAATATCCATTCCATTGTAGTCAGAGAACATACCTTGTATGATATTAGTCTTTTAAAGCCCCAGTCCTAGCTTTTTGGCACCGGGGATTGTTTTCATGGAAGACAGCTTTTCCATAGGTGGGGATGGGGTGAAGTGGGAGGTGGATGATTTTTAGGTTCACAGCTGTTCACTTCCTGCTAGATGGCCTGGTTGGGGAACTTTGCTTTAAAGATTTGTTTTATGACCTAACATTTGTTCTGTTCTGGATAGTGTCCCATGTTCATTTGAGACTAATGCATGGTCTGCTAATGTTGAATGTTCAATAGATGTCTGTTAGGCCTAGTTGGTTTATATTGTTGATCAAATCTTCTTTGTCTTCTGCCTGCTCAGATTTGCTGTTGAACTCCTGTAGTGATTTTTTTTTGTTTGTTTCATTTATTGTATTTTTCAACTACAGAATTTCTCTTAGGTTCTTTATTTTCAAGTAGTTTTTATCCCTTTATAGTTAATTTTGTCAGGTATTGTTCTCATATGTTCCTTTAGTTCTTTGATTATTTTAAAGAGCTGATTTAAAACCTTTGTCTTATAAGTCCAATGTCTCATACTTTCTCGTTTCTCTGTGCAACTTGCAAATGAAAACTGGACATTTAAAATAATGTAACATGGATGGATCTAGAGATTGTCATACTGAGTGATGTAAGTCAGACACAGATAAATACCATATGATATCGTTTATATGTGAAACCTTAAAAGTGGGTACAAATGAACTTATTTACGAAACAGAAGTAGAATCACAGGTGTGGAAAACAAACTTACGGTTACCAGGGGCTAAGTGGGGAAGAGAGAAACTGGGAGATTGAGACTGACATATTGATTGAGGTTGACAGATGCACACTACAATAGATAACTAACTGGAACCTACTCTGTGGCGCAGGGAGCTCTACTCAGTACTCTGTAATGGCCTATATGGGAAAAGAATCTTAAAAAAGAGGGACTATGTATGTATAACTGATTCACTTTGCTGTACATCTGAAACTAACACAACATTGTAAATCAATTATATGCCAGTAAAAATTTAAAATAAAGTTGTATTGTAGTGTGACAATTCTGATAATCAGATTCTCCTTTCTCCCCAAGGTTTGTTGTTTCTTCCTGGTAGGTGGTTGGTTGTTTCATGACTTTTCTGAATTAATTCTGTAAAGTCTGTATTTTTTGTCATCTGTCGCCACTGAAGTCTCTGCTTAGTTAGCTTAGTGACCAGCTAATGATTGGACACAGATTTCCATAAAAATCTGGAACCAATCAGTCTCCCAGTCTTTTTGAGGGACTGTCTGTATTTATTGGGGCACGCCTTCAGCAATCAGGCATTTGATACCTCTGCGTTAACCTTCACATCCTTCTTGCACACAACTTCAGGGTCAGCTGTAAATGAGAGGTTAGAGCTTTCTCAGGTCTTTCCGGAGTATGTTCACAGCCCTACACATGTACATAGTCTTCTAGATTCCCAGGAATATGTCAGAGCTTTTCAAAGCCATCTATGGATATTTCATTCCCCAGTTTTTCCTTTTAAGCTTTTTGGTTCGCTTATTATGTACCCTAGTTGTTATCTACCACCTAAAGTGCCTGTGATGTTACACAATTGCCTCTAATTGTTTTTAACAAATGCCCCCAGGAAAAAGGCTTTTTGCTCCTGACAATCCTGTTTTTAGGTCATGTAAAGACATCTCTGCAAGTGAGATCTTCCAGGGAATTACCATCTAGATCAAATAATGATAATTCTCTGGGAATATGGCTTTAAAGGAGTGCCAACTCATTCTGCCCCCACTGTGTTGGCTGAGAGGCCAACACAGATTTGTACCACAGTTGTTGGATATTGATTTTCAAGGATACTGTGAACCTGGAGCTAGGGAGGAAAAGTGGAAATGGGGCATTAAAACATCACAGAGCTTATTTCCATACCAAGGTTCAGCAGTTTTTCTTTTTTCTTTTTTTAATTAAAAAAAAAATTTTATTTTATTTATTTATTTATTTGTTACTTCCTTTAGTTCTTGTCTTTTTTTTTTTTCCATTTATTTTTGTTAGTTGGAGGCTAATTACTTCACAACATTGCTGTGGGTTTTGTCATACATTGACATGAATCAGCCATGGAGTTACATGCACTCCCCATCCCGATCCCC
Source organism: Muntiacus reevesi (assembly GCF_963930625.1). Classification (NCBI taxonomy): domain Eukaryota; kingdom Metazoa; phylum Chordata; class Mammalia; order Artiodactyla; family Cervidae; genus Muntiacus; species Muntiacus reevesi. Next base: position 136,940,094 of record NC_089250.1, read on the forward strand.
CCTCCCACCTCCCTCTCCACCCGATTCCTCTGGGACTTCCCAGTGCACCAGGCCCGAGCACTTGTCTCATGCATCCCACCTGGGCTGGTGATCTGTTTCACCACAGATAATATACATGCTGTTCTCTCGTAACACCCCACCCTCGCCTTCTCCCACAGAGTCCAAAAGTCTGTTCTGTACATCTGTGTCTCTTTTTCTGTTTTGCATATAGGGTTATCATTACCATCTTTCTAAATTCCATATATATGTGTTAGTATGCTGTAATGATCTTTATCTCTCTGGCTTACTTCACTCTGTATAATGGGCTCCAGTTTCATCCATCTCATTAGAACTGATTCAAATAAATTCTTTTTAATGGCTGAGTAATATTCCATGGTGTATATGTACCACAGCTTCCTTATCCATTCATCTGCTGATGGGCATCTAGGTTGCTTCCATGTCCTGGCTATTATAAACAGTGCTGTGATGAACATTGGGGTGCACGTGTCTCTTTCAGATCTGGTTTCCTCGGTGTGTATGCCCAGAAGTGGTATTGCTGAGTCATATGGCAATTCTATTTCCAGTTTTTTAAGAAATCTCCACACTGTTTTCCATAGTGACTGTACTAGTTTACATTCCCACCAGCAGTGTAAGAGGGTTCCCTTTTCTCCACACCCTCTCCAGCATTTATTGCTTGTAGACTTTTGGATAGCAGCCATCCTAGCAGTTTTTCATAAGTAGATGCTGCTTGAATTGGTATAGGTTTTGAATTAATTTCCAGACGTCTGGAAAAATGGATCTTTGACAATTTTTGCTAGTTTTCTTGTTGCTTTAATGGATCAGAAAATGTTTGAGTATTCTTACTCTGCTCTTTTTTGTCACTCCATTTCTTTTATCTTCTTTTGAGAAGTTAACTGTTTTGGGAGCAGTAGGGAGGGGGAGCTCTTCTCCTCAAAACACCAATAATGATTTCATTTCTTATGTGATAGTCCAACTTAATTTCCCTACGTGAGTCAGTGGATAGAAGTCATTTGCATTCTTGACAACTTTTGTTTTCCGTTTCTGTTTCTCCCAAGGGTCTTAGAGCTGTGAGAACAGTTCAAAATTGATAACTAATAAGTTATCCTACCAAACAAAGACAAAAAACGCAAAGGTGAGGTTGGGGAAAAGAAGTGATGTCAAATAGAGTATTTTCAACCAGAAATTCTACAGTTTTGTTGGATTTTGAATAAATGTTTAAAATGTTAAACCAAAGAAATATAAAAAATAAAATTTGGAATTTTAAGAAAACTTGTTTCTTTTACCTGATTCTGTAACTTGTTTTTTACTTTTTGTTTTGTTGTGTCTGGTCAGGATGCCCGACATGCAGCAGAGGGAGAAATATATACCAAGCTTAATCAAAAAATTGATGAATTTGTTCAGCTTGCTGATTATGACTGGACAATGTCTGAGCCAGATGGAAGAGCTAGTGGTTATTTAATGGATCTTATTAATTTTTTGAGAAGCATCTTTCAAGTGTTTACTCATTTGCCTGTAAGTATAAAAAATTTCAAAAAATTATTATAATTTTGCTTACTCATATATATTTAGAATTCAGTTTTAGTTGGAGGCTTACTTGTTTAAACCACGTCCTAGCTTGAATATTTCCTTTTCTGTAAACCAATTTGTGAAAAATGTTAATTTAGCTATTGTTTTTATTGAGTTAAAATTGGTACATGACATCATATAAATTTCAGGTGTATAACATTATAAATTGGTATTTGTGAACATTACAGTGACCACTATCATAAATCTAGTTACCATCTACTTCACCCTCCCCCAGCTCCTAATCCTCTGGTAACCACTAGTCTATTCTGTGTATCTATGAGTTTGTTTTTGTCTTGTTTGATTCTACATGAAAGTGAAATCCTATGTTATTTGTCTTTCTCAGTCTGACTTATTTCACTTAGCATAATACCCTCCTGGTCCATCCATGTTGTCGCAAATGGCAAGATTTCCTTCCCTTTTTTATAACTATATAGCATTCTCTTGTATATGCACATATATATATGGCACATTTTCATTATCCATTCATGGACACTTAGGTTTTTCTCATATCTTGGCTATTGTAAATTATGCTTCAGTGATCATAGTGGTGTATATACTTTCAAATTAGTAATTTTCCTTTTTTTCAAAAAAATATTCACAGCTGAAACAGCTAGATCATATGGCAGTACTACTCTTAATTTTTTGAGGACTCTCCATATTGTTTTCCATAGTGGTTACACCAGTTTACATTCTCACCAACAGCATATGAGGGTTCCCTTTTCTCCACATTCTCTCCAATACTTATTAGTTCTGGTTTGTTTTTTTTTTAAATAATAGCCATTCTAACAGATGCGAGGTGATACCTCATTGAAGTTTTGATTTGCATTTTCCTCATGGTTAGTGATGTTGAACATCTTTTCATGTGCCTGCTGGCCATTTGCATGGCCAGCAAAATGGCTTTAGAAAAATGGCTCTTCAGATCTTCTGCCCAGTCTTTGAGTTGTTTGGTTTTTTATTGTTGAATTATGTGAGTTCATTATACAGCTTGGATATTAACTGCTATTGTATATGATTTGCAAAAATCTCTTCCTGTTTGGTGGGTTGCTTTTTCATTTGTTGATGGTTTCCTTCACCATGCAGAAAATGTTTTTTAGTTTCATGGAGTCCCATTTGTTTATTTTTGCTTTCGTTTCTCTCACCTTTGGAGTCAGATCTAAAAAAACATGGCTAAGACCAATGTCAGGGAGGTTACCTCCTATGTTTACTTATAGGAACTTTATAATTTCAAGTCTTTTTAAAGTTTTTTTATTTATATATTTTTGGTTGTGCTGAGTCTTTGTTGCTGCTCATTGGCTTTCTCTAGCTGCCGAGAGTGGAGGCTACTCTTCCTTGTGGTACGCAGGCTTCTCATTGAGGTGGCTTCTCTTGTTGTGGAGCATAGGCTCTAGGCACTCAGGCTTTAGTAGTTGCGACACACGGGCTCAGTAGTTGTGGCTCATGGGATCTAGAGTGTGGGCTCAGTAGTCGTGGTGTACGGGCTGTAGTTGCTCTGTGGCATTTGGAATCTTCCCACTAGAGATCAAACCTGTGTCCCCTGTATTGGCAGACAGACTCCCATCCACTGTACCACTAGGGAAGTCCAGTTTCAAGTTTTTAAGTGATTTGAGTTAATTTTTATGTATAGTATATGATAGTGGTCTGGTTTCATATTTTTGTGTGTGGCTGCCCAGTTTTCCCAACCCTGTTTATTGAAGAGCTTCTCCTTTCCCCATTGTATGTTCTTGGCTTCTTTGCTGTAAATTAGTTGTCCATGTATGTGTGGGTTTATTCCTGGACTCTCTGTTTTGTTCCACCGTTCTGTGTGTCTATTTTTATACCAATGCCATGTTTTTATTAGCATGGCTTTGTAGTATAGTTTGAAATCAGGAATCATGATACCTCTTTAGTCAATTGTTTGAAATTTTAATTTGTTTTACTTTTTAAGCCGGATAACTTACAACTCACTTCCCACCAAAGCCAAAACAAACCCCCAAAACTGACAACATATTCTTAACTAGAAATAAACTCTGATAGCAGTTTTCATGAAACTACTTCAATATGATCAGTGACTTTTCTTTTAGAAAAGGCCAAGAAATTATTGGATATTTGTAGACCAGAGACTAAAAGTGAAATAGGAGCATTGCTCCATCCTATTATGTAGTCATGAACATTTACATCTGGAATAATCTGTTGATGAAATGTTTCTTAGGAAGATATGACAGGGACATCTGAGTGTGAGTAGGCTGAAACACTGGATTCTTCCTGTGAGGGATGCAAAGGGAATTCCCTGGTAATCCAGTGGTTAAGAGTCCAGGCTTTCACTGCCAGGGGCCCCAGTTCAATTACTGGTTGAGGAACTAAGATCCCACAAGACTAGTGGCACTACCAAAGGAAGAGAAAGAAAGGCAAGACCAAACAGAATATGGTGGGATGCACATTTTCTCACTAGGTGTACTCTAAACTAACAGAGCTAGTGTTAAAATGTGAATGGAGTAGTTTTGTATAAAAGAAATAGGGGGAAATTTTGACCTTTTTAATATCATAATAAGATATAGGTGCACACAAAAAAGTTAAATCTGAAGCCTACCCAACTGCGTCTAACCATCTCCTTGTTTAAAATGAAAAGAAAAAAAAGATGTTATTCTCCCCATCTCTTTCCCTATCAAAGGGTCAGTTAGAATATTTGAAGGAATTGCTTAAAAATAGAAGAACTTCTTAAAGAGATTTTTGTAGTGGATCTGTGCCAAAGAGCTTTTAGAAGCTTTTCCAGGGTTGATACTATATTCCTCACTATTGTTCTTGAGTTGAAAAAGGGAACCTGTGTATTATATACATAATTTTAGTACCACCTCCCTAGTAGCTCAGTTGGTAAAGGATCTGCCTGCAATGTGGAAGACCCGGGTTCAATCCCTGAGTCAGGAACATCCCCTGGGGAAGGGAATGGCATCCCACTCCAGTATTCTTGCCTGGCGAATCCCGTGGACAGAGGAGCCTGGTGGGCTATACAGTATATGAGGTCACAAAGAGTCGGACACGACTGAGCAACTAAACAGCGTTACAGCAATTTCAAAAAAGTGTGCATTAAATAATTATTGAATTAATTTAAATTCACCTTGTCAGTATATATCTCTGTCCTTCCAGCCAAATCCAGTTCTCACAAGTAAATACATTGCTCATGTGTGCACATATACACAGATATACATCATGTATCTGTGTTGCAATGTGTGCTTCACAGGTTGACATGAGATGATGGGTAAGGATTTTGTGCCTAGCTCAGATAAGATTAAGAGAGATTATATATTAGAAAGGTTTGGGGTAAATGCCTTACCTCACGTGGCTGACACCTAGAGGGAAATCCTGCTTTTTCATAGGACATACTCTGCTGACATTTAGAATGACAGACTTCTGTCACTCACCTGATCTATTACAATATTTTGTATAGTTTTAGGTGAGTGTGTGCCATTTTGGATTTTTATGTCATCTAACATGGGTTTTTCTGCAAGGAAAGTTCACTTTTATAAAATGTAGGCCAACAAATTCAACAACAGGAATATATAGGACATGAGAAAATAAGCAAATTATGTTTTATAGTTAGGAAAAGAAAAAATGGTACTAATAACAGTATATTCTTATTCAAGGGATGAACTGAAAGCATAATTCTGAAGCAAAAATATTAAGTTGTTGACTATGGTAAATTCTAGCAAGATTGATTATTATGGCTGAGTATATTAATTCTCTGAAATGCTGAAATTGTATAAGATATTCAGTTTGTGTTCTTTCAAGCAAAGAACAGTGTTATTAAATGCATTATTTTTCTAAGCAATATATGGCGATGTATAAGCTACCATTTTAATTTAATTGGTTTAAGCTAAAAATAATTCCTAATCTTCAGGTTACCTTTGGATCCAGATAGAGAGAGGGCCCAGTTTTGGACTCTTTCAAACTAAAAGAATCTTCAGAAGGTATTTGTTCATCACAATCAGTCAGTCCCAAGTCAACCAGCTTAGGTAGAATTAGTTATCCATGAAAAATTATGTGGGGGAGCTGGCTCTGGCTCCATGATTCTTGATTTTGACAGGGTTAATTAACAGTGCCATGAGTTAGAGTCAATGGGAACTGTGAAACCAAGGATCACTCTTTCAAATAGTGCAAGTATTGTCCAGTATTGCAAGTAATTGGACAGACAAGTAGATCCTGTAGGATAAAGATGACTGTCTCGCCCCATTCCTAAAATGTACCTAACACTGTCAGTTTAAAAGCTCCATTCTTAACTTCACTGCATATTTACTTTTTGTCAGTCCCTATGATTGTTGCAAAAGATTATTTTCCCCATCAAAGAGAGTCATGACTTGTAGTTGCTGACCTCATTGCCTAGTAAAGGTTTCATTGGTTCTAGAAAAGTTATAATCCACCTGATAGGATTTTGTTCTCTCCTCACAGGGTATGAGAGCAATAGAACTTAGTGGATGATAATGGTTTTGGTGGAGCCCAGAGAAAGAACTTTATTGTTTTTCTCTTTTCTACTACACTGTGGTTGTGGTAGGAAGCTGCAGAATTTGGAAGGTCACCAATAATGTCTACTTTAAATGCCTCCAGTCTCTATGGTTGAATGGGTGAGAGAACTGGTATATTACTTTCCTCACCTGTTTCTCTTAAGAGTCAGCCAGCAAGCCTATGCAGAGGACAAAAAGTAAAGAGTTGCCTTGCTTCCATGTTAGGAAGCATTTCCCCGTGCTGTAGCAGAGAAGCCAGGCTCTCTGCTGGCCACAGGAATTAACAGTAACTTAAAAAGCAGTATTTATAATAATGACAGGTATTTCCCCACACCCAGAATGTTAAACTGCCCTGTCAAATATATTATCTGTCTTCAGGAAACTTACCATTTAATGACTCAGAGTTAAGCCCACTTACATGTTACTATTCTTAGGGACCAGAGTGATGAAGGGAAGAGAGCACAGGGTGGTCTTTAGAATTAGAACGACTTATATTTAAACCTGAGATTTTTAACTTCCTGGCTGTGGAATCCTGGCAAGTAGCTTAACTTCTCTGAACTCCTTTACTTCTGCAAAATAGACATAATCCATTTTTCCCATAGGACTTCAGTTCAGTTCCGTTCAGTTCAGTCGCTCAGTTGTGTCCAACTCTTTGCGACCCCATGAACTTCCCTGTCCATTACCAACTCCAGGAGCCCACCCAAACTCATGTCCTTTGAGTTAGTGATACAATCCAACCATCTCATCCTCTGTCGTCCCCTTCTCCTCCTGCCCTCAATCTTTCCCAGCATCAGGGTCTTTTCAAATGAGTCAGCTCTTCGCATCAGGTGGCCAAAGTATTGGAGTTTCAGCTTCAACACAGCCACCCATAGCACTATCAGAGGATGAAATAAAATCATGTGTAGAATAGTTGGCTGGCAGGGTGCTTGACATAAAATAGCCCCTATTAATAAATATTTTATCTTTCCTTCTCCTTTCTTCCTCTGTTGTTTTAAGGCCTTTTATAGTATTAGTTTTCAGTATCGTTACACTTTTTTTTTCTTGTATTTATGCCTATATTTTTGGCTTGTATTATTTAGTTTTGAGTTCTGTGCTTTTGCATTATATAACCATTTTTAAAACTTCTTCATTAATTATTAAAGATACTCACTATAAAGTATATTTATTTGAATCATTGTTACAGCTTGACTGCAGTGCTTACAGTGGTGGATGGTCAGATGCTGCCTAATGTCAGTGAAGTGTGATTATTGTATGATATGAATATTATTTTATCCTCAAATCAGTGCTCTTGAAATCAGCAATGTTTACTGTTTCAAATGTGTAAGTGAACTTTCTTGTTTCTGATAATTTTTTTCCTGACAGTTAAAAACTATTGCTCAGTATAGAAGAAAATAAAAAAAAAGTTATCTTGTGTTCTCTTTTAAAAGGAAAATTACTGTTAACATTTTGACATGTGTTCTGCAAGTCTTCTTTTTCTAATGCATTTGTAACACTTATTTTTAAGCCTAACTTATAAGCAAGCTTTGTGTTTTTTAAATAAGAATTTATATTAGCTAGAAAATTTGAAAACCATTCAATTTTGAATTTTAAAACCATTCATTGTTAAATTTTTTAAAGCATTCAGCACTCATTCACCACTTATAAGCCTATAAGTACAAGATATTGTTGAGCAGCTTGCAGTTATTTAGTAATTCATGACTGCCAAGTGGAACTCAGTAATCTTTTACTATGAATACAGTACCACCTAAAGACCCATCAGTGATCTACTGGAAACAATAGTTACCATTTCTTTCTTTCATATATGCTAGTGATGTGTTTGTTAAAATAAAAATGTTTTATTGATTTACAACCACTAAGGGATATGTGTAAATGATGAGCCTGGTGCCACTAACCTTTTAATTTGCACTTTTAATTTCCACAAATAGTTTAAAAAGCATTATGCTTTCTGTAAGTGAGAAATAAGGATATATATCCAGTGAACGAAGGTGCATGATTTAGATAAAAATGGATAGTGTCTAACTTTTAAAACCATACACTTAAGAATTTTTTTCTGGAGATGCCGTACTATATTGAAAATCCTGAGATTCACGGTCTAGGCCTGATTATTCCAATTAACCAACATTATGTAAGTTGACAAATCATTCAGACTCTGAATTAATTTGCTAATTAATATATTTTATTTCATAGAACTAAAAATGAAGGTTGTTTTTTAAAAAATGTTTTAAAAATAAAGGTTATTTTTAAACTTTGCTCCAGTTAATATGTATACATGGTAATAAGTCAGGTATCCCAGAAGACTTTGGGATGGAAAATAGCCTTCCTATCTCCCCTAACCCCAGACTACCATTTCACCATGTGTTTTCATTTCTTCTGGTGGTTATCTTAAAAAGAGAATGTCTTGTGAGTCCCTACTATGAAAGATAAGGCGCATGTATTCAATAGCGACTTCTCACTTCATCCTTTTTCTTCAGTTTGATGTTTTATTTCTTGTGTTTATCATTTCTTTATATAAAAGTTATACTCCTATTTTTTGTTCCTTTTCTTTAGTCAATATCTTAATTCACTTCTATGTAAGATAAAGACAGTAGCCTCCCTACCCTTCACTCTGTCAGTTCTTCATCTGATGTTTTCTGACTGCTGTAGAGGCCTCTGTCTCTGCTTTGTACCAGTTGCTCTCTAGAATTGCTGTATAGCTGTTTACTTGGGACTTTCTTTCTCTGATCCTCCAGAGTTGGAAACTGTTTCATGGATTTCAAGTGTTTTTAGTACTTCACTGGTTGGTTTTGCTAAACTGCCGCAGTAGCTTTCTCCTATTGAAGTCCTTGCATATCATGAAATACCTTCCCTGTCCTTGTGTTTGATTGATAGTTTAGTAATTCTAGGTTGAATAGTTTTTCTCTGACAATTTTTGTTGCATTCCTCCATTGTCTTTTGGCATCCAGGTTTTAGGATCTATTTTTTATTCTTTAATATTCTAAAATCTCATGATAATGTGTGGAGATGTAAGCTTCTATTTCATTTACTTAGCTCTTTATTCAATGGCCCCTTCCTGTCAAAGGGGAAGTTCAGCACAGGAAACGTCTCTTTTATTATTTTTTAGATCATTTTTTTCCCTCCACTTTTCTCTTCTCTCTTTCTTGGACTCTCATTAACTAGATGTTAGAGTTCCTAGACTGATCTTCTTTATCTTTTATCTTTTCCTTCATTTCCTGTCTCTTTTTTTGTTCTCTGTTTTGGGAGGATTTCTCAATTTTATTTTCATCCATCTAGAGAATATTTTACTAGTTATATTTTAATTTTTAAGGAATCACTCTGTTTTAAAAGTGTTCTTTTCTCATAGAATACTGTTCTCTCTTTTTAAAAAATGTATATATTATCTTTCAAATCTCCCTGAGGTATTAGAGGTTTTTTTCTTAATTAATTTAATTGACTGCGCGGCCTCTTTAGTTGCAGCATGTGGGATCTAGTTCCCTGACTAGGGATTGAACCTGGACCCCCTGAATTGGGAACACAGTGCCTTAGCCACTGGACCACCAGGGAAGTCCCTGGAGGGTTTTTTTAAAAGATATTTTCTGTTTCTTGAATTATCTATGTTACCCTTGAGTAGGTTTTTTCTTTCTTTGTTTTTCTCATTCTCTTTTAACAAAGAATGCCCGAAATGCTGATTTGCATTTACTCTGCTACTGTATAAATACCCTGTTTTTTGATAGATTTTTTTCCCCCCTTAGTTAGGAATCTGACTGGAAATTTTTTTAAATTTGGGAGACACTTTGCCTAGGATTCTTAACCTTAGAGTGAGCAGGTATAGAGCTATCCATGAGATTGTGGTTTCCTTTCTTTAGGGCTGACTTCATGGATGTGTAACATGTGCTGTGGCACGGGGTCCTGAGTTTAGAAGGGTTCTGCACGTGCTTTGGTGCTTTGCTGGCGTCTTGAAATTCTTAAAGATTTTTGGACAAGGGACCCCACATTTTCATTTTGCACTGAGCTCCACAAATTCTGTAGCCATCACTGCTCCTCTTTCCATTGTCACAACACCCCCCTTCCTCCTTCCTGCTCTCTTTTTTTTTCCTACCTACACCTGGAGTCTCACCTCTCCCTCTAAAGTTTCTCTCACTATGGAAAAATGCTTGTGCTCTGTAGTTAGGGGATCAATGGCACGGTTGTTCTAGAAATCTTTAGTTACTTACCTTGTTTCCCATCGCATTTCTGGTATCTCTCCTCTCATATGCACAACTGGACCTCTAATACACAGCTGGCTCCCACCTCCACTGTAGTTCCCCTAGTAGCATGTAATGGGCAGTTGCTTTCTCTTCTCTATTTAATCTGTTTTCTGGTGGTCAAGGTGTTAAGACTCTGCACTTATAGTGCAGGGGGCACAGGTTTGATTCCTGGTTGGGGAACTGAGATCCCACATGTCTTGTGGCATGGCCAAAATAAATAAATAAATAAACATTTTAAAAAAATTTTGTTTTCTGTCTTCTAGAAGGTATCCCTTAATGAATTCCCCTACATGCCTTCATTTTCTGTGTTGTTAAACATTTTATTCCTGTTTTGTAATTCTGGGCCTCTTGTATCACTTGTATCTCAGGATCAGTGGGAAGCAAATGCATTAACTTAGTCTACCGTCTTGATTTTGAACAACTTCTTTCCTTCTCTTTGAAGTAAAAGGATTGGATGCGATCACCTCGAAGGTCCCCATATATAAAATTTATAATTAAGTGTCACACAGGTGTAAAGTCCTAATTTAAACTTAGATTTATTCATTCTGGCACCTTATTTTCTTTTTTAGTTTTGCTCTTTTATGTTCTTTGTCCTTTGGTTCATACTTTTTCCCTTAATTAAATATATAGATGTACATGTCCTTTGACTTCACTGGAAACTGCAGAGGAGAATTTTAATATTCAGGAGTACAATCACAGGCTTTAATCACCCTTTCTTTTATGTGATACCAGAAAGAATTATATTAAAAATACAAAAATTATATATTTTAAATTGTTACATAAGCAGCTTTGAATACATTTTAGTAATTATCGAGTGAAAACATGACCATATATTTATTGTATACATATATGCTGACAAATTACTTTTTTCTTATTTCAGTATTAATTCTTAAATATATAATGATAATGAATAATGTTGATCTGATGACTTATTGACTATAACATAAAAATTGTATAATGCGAGCAATGATAGAAGCATCACAAGTCCTGTGACTTACATGGTGTTCATGTTCATATGTTAAATGTTGTTGACTGACTTTTATTGACTACATTACAGAATTTTAGCTAAATTTCATCTTGGCTTTATGACTTTTATATCTCACATACAATTATATACCTTTTACGCAATTTGAAAGATTTTGGTAAAAAATAGTTGAATAAAATAACTGTTGTGATGAGATTTTGCTAATACAAACAAAATTTTTTTGGAAGTTAAATCTAGAAAGGACCTAGAGGTTACCTAGAGTGTAGTCCAGTCTTCCAGAAGAATGAATTGTCTGGATAACACAGCTGCCAACCCACTGCTTACTGTGGGTAATTAAAATAATCTACCTGGCTAGTTAAATGTCTTCCTCCATTTCTGCTTGTGGTTTCTCCTTTACTCCTTGTGTGTTTGGTAAAAAGGATAACTTCCCCTATGCAGGGCCGCCTTCAGTTCAGGCTAGATCAGATATTCAGGTGTCACTAATAAATAGATTTTGAATTTCAAATTATAACAACAGAGAGTCAACTGGCTTGTGTATGGTGTAATTTTTTACTGCTTTAACCACCACTTCTGTTGATATTGGAATACATTTTCCTTTTTTATGATTGCCTGTTTGACTTCCTTCTCAGACTAACAGCAGTGATCATGCAGCCATGTCGGTAAGTAGATACAAGCTCAAGCTAGCATGCGAATTAGAAAACAATGAACTTCCTGCAGGCTTATTTTTCTCTGCTTAGGTGCTTATGGAAAATTTAAATTGTTTTGGCAGTGTTCTTGGTACATTTGTAGTTTTTGTGGAAGCCAGAGTTTGAAGATAATAACTAGTTGTTTTGGTGAAGCAATCAAGATTCTCTGGGACTTGATTGTGAAAGTTAGTATTATGGTGCATCTGTGGTGAGCGCAGTGCTTTGGTTATATCTCTCTGTGGTCATCTCAGGCATGACAGGCCATGCTTGAGATATTTTCCTTATCTACAAATGAGTTCAGTAGTTCAATAAGAATATATACTCTAGAGATTTTTGTGAGGGTTAAATGAGGTAGTATGCATGAGATGTTCAGAAAAGTGCCTGGCATAAAATGAACACTCAAAACATATTAGTTGTTATATTTGTTTGTAAGATTATTTGTTCTTTTCCTGAATGCTTTTTCTCTACAATACTTATCCCAGACTCTACTTGTAGAAATCTCAGTGCATAACACAGTATAGCTCATGACCCAATTCAAATGTTTCTTTTTCACCCCAAGCCCAATAGTGTTCATTGCCTTCCTCAGCACCTACTCTTTTTTAGTGGCTTTGTCATATTTTGTTCTTTATTGTATTTGTTCATCCTTTTCACCTCCAGTTACAAGCTCTTGAGAGCCGAAATAACTCAAATGTTGTCTGAGTATAGATATTGAAAAATATTCTTATTTTTGAAAAAATATCATCTAGCATTTGAAATTTAAATGTTCCTAACCTACATTTTGTCCTTTCTGTTCTTATTTCTATTGTCAAAGTTCAAATTTTGATTATCGTAATTGTCTCCTAATTCGTCTCTGCCAATAGTCTCTCATTACTTCTGTTCATCCTACATATCAAAGCCAGATAATCCTTTCCAAAGCACATTTTAATTTCATTTTCTTTATTCAGATATTTCAAGATCTCTCACTTATCTACTGAATTAAGTGAAAACTCCATAGGCTAACAAATAAATGACCTTAGTCTCTTTCTGATACATTTCTGACCATGATTTAACCTGGGCATTTAAAGTGCAAAATTCACTCTGCCCTGCATCTAGCTTGAGTTTTCTACCTTGTCTTCATTTATAACTGTAAAAATTTTGAATCTCTTCCAAGAGTCATCTTTAATGCTACTTCTTTCATGAAGCTTTTACTGAGTCTGCTTAACCTTATGTTGATACTTTGTCCCACTTTTATGGTACTTACTTATATTTTGTCTTGAACTATGATTGTAGACTTTCCTTCTTTCTACTTGCAGAATTTAATGTCATTATGTCAGGAACTATATCTACTCATCATGGTGTCTTCTATAGTACCTAAACACTGTCTTACATAGAGGAAGTGCTTTGTAAGTACTTTTAAAGTTAATATGAGAGGAATAGTGAATAACTAGACTATTATAAAGATAATTTTCTTGTATGTTGAAAAAGTATGAAAAGTATACTGCAGGGAGTTCCCTGGTGGCCTAGGGGTTAGGATTCCAGGCTTTCACTGCCAGTCCCTGGGTTCAGTCTCTGGTCGGGGAACTGAGAATCCTGCAAGCTGTGTGGTGTGACCAAGAAAAAAAAGTATACTGTAAAAATCAAAGTTTTGAATCAAGAAATTTGTTTGTCAAATATAGAATACTTTCTAGTTTTGAAGAGAAAGTTTACAGTCTTATTTGCAGACAGGAATTTAGAAAATATCTGTGTGAATGTGATATAGTAAAGATGGTATCAGTACCATCAGATGAGTAGAATTATTTGCATGGTTACTCGTTCCTTATACACCTCCTTGAAAGGATAATATAATAACTCAGATCACCACTCTCTAGATACAGCTATAAATGTTGAATAGTGATTTAAATGAACCTATAGCATGAAAATAACTTGCAAATTCACTAAGGACTAACACTTTGACAAGAGACAGACCCTCAAGCTTTCACTTGACCTTTTTGCTCATTTAATAAATGTTCAGTTCATTTCAATAAATATAGTAGTTGTTAAGTACCTGTTAAGCGTGCTTACAGATTTCCTGCAGATAGATCATATGCATATTCAGAATACAGAAATGATACTAACCTTGCTATCCAAAAAAAAAAGAACCTCAGATTATTTCTTGTCCTGTATTTAAGGACGGATAGATTTGGGGATCAGTTTTAGATAAATGTGAGTGAATAATTTAGAAAGATTTGGCACTTGAATGTCCAGTGTTTTAAAAAAGTTACTTATTTGAAATAGTTCTTTCTATGGTGATAAGCGAGGTATTTCTATGATACATTTTGATACTTATTTCCATAGTTTATAATAAGTTACTTACAAGTACACAAAAATCAACAAGAGCAAACCATTGACAGTATATCAGTGCAATGGAGAAAGTTAGAGAACTTTGAGAGAAAACATAAATGAAAAAGTTGAAAGCAATCAAGGTCCAGTGTTAGTAATAGAATTTCTATTTTTTCTTAAGCTTTTTCATAATGTAATAAAACAGTTAAGTGATTTCCACTGCTGGAAGTTAATTGCAAAAAAATCTTGCTTTTTAGTCGAAAGTGAGCATACTTGAATTTTATAACTCTAATCCTTTTGGGTATTAAGTTGATGTCTCTATTAGCTAAATACTGACTAATCTTGGTGAGAAATTTGATTTCATAAGTTTGTAAGCCTTATGTGTGTATGTATCGCACAGCATACTTAAATATTTCCCTGCTGTCAAAGGTTGTAGAAAACAGTATTTTGAGTTGCTTTTAATGAGGGCATAGTTGGAAGAAGTAGTGGTATTAATAACAAAGGGCTTTTAGCACGAGAATTTTGATAGGAAATCAGTGGATTAGGGGAGAAGTACAAGACCAATCTGTAAGTAACAGATTAAGGAGATATAAATGTCCACTTTATTTCCATTTATATCTCCTTAATCTGTTACTTACAGACAAATGACATTCAACAATATTCTGAGAGTGTTAGTACATACATGTATATGCACACTTACAAATAACCTTTTACTTCACTCTCTAGTGGCTATAGATGAAACAGACTATATAATTGATGCAAGCTTTATGAGCAAAGGATCATTTTTAACAGGAAGATTCAGTATCAAAAACAGATGAAAACATACCATCTAGCAGTTTCACTACCAGATGGCAACAGAATTTGTGTTCGTAAGGGTACTTGAGTTTTTGCAAATAGGGGTAAGTTCTAGGAATGCAAATAGTATCTTTCCTTTTAACCTGTATTACACAATAGAAAGAAAAAAAATAGAAGATAGTTCTCTCCACATACCACCCCCCACCAGCGTTAAGTAGGCCAAGGATGGGGGGAGAAAAGAGTCTAAAATATGTGGATAAGAGATTGTTTGAGTTGGAATTATGTTTATTATGAGCAGATAAAGAAAGTGAAAAAGACGTCAGATCCCCTGAAGTGAAAGAAAGGAGATGGTAGGGAAAGATGTTGGAGTCAGAAGTTTCCTGTGCAAGCCACGATCTGGTGATGTTCAAGAACCTGTATTTTTTTTTCCCTGTATAGAACAGACAGGAATGGATAAGGATGAGGATAAAAGAGATTATACTTTGCAGAGTGAAGTCCCAACAAAAGCGCAAGTTTAGATGAATATTACATATATATGCAACAACTTAATCACTTCCTTTTCTTTCATTCAGGAGACTAGGCATTGTAAGGAAGCTGTTTTAAACTTTCTGCCTCTGATGAAAATTGGTCTGGTAGCTGGTAATAGCATTGAGATTTAAAGCCTTTGTTTGAAAACAAGAAGAAGGCAGTTGACAAAGACCTACTGTAGATGTCTATAAGGACTTATTTTTCACTCTCAGAATATTGTTGAATGTCATTTGCAAAATTGTTTTTAGAAAAAAAGTGCTTAGTAGATGACTTACCTTGTTTGCCCCCTCCTCCCATAATGAATTTTGTTCTGTTTTAATATGTATCCTTCCCTCACAGGGTACATTTCCCTGAATAGTTTAAACTCCTCTTCCAGGTACTCCCTCAACTGAAAGTGACTAATAGTATCTACCCCAACTGCATTCCCACAATCTAGGATTTAGCCCAATGAAATTACCTGTTCAAAAAATCCTTAATATTCTAGATGAGTATACCCTAAACCTTTGAGAATTCCAAAATTTGAGAATATGGCTGTGCCATGTAAGTTCTTTCAGAAAACACTGTAAGATACAGTTGAAAACTGTAGATCTTAACGAGAGTTACTTTATGCATGTCAACTAACAGAAGACAACTAAGCCAGATTGACTTGGGGAGGTTGGGACTTTGACTGTGTTCAGTCTCTGAGTAGTTCCTCCCGGCCCACAACCCATTTCCCAGAGTACCTAACTCAAATGTCAGTCTCAGCAAATGAAGCCCTACTTGTACTGAATTCTCAGTCATCATTAAAAGGTTGAAATCTAGATATAAATGCCTTGGATGACAAAGGCCTACTCTGTGTTATGTTTACATATATATGGCTATGTTTATAATATATTGGGCTTCCCCAGTGACTCAGATAGTAAAGAATCTGCCTGCAATGCAGGGGACCTGAGTTTGATCTCTGGTTGGAGAAGATCCCTGGAGAAGGGAATGGCTCCTCACTCCAGTATTTTGCCTGGAGAATTCCATGAACAGAGGAGCCTGGTGGGCTGCAGTCCCTAGGGTCGCAAACAGTTGGACATGATGAGTGACTAACACTTACTTACTTAGCCTCCTACCTGTATATATTAATAAGAGAGAGTCAGCTTGGGTGACATTTGTCCATTTTACTAATGATCATGTGGAAACAGTCTATACTCTTCTAACTTGTTAGTGATTCTGACAACTTCTTTGCAAATTTTAAGTTGTACTGGGGTTGTGAAATAGTAGTTTTTAATGATTATATAGTCCTAATACTCTGAGGTGGGTGCTTATGTAAAAAAATGAGGCTCTGAGTCTGCTATGACAGAGTTGTTGTTTTAATAGCAGTTCTTGGATATTTCAGTTTTTCAGCTTAATTCCTGTGGGTTGACCATAGTATTCAGTCACATGTGGAAGTTTACAGCTTGTCTTAAGCTTCTCTTGCATTTCTTACATTTGCCAAGGGAAAAGGTATTAGGGCCTTGATATTTTATTGCTTCCCTATTTAAACAAGTACCTAATTGCCCAATTTGCTGTTATCAAGTGAATTTAGGAGGTAGGAAATATCTCTGTCAGTTCTTACACAGCACAGACTAGCTTCCTCTTCATGCTACCTTGGACAGAAGTATGTTTAATCTAGATTTCTGGTATAATCAGTAGCTTCGAAACCTTGACCTCTTCTAGACGTCACTGCCCTACTTGTCCTTGCATTCTCTTTCTGC
The DNA here is from genome assembly GCF_963930625.1 of Muntiacus reevesi. Taxonomy (NCBI): domain Eukaryota; kingdom Metazoa; phylum Chordata; class Mammalia; order Artiodactyla; family Cervidae; genus Muntiacus; species Muntiacus reevesi. The sequence continues at coordinate 136,957,368 of NC_089250.1, forward strand.
TTATTAAAGTTAAGAGAAGTTTGAAGATATCATGGGACTGCCGTGACAGCAGCAGTGATATTTGCAGGAAGCTAAAAATCTGAGTGCTATATGTCATCTAAGACCATGTTCAAAAGATTCTTTAAGGAGGAGGAAAAGGCCAGCAAAGTTTGATGAGATCTGTGGTTGGGATGGGGCTCCCCTAGTGGCTGAGTGGTAAAGACCCCACCTGCGAGTGTAGAAGACTAAAGAGATATGCCTTCCATCCCTGGGTCAGGAAGATCCCCTGGAAGAGGGCATGGCAACCCTCTCCAGTATTCTTGCCTGGAAAATCCCTTGGACAGAGGAGCCAAGCAGCGTACAGTCCATAGGGTCGCAAAGAGTTGGACATGACTGATGGACAGCGGGCGCGTGCACACACACACACACACACACACACACACACACACACACACACACACACACACACACACACACACACACACACACACAGAGTTGGGATAAGGAAGTTAGGATAAGGCATGAAATAGACATGTGCCATGTATTATAAGTGTCCTCAAGTTTCCCCAGTTTGGAGAATTTTTTTTCCCAACTTTAAGAAATTTCTGTTCTTTTTAATCTGTGCATGTGTTTGTGAATGTTCATGTTTGTGTGTCCCAAGAGCAATACTTTATGTTATGTCTCATATAGTTATGGTTGAGAATTGTTAAAAGAAGAAAAGCCTAAGAGAAGAGAAAGGGAATTCATAATTGATTATGGGAATTGTGGTTAACTGATGTGATAACCAGTTCTTTGGGGACTAGAGCTCCTTACATGCAAACAGGAAGAGTATGAGAGGAATATAGAAATGTAAAGGAGGTATTTTGGAGAATGTTAGGGACATTAGAGTAAGTATATTTTGGTAGACCTATGAATTTTGGGGGCATAATCTCAAAACTGTTTTCAATATTGTATTAAAGTGTTTTTTAAAACTTGCTAAAGAAATTCATCTTAATATTTAAACCTTTAAACATACGTTCTATATTATTGGGAATGAGAGACATTTCAGTATTATACCATGTGTTCAGCCAGAAAATAGATTAAAACCTTACTAGATGATGGAATCTTTGTGTATTTATGAAGTCATCTTGGGGAAATTTTCATGTTTTAGGTATTTTTTTCAAGATTGAATAACATTTTTATGTTTGTGTAGAAGTACATTTAAGTAGTTTCATATAATGAAATTTAAATTAGTGAATCTTATGTAAAATAGAAAGAATTATAATAGATTTCTTAGATTCAGATGTCTGTTTTTCAACTTGGCATCGTTTTTCTATAAGAATTCATTTCTGGTTTTAGTGTTGGATACTCCATATTTGATGAAAGACCTCACTCTTTTGGACTATGTGTTTTAAAAGGCTAAAAATTGTGGTTCTTTAGGAGACTGACCAATTCATCAAAATATTTCCTTTCTTCTTTTGTCTTCCCTCTGAAAAGGCTGTTTTGTATCTCATAACTGAAATTCACATTGCAAATTGAGAGGCAGTAAGTTTGAATACTATAGTAGTATTTTGCTGTTTTTATTTAAATAACTTTAAAAGTCACATAGAATCAGAATTATTAAATTTGTTTATCAATGTTAGATTTAATATTCAAATTGACCATGATTTTATTCAAGTTTTAAAGTTTTTCCTGACAAGAGTTACATAACTTTTCAAAACAAAACCTATCAATTTAAAGAGTAATAAATACAGTGCATAATATTTCTGAGTCTATATTTTTCTTGACTTAAATAAAAAGTAGCTTATTGTGCAAAGTTGATCTTTTGTGCGGGTATAAATAAAAGAAAATGGATTCTCCTGGGATCTTTAAGAAAAATAGACCAACACAGAAAGAATGATTGTGATTTCAAGAGCACATTTTTATGTAAAGTGTATTTGAGAGAATGAAAGCAACATTGAAAAATGCTTTCAAATAATTATTGAAATCAAGCCTTCCTATTTTATTAGATCTTTGAAATAAGAGAATGGTGAGGAGAAATGAAAACTTCAAATGAAAATTTAAATGTGTCAAATTAGTTTCTAAGTATTCTACATTTCTCCTACTATTATATTAGAGTAGATCTATCAAAGTGTTACTTTGAAGCCAAAACTGTTTTGAGTTATAATCTAATAAAGTGTGTTGTATTTTTGTTACCATGTCATTTTATGATGTTTCAAAGGAAACAGAGTATCTTTACCTAATCTATAATAGTAAATTATTCTGGAAATTTGGCTTGACATACAAACAGATGTGTTTTCTTGATTCCTTTTAAACTGAGGGTTGGTGGTTTGTGGTTTATTGTTCCTGTGATTGGCGTTAAAAGCCTTATTTCACAGCTTGCAGTGAGGGACTATTGGGTAAAGACTGTCTGTGTTCCACAAACTAAATTCAAAAAGTGTCAATCAAGGTCTCACATAGATTGCTTAGAGAATGAGTTTTCTTACTGATTTCACCAAATGTCGCTTCATGCTGTCTTTGATTGGCACAGCCTGGCAGGGAGGATGGATGAATCTGTCACCGACTGGATAATTGTGTTGCTGGACTCAGTCTGACATCAGGTCTTTGACTCTTAAGTGGCTCAATACAAAACAAATTAGCAGATTGTAGTCATATTTCTCATTCTATATGCTTTGACTTTGTTGAATGCAGTCCATAAATCATATTGACTGACACACAAGTAAATGATGAAAGCTGCTTTTGAGACATGAATCTAGAAAGCAGCAGTGTGAAGGTGCCATGGAAGGATGCATATGGTTGACCCTCTGGGAATTTCCTAGGAGCCAAATGTCTCTTTACCACAATTGTTCTTAGAAGAAAAGCTTTTGGGTAATGCGAAAAGGATCTAATATGTCAGCAGATTCTCTTTTACAAGTTCCTTTGAAATACAAGAAGTTTGTCCAGGGGTTTTCTCTCTGTGCAAGTTGTTTTTCAGCAAAATGTGAGAGCAGGGTAAAGAAGTAGTTACCTTTAAAAGCTTGGCAGGTGTTTTTACTTACTTATTGAAATTCATGTTAAAGAAAAAGAGAATGTTAGCAATAGTTGCAGTTAACTTTTCAGATGAGAGGAGCAGAAATTTCTAGGCGCTTGATACTAAATGTGCTATATTTTCTCAGTCACTTCATTTAATTATTTTGGCTTTGTTTGTTGTATTGTTAAAAACCAGAACATCTATAATGAAAATGGCCAGTTTTTAAAGATAGTTGTAAAAGTACTTAGATTATTTTTGTTCTAAAAAGTGATACAGTATTAAAAGCATCAACAATAATACCAAAATAGTGTTCGGAAAGGAGTGTTTTGGTTATACAAAAGTGTACCAAAGGCTACAGGCATCAGAAATGTTTGGGGGATATGCAAGTTTCTGGAATATTAAACTTTTCTGTCTCAAAATAAGTAATAGATAAAATTTAAGAATATTTGCTCACATTTTATAGTCAAAGAGTACACATTAAAAAAAGTTGATCTTATAGACTATAACTTTAAGTGTTTAAAGGATTTGAACCTTTGATAACAATTTTGAGCTATAAAAAGGAATTTTTCATTTCAATATTTTAAACTTCTATCTTTGAGAACAATAAGCCTGTATTTAATATGCATAATCAAAGGAAATTGCATGTGTTACTTAAACAGAAACACGTGTGAGTGTGTGTGTGTGTGTGTGCACGCGCATGCATGCTTGTATGTTTTCATTACCCACATCCACCAAGTTTATGAAATAGCCTGTATTTTTGTACTAGTACCATTATTTTGGCTCCAGTACTATTGCTGCATAGTCATATGTAGCATCTGAACCCATGTTAAAATTTTACACAGTGTGTTTGTTTATGAAATGAATGTAGTACTAACTGTTTTTGGTAGTTTATTAATCTGCTTTTGCAGTTAGTACATTAGAGTGGCAACATAAGTAGGACATGGAACTGATTTGATGAAGTTACATTAAAACTAAAACGTGCTAGTTGTTCCATTAGGTCAAAATGACATTTCCATTAAGTTTTTTCAAGCCTACTACATTGTAATTAAATTACATGCCATTGATTTCTTCTTTTTCTGTCTCTCCCCTCCTGCTTCTCTTTCATATTGATATTATTCTGCTTGGGAAATGGAGCTGCATGCCTCCTAGACTAATTCTTCTTGGTTTGGGGATCTTGAAGCATGCTGGGTTTTGCATTGTTTGTTACATTCCTTTTTGGCAGTTCATCAGTATTTGTCAAATATATTGTTTGCATCAGCTTTTATCTCTAAAGTTTCTGATTTAGATATTGGCATTCCATTTCAGATGCACAGTGTTTTTTTACTGTGCATAGTGTCTAAATACTAAAGACTTATCAAAGATTCGTAAGGATTCATAAAAATTTTTTGTTTCCAGTCTGACTTTAAATGTGTAATTGAATGAACAATTGTTCAAGTAAACATCTTAAAAATACATTTGTGTTCCTTGTTTTCTAACAGATCAATCCTATGTAAACATTTTTGCATCAATATATTACAGCATTTATGTTTGGAAGGTTTTCATGATTTTGTAGCTTTATTGGCCTTTGTGATAAGTAAGAAAAGCATAATGATCATATATCACTGGGTAAATATTTGTTAATGCTAATAAGGCAAAACATGGCACATCCTCCAAAAGTTCTTATTTCTAACCTTAGTCATAGATCTTTGAATCATATGGGTGTCAGTCCTTCACCAAATCACATAATTGTGGGTTGGAGATAGCCATACTAGCGGTGGTATTTACACTGGAAAGCTTTATCTGAAAGTTTTTGTAATATTTTTTCAACTGTAGTTAAATAAAAAGCCTGCTTGAAAGAACAATTTGTACTAAAGGCAATATTATATTGTGATTCAGCTATATAATCTAGAAGCTAGACATTTTAAATTGTTTTTATCATTTTAAAGAAAATATAGCCTGAATCAAGACTGACAAAATTCATGTGGAGATTTAGGAGCTTATTTTAGTAGAAAATATAATGATATTATACTAAAAGACAACCACAAGTATTTGTAGCTCACTTTATATTTCTAAATTATCAGATGATTTTAAAACTTAATTTTTAAAACTAAATGAACAGATCTGTAGATGACTGTGAAATCATATCAATATGCAAGCTTCTTTTTTTTCCTCCTAATTGAAGCTGTGCTCCAAACTAAGCTTCCTATTAGAAGTAAGAACTTAATGACTCAAAGTATATTTTATAAAGACATTTTACTTATTACATGCATATGAAAGTATATGTTATAAAGTATATTAGGTGTAGTTAAATTATAATAAATTACACTAGTAACATAATTCTTGGCTTGGTTAATTACATAAAGGAAAGTTTAAAGAGCATTATATGAATAAATGTTCCATCAACATGACAGTTATTTTATGTCACAAATGGCATATTTTAATGTTCTTTTTTTAAAAATACTTGAGATATTTAAAGAGATATGAAATAATCAATAGATTTTAAACACAAACTTTAATTTTTCTACATACAATTATAACTTTAATGATGATTATATCATGAGAATGACAAGTCAACAGAATGTTACTTTCAGTTCCTATGCTAAAAGACAGCCACTCAGAATACAGAAAGAGAAAGACCACCACTAAAAAAAATGCCATGAAAAATTTTTGTGATACTTTATGATATGATACATTTCTATGTTTGTTTATTTTTTGGTTTGGATATTTGTTTTAAACAGGGGAAAGTTGCCCAGACTGCTTGCATGTCAGCCTGCCAGCATCTGTCAACATCCTTAATGCAGATGCTACTGGACAGTGAGTTAAAACAGATAAGCATGGGAGCCGTTCAGCAGTTTAACCTAGATGTCATACAGTGTGAATGTAAGTACCTTGTTGGTTAAAATGATGCATTTCTAGGAATCTATATTTAAATTATATGGGAAAATGGTATAGAATAACATAGTTCATTAAAGAGAGAGGAGGCCTGATTCAGTTAAACTTTCAGCAGCCTTAGAAGCAACTTCCTTCCAAGAAGAGAAAAATATTTGTTTCACATTGAGGCCTTAGAGTGGCACTAAAGTGACAATCCGAATGGATAATTAAAAAGGTGATTTATTTATAATTCCTTTATTTTTTTTTTTTCCTTTATTCCTCCTGGTCATGCTTGTCTTCTTGCCAGAACTCTCCTGAGGTTTGTAGTAAATGAATGAACTTATTGTTTGTCATTCTTATTTTCCATACATAAACTTTCAGATACTAAAGAATACTCTTAGGACCCTGCATTCCAAGTGCAATTTCTTTATAGTCTGACATTTTGATTCTCTCTCCCAAAGAATTTCTCAAGTCTTTACCTTTGCCCTTATTTTTCGCTTTATTTTCTTTAGGTGACAGGGTTAGCAGATTCCACAATCTAATGTTGACATTAGCTAGTCACCTTCAAAGTTGATTGTGCTGTTTAGTTATTAGCCTTGCTATAAATGCTTCTAGTGGTAGGTTTTTTACCCTTATACAAGACTTGAGTTTATGGAATAATTTTTAAGCACTCCTTTCAAATGTGTGGTATATTGATTAAATGATGAAAATCCCTGGTTGACAGTTTAGGCAGGCACCACTGTTGTTAAATTGAAAAACAGTGGGGCACAAGAAGGATTATAAAATACTTGTTTGGGGCAGATTTTGCAATCATATATTCTCTGTGAAAGACGTTAGAAAATTAAATGTCAGTGGTTTGCAGCTGAAGCAGGAGTGACAGTTTTTTCAATGAGTAATAAATATTTGTCTGCTTCTATACAAGGCATTCTGCTACAAAAAACATAAGTAACATTAAAAAGAATAAGTATATAGATTCAATTACTCATTATATTTATCAATCATTTATTACACAAGAAAATAACAGAGTTTTTAAAGACTCACCAACTTCCTTCAGAAAAAGAGAAATACTAATCTACAAAGCAAAAGAAAGATAGTTTTTCCCTACGAAAGAGAAGAATTCATTTTCTTTTCCTAGAAAGCATTTCTAATTTTCTCAAATTAGAAAGCCTTTATTATATTTCTTTCTCAAAATAAAACTGTTATTTACAAGATGATATTTCTTGTATTTCCTAAAATATTTACCAAAAAGCACTTTTTAAAATGTTTCTAGGGACTTTCCTGGTGATCCAATGGCCAATATTCTGCACTTCCAACACAGGGGTCACAGGTTTGATCCCTGATCAGGGAACTAGATCCTACATACCACAACTAAAGATCCTACATACAGCAATTAAGAGCTGGCACAACCAAATAAATAGATTTTTTTAAAAAAAAAAATTGTTTCAGGAACTTCCCTGGTGGTCCAGTGGTTAAGAATCCACCTGCCAGTGCAGGGGCCACGGGTTCGATCCCTGATCTAGGAAGATCCTACATGCTGTGGAGCAACTATGCCTGTGTGCCAAAGCTACTGTAGCCTGCATGTTCTAGAGCCAGTGCTCTGCAACAAAAGAAGTATCTCAGTGAGAAGCTGAAGCACCACAACTAGAGAGTAGCCCCCGCTCACTGCAACTAGAGAAAGCCCAAGTAGAGCAAGACCCAGCTGAAAATAAGTGCATAAGTAAATAACATTTTTAAAGTTTCTAACTCAAAGCAGTTGTTAATTCATTCTACAAATAGTTTGAAACTGATTTCTTAAAAGTCTTTAAAAGCTATCTTATAGGAGAATTCCCAGGTGGTTCAGTGGTTGGGACTCTGTGTTTTCACTATGGAGGGCTCTGGTTCAATCCCTTGTAAGGACCTAAGGTCCCACAAGCCATGCTGCATGCCAAAAGAAAAAAAAAGCTGTCTTATGAGATCATTTCGGTATAATACTCATATAAACTTTTTATATAAGTATTGCTTGAGGCATTTCAGAGTATTGATAATTGGGTCATTGAACCCTTTATTGGCATTTGGTTGTGTCCTCTCAATTAGATATTTGTTCAAAAATGGAAATTACTGTTTGGTTAGGCAGCTTCAGGTACCTAGATTTTTTCTCTGTTCTCTTATCTCTCCTTGAAAAGCAAGCCTGACTCTACTTAGAAAAGGCACATAAACACACAGCTTTGCCTCTTTGTCCCATCACAAGACACTTTCTCCCATTAGTTACTTATTTGGGTAGGGTTACTGAAGACTTCTTTTAAAACACTGATGTTTTCTTAAAAGACTTATCTCTTAGAAGAAATTATACAAAACTGTAAGGTATAACTCAGTTAAAGGTATCCGGGATCAGGTGCAAAAGGGATAAACCCTGGCCTAATGAGGGCCAAGGTTCTGGTACTACAGATACGGAAAGGGAGAAACCAGGACTTAAAGACAAGTCACAGAGGTTAACTCAGCTTCCTGTAAGATTATGCCTGTGGTTGGCTCTGCTCCTTAATACTTACCACGTATTTGTTGTTGTTCACTCCCTCATTTGTGTCCGACTCATCGAAACTCCATGGACTGCAGCATGCCAGGCTTCCCTGTCCTTCACCATCTCCTGGAGCTTGCTCAAACTCATGTCCATTGAGTCAGTAATGCCATCCAACCATCTCATCCTCTGTCATCCCCTTCTCGTCCTGCCTTCTCTTTCCCAGCATCAGGGTCTTTTCCAAAGAGTTGGCTCTTTGCATCAGGTGGCCAAAGAATTGGAGCTTCAGCTTCAGCATCAGTCCTTCCAGTGACTATTTAGGGTTGATTTCCTTTAGGATTGACTGGTTTGATCTCCTTACTGTCCAAGGAACTCTCAAGAGTCTTCTCCAACACCACAGTTCAGAAGCATCAGTTCTTTGGCACTTAGCTGTCTTTATGGTCCAGCTCTCACATCCATACATGACTACTGGAAAAATCATAGCTTTGATTATATAGACCTTTGTTGGTAAAGTGATGTCTCTGCTTTTTATTGTGCTGTCTAGATTTGTCATAGTTTTTCTTCCAAGGAGCAAGTTTCTTTTAATTTCATGGCTGCAGTCACCATCTGCATTGGTTTTGGAGCCCAAGAAAAGAAAGTCTTTTCACTGTTTCCATTGTTTCCTCATCTATATGCATGAAGTAATGAGACCAGATCATTACTTAATACAGTATCAGGCATTCAATAATCACTGAACAAATAAATATTGACATTCCATTTCCCCCCCACTTTGGCCACCTCATGAGGCTTGTGGGATCTTAGTTCCCCAACCAAGGATCAAACCTGGGCCCCTGGCATTGGAAACTCAGAGTCCTAACCACTGGACCACCAGAGAATTACAGCACTCTTTCTGGTACTAAAAGAACTCATGACTTCATGTGATTGATATGTAAATCACTTAAACATGGAACTTAGCTTTCTCCAGTAATACGTTCAGAGAATTTTAATTTTCATCCCATTATTAATTTATTTATTTGGCTATGCTATGCAGCTTGCAGGCTCTCGGTAGCCTGACCAGGGTTTGAACCAAGACACCTTGGTTTGTAGTAGAAGCTTAGAGTCCTAATCTGTGGATTGCCAGGGAATTCCCTTCATGTTTATTTTAAATAGTGTTTTTGAAAGAAAGCAATTTTTAAAAATGCAGTTTATTTTTAGTTTTGATGCCATGTGTATGCTTTCTACATGTCAGGGCAGGGGAAGGAAAGGAAACAAAAACAGGAAAAAGAATTTGGTTAGGTAAGATGAATGCTAGAATATATGGTAAATTTGTGAAGAGAAGGAATATGGATGCCTTAGGAATCAACTAGGATATGGAGAAAATGGTAGTTCAAATGTAGAATCCTAGAAGTAAATAATGATTGAGTTTTGCCATCTTCCTGGTAATACACATTCACATACTCCCCTACTTTGAAACACTGTGAAATAATGCTGTCAGACTTTCCTGGTGGTCCAGGAGCTAAGACTCCATGCTCCCAGTGCAGAGGGACTGGTTTTGGTCCCTGGTCAGGAACTAGATCCCGTATGCCACAACTAAAGACCATGCGCAGCCAAATAAATATTTTTAAAAATAAATAAATGCGATAACCCTATTTGCAAGACAGAAAAAGAGACACAGATGTATAGAACAGACTTTTGGACTCTATGGGAGAAGGCGAGGGTGGGATGATCTGAGAGAACAGCATCCAAACGTGTATATTATCAAGTGTGAAACAGATCGCCAGTCCAGGTTGGATGCATGAGACAAGTGCTCGGGGCTGGTGCACTGGGATGACCCAGAGGGATGGGATGGGGAGGGAGGTGGGAGGGGGGTTCAGGATGGGGAACCATGTAAATCCAAGGCTGATTCATGTCAATGTATGACAAAAATCACTTCAATATTGTAATTAGCCTCCAACTAATAAAAATAAATGGAAAAAAAATAAATGAAAATAACCCTGTCAAGTAGTTGTCTAGCTATTGCTTGAACATTTAATTTGGGAGACAGCTACTCTTCAAAAAATTAGTTTCCATTTACTATATTACTGTATCATTTTCTTTCATTGAGCTGAAATATCATTTTCTCTAAACTTCTCCTAATGAGATCTAGTTTCTACCTTAGGACTAGAGTCACAACTAGTTCATATTGTGCCTTTGTGCAAATTAGAAAAGGTATTCTCACTGAAAGGAAAAAGTCTTCCAGTATTGTCCCCTTTATATGAATGAGAAAAAAGTTTACCCCTTTTCCAGTTGGACTCTCTGAGAGGGCAAACAACTTAGCAGTTCAGTTCAGTTCAGTAGCTCAGTCGTGTCTGACTCTTTGTGACTCCATGGACTGTAGCGTGCCAGGCCTCCCTGTCCATCACCAACTCCCGGAGTTTACCCAAACTCATGTCCATTGAGTTGGTGATGCCATCTAACCATCTCATCCTCTGTCATCCCCTTCTCCTCCTGCCCTCAATCTTTCCCATCATCAGGGTCTTTTCAAATGAGTCAGCTCTTCGCATCAGGTGACCAAAGTACTGGAGTTTCAGCTTCAGCATCAGTCCTTCCAAGGAACACCCAGGACTGATCTCCTTTAGGATGGACTGGTTGAATCTCCTTGCAGTCCAAGGAACTCTGAAGAGTCTTCTCCAACACCACGTTCAAAAGCATCAATTCTTTGGTGCTCTGCTTTCTTTATAGTCCCACTCTCACATCCATACACGACTACTGGAAAAACCCCAACCTTGACTAGACGGACGTTTGTTGGCAAAGTAATGTCTTATAAACTAAGATTTCAGCCCTCACTCCCTCCCCACTCTTTTCCTCAACTGGACACCTATGTATAGTGAGCAGTCTGACAGCTATGTGTGGTAGTTCTGCTTAGGGTCATACAGAGAAAAGCAAGTCCTCACCAAAAGCCAAGTATATGAAAACTGCTTTATGTTTTTCTGAATCTTCTGAAAGCCAGACATAAACATTTCTTCTTACTGTTGTCATGTGATAACGATTTTAGAGTCAAAGCTCTTCTTTGAACAACCTGGTTTCACTACCTTCTATTTAATGTCTGATACCCAAAGCTGAATACAGAGATATGCAGGTGTGGGGGAACCAGTATAATACATAGTTGGAATATCAAATGCATTGTTCCATGTTTTGTACTTTATTAGTAAAGTCCAAACTGCTATTACCTTTTTTTGTTACCAGTGTATACTTTTGAGTCATTGAAGCTGTAGTGTTCTAAAATCTCTCTTTTTTTTCTGTGTGATTTGTTTTTCTTGTATGATTAGTTTTTATTTTAGGATTTTAAGATTATCCCTATTAAATTTTAAGATTTCTCCCACAACTAGCCTATTGAGATCTTTTTATATCAAAATTTAATATCATCTTTAGATTTGTAATCATGATTTTACTTAACAAAGTCATTAGTAAAATGTTGAACAAAACTTGATATCTGTATCCTGATATATAGTACATCAGTGATTATCAAAACATGGTTTTCAGATGAGCAGTAACTGTATCATCTGGGAACTTGTTGGCAATGTGAATTCTTTAACCCCACCTGCTGAATTATAAATTCTTGGCACAGTTCAGTTCAGTTAAGTTCAGTTGCTCAGTCGTGTCTGACTCTTTGCGACCCCATGGACTGCAGCACACCAGGCCTCTCTGTCCAACACCAACCTACGGAGTTTACCCGAACTCATGTCCATTGAGTCAGTGATACCATCCAACCATCTCATCCTCTGTCGTCCCCTTCTCCTGCCTTAAATCTTTCCCAGCACCAGAGTCTTTTCAAATGAGTCAGCTCTTTGCATCAGGTGGCCAAAGTATTGCAGTTTCAGCTTCAACATCAGTCCTTCCAATGAACACCCAGGACTGATCTCCTTTAGGATGGACTGGTTGCATCACCTTGCAGTCCAAGGGACTCTCAAGAGTCTTCTCCAACACCACAGTTCAAAAGCATCAGCTCTTCTGCGCTCAGCTTTCTGTATAGTCCAATGCTCACATCCATACATGACTAATGAAATAACCATAGCCTTCTCTAGACGGACCTTTATTGACAAAGTAATGTCTCTACTTTTTAATATGCTATCTAGGTTGGTCATAACTTTCCTTCCAAGGAGTAAGTATCTTAATTTCATGGCTGTGGTCACCATCTGCAGTGATTTCAGAGCCCAAAAAGATAGTCTGCCACTGTTTCCACTTTTTCCCCATCTATTTGCCATGAAGTGATGGGACCAGATGCCATGACCTTAGTTTTCTGAAAGTTGAGCTTTAAGCCAACTTTTTCACTCTCCTCTTTCACTTTCATCAAGAGGCTCTTTAGTTCTTCTTCACTTTCTGCCATAAGGGTGGTGTTATCTGCATATCTGAGGTTATTGATATTTCTCCCGGCAATCTTGATTTCAGCTTGTGCTTCCTCCAGCCCATCGTTTCTCATGATGTACTCTGTGTATAAGTTAAATAAGCAGGGTGACAATATACAGCTTTGACGTACTCCTTTTCCTATTTGGAACCAGTCTGTTGTTCCATGTCCAGTTCTAACCATTGCCTCCTGACCTGCATACAGATTTCTCAAGAGGCAGGTTAGGTGATCTGGTATTCCCATCTCCTTCAGAATTTTCCACAGTTTATTGTGATCCACACAGTCAAAGGCTTTGGCATAGTCAATAAAGCAAAAATAGATGTTTTTTCTGGAACTCTCTTGCTTTTTTGACGATCCAGCGGATGTTGGCAATTTGATCTCTGGTTCTTCTGCCTTTTCTAAAATCAGCTTGAACATCTGGAAGTTCACAGTTCACATATTGTTTAAGCCTGGCTTGGAGAATTTTGATCATTACTTTACTCGTATGTGAGATGAGTGCAATTGTGTGGTAGTTAGAGCATTCTTTAGCATTGCCTTTCTTTGGAATTGGAATGAAAACTGATCGTTTCCAGTCCTGTGGCCAGTCCTGAGGTTTCCAAATTTGCTGGCATATTGAGTGCAGCACTTTCACAGCATCATCTTTTAGGATTTGAAATAGCTCAACTGGAATTCCACCGGTGTAGGGCTACCCAAGACAGATGGGTCATGGTGGAAAGTTCTGACAAAATGTGATCCCCTGGAGAAGGGAAGGGCAAACCACTTCAATATTCTTACCTTGAGAACCCCATGAACAGTATGAAAAGGCAAAATTATAGCACACTGAAAGAAGAACCACCCAGGTCGATAGGTGCGCAATATGCTACTGGAGATCAGTGGACAAATACCTCCAGAAAGAATGAAGAGATGGAGCCAAAGCAAAAACAACACCCAGTTGTGGATGTGACTGGTGATGGAAGCATGGTCCAATGCTGTAAAGAGCAGTATTGCGTAGGAACCTGGAACATTAGGTCCATGAATCAAGGCAAATTGGAAGTGGTCAAACAGGAGATGGCAGGAGTCGACATTTTCAGAGTCGGCAAACTAAAATGGACTGGAATGGGTGAATTTAACTCAGATGACCATTATATTGACTACTGTGAGCAAAAATCCCTTGGAAGAAATGGAGTAGCCATCATTGTCAACAAAAGAGTCCAAAATGCAGTACTTGGATGCAATCTCAAAAATGACAGAATGATCTCTATTCCTTTCCAAGGCAAACCATTCAATATCACAGTAATCCAAGTCTGTGCCCCGACCAGTAATGCTGAAGAAGCTGAGGTTGAACAGTTTTATGAAGACCTACAAGACCTTTTAGAACTAACACCCAAAAAAGATGTCCTTTTCATTTTAGGGACTAGAATATAAAAGTAGGAAGTCAAGAAACACCTGGTTCAGTTCAGTTCAGTCGCTCAGTCATGTCCGACTCTTTGCCACCCCATGAACCGCAGCACACCAGTCCTCCTTGTCCATCACCAACTTCCATAGTTCACCCAAACCCATGAACACCTGGAGTAACAGGCAAATTTGGCCTTGGAATACAGAATGAAGCAGGCTAATAGAGTTCTGCCAAGAGAACGCACTGGTCATAGCAAACACCCTCTTCCAACAACACTAGAAGACTCTACACATGGACATCACCAGATGGTCAGTACCGAAATCAGATTGATTATATTCTTTGCAGCCAAAGATGGAGAGGCTCTGTGCCATCAGCAAAAACAAGACTGGGAGCTGACTGTGGCTCAGATCATGAACTCCTTATTGCCAAATTCAGACTTAAATTGAAGAAAGTGGGGAAAACCACTAGACCATGCAGGTATGACCTAAATCAAATCCCTTATGATTATACAGTAGAAGTGAGAAATAGATTTAAGGGATTAGATCTGATAGAGTGCCTGATGAACTATGGACGGAGGTTCATGACATTGTATAGGAGACAGGGATCAAAACCATCCCTAGGAAAAAGAAATGCAAAAAAGCAAAATGGCTGTCTGAGGAGGCCTTACAAATAGCTGTGAGAAGAAGAGAAGCGAAAAGCAAAGGAGAAAAGGAAAGATATACCCATTTGAATGCAGAGTTCCAAAGAATAGCCAGGAGAGATAAGAAAGCCTTCCTCACTGATCAATGCAAAGAAATAAAGGAAAACAATAGAATGGGAAAGACTATAGAGATCTCTTCAAGAAAATGAGAGATAACCAAGGGAACATTTCATGCAAATATGGGCTCAATAAAGGACAGAAATGGTATAGACCTAACAGAAGCATAATATATTAGGAAGAGGTGGCAAGAATGCATAGAAGAACTGTACAAAAAAGATCTTCATGACCCAGATAATCACGATGGTATGATCACTCACCTAGAGCCAGACGTCCTGGAATGTGAAGTCAAGTAGGCCTTAGGAAGCATCAGTACGAACAAAGCTAATGGAGGTGATGGAATTCCAGCTGAGCTTCTCAGATCCTAAAAGATGATGCTGCTCCACTCATATTAAGTGAAAGTGCTCCACTCAATATGCTAGCAGTTCTTGGCACAGGACATAGCAATTTCTTTTTTAAAAAGTTTTTCAAGTGATATTGACGCACAGTAAAGTTTGAGAACCACATTTCCTGGATCTCTCTGTTCATTTTGATTTAGATCCATTATTCAGAATCTTGTGGGTGTCTTTAGCCCATTGTTAATTCCCTTGTTGATTTTAACTCATAGTTTTGAATCTAAGTTGTAAGTCAAAGTTATGAGCCACTTTGCTGGATGCCTTGCTGGAATGTAGGAATAATAATGGCCGTTGAGTTTTCCTTGTCTATCAGTTTTAATTACTTTTTCAAAGAAGAAAATGTTACTGCTCTGATTCTTTGTAAATCCATATTAATTCATAGTAATTACTTTCCCTTCAAAAGGTTCAGAAACTATTACCTAAAAGTCTGTGACTGGTTTGTGGGATTAACACAAAATCCTACTAGTCTGTTTTATGCTAGTAAGAAATCCAGAGTCCAAGAAAGTCAGATAGCAGAGATCAGGACCTAGGTAAACCACCAAAGATCCTGGGCATCTCAAGAAATTCAGTCAAAGATTTTAAACGATAAGAGGTGAACGTCAAATCTAAACATCAAGAATGGCCTTTATTTTGAATTAAATGTTCCTTTTATTTAGTTTGATTATTTTTCCATCTTTATTACTTTGTAAAAACATTATGCATATATTTCCTAGGCCTTAAAATGTCGCTCTGCAGGTAGAAACAAATAACACAATCAGCTGAAGTTGGGGAGGTAGAAAGTTAGAAGTACTTCAGTTTTTCATGTCATTCAGCCATTATGCTTTTAGTTGTTTCATTTTTCTAATGGTGAAAGAATTAGTACTCATTCATCCATGTGCTCACTTATTTTTTCAAATATGTTTGTGCCCTTTTCCCTGGTATTTTTTGTGACACAGAAACTTATGAGGTTTTAAACTGGCTTGAGCTCAAATTTCAGTCTGTGACTGAATTTTTTCCTTGTAGAGTCAACTAGTTTGTAGGAAAGATTCATTTATTCAGATGTTTAATGGGAACCTATTACCTGTTGTTACTGGGAAATAAAAAAGATGAATCAAGTTTCAAAGATCTCACATACTGGATGGGGAGAAAACAGACATGTAAATAGCTATAGTAGAACATAAATTCTTTATAGAAGTAAATATTACTTGAAGAGAGGGAGCAATTAATTATACATGCCATGGGATTGAAAAGATTGACTATCATGGAAGTGAAATTTGGGAGACTTAAAGGATGAGTATGATTTCATCAAAAGCAAGGAAGGGAATTCTGAACAGAGGGAACGGCATAGGCAAAAGCACTGTGCTGGGATTTCCCTGGTGGTACAGTGGATAAGAATCCAGCTGGTAATGCAGGGGACATGGGTTTGATCCCTGGTCCAAGAAGATTCCACATTCTATGGAGAAACTAAAGCCTGTGCGCTCTAGAGCCTGTGAGTTGCAACTTCTGAGCCCAAGTGCTATAACCACTGAAGCCCGTGCATGTAGAGCCTGTGCTTTACAACAGGAAAAGCCCCTGCAGTGAGAAGCCCGTGCACAGCAACAAAGAGTGGCCCTTACTCACAGCAACTAGAGAAAGCCCATGTGCAGCAACAAAAACCCAGCACAGCCATAAATAAATAAATAAAAATTAAAACAGTTTTCTAGGTCTTCCCTGGTGGTCTAGTAGTTAGGAGTCCGCCAGCCAATGCAAGGGACACAGGTTTGATCCCTGGTCCTTGAGGATCCCACATGCCGCAGAGCAACTAACCCCATGTTCCACAACTACGGGGTCAGTGCTCTGGAGCCCAAGAGGTGAAACTACTAAAGCCCATGCAATCTAGGGCCCATGTTCCACATCAAGAGGAGCCATCGCCAAAAGAAGCCTGCACTCTAGAGTAGCCGCGCTGCTCACAGCAACAAGAGAAAGCCCTTGCACAGCAACGAAGACCCATCACAGCCAAAAATAAATAAATCTTTTAAAAAAAAATTTTCTAAAAAGCACTGTGATGAGAGAATGCTTATGGAATCTTCATATAGTCTTGTAGCTAGACTATAAGATGCATGATTGAAAATATTGAAAGATATGGCAGAAAAAACTTAGACTTCTGAACGCTTAGATTTTAGTTAATAAGCAATAGAGATACATTGAAACATTTTAATAAAGACCAGGGCATGGTAAGATTTATATTATAGAAACTTAACTTTGTATCATGTGGAAATTAAACTGAAATGAGAGAGGTACTGCAAGTAGGAAGACATTTTAAAAGACTATTGAACATTTTCCTGTGAAGAATAGAAAGAACTTGACTTTGGGCAGTGGGAATGGAGAGAAGAAAATGGATTCCAAACATTTTGAAGCAGGGAATACATAAAGATAGTAAATAAATAAATTTGATATGAATTAGGTGGTTAGAGTCAGAGACTCTCCTAGTAGAAGAGACCTGAGAATGCATCCCATGTTTGGGGTGGGTGGTATGAAGAGGGGAAAAAAAGAAAAGATGTGGAAGGGTAAAAAGAGAGGGAAAAGAGAAGAGATACAATCATCTAGGATAGAAGTTAAATTCAGTATAGAATTTATAATTATCAGCACCCTGCAGAATACTGTGCTCACAGAGTGTCTGTTGCATAAATAAACAAATTAACAAATCAAGAAGTCTCTATACTCTGCATTTACTTTTCTAGAGTTCTCCTAACTTTGTTATCAAAAAATTAAGGACAAGGACTTCCCTGGAGATCCAGTGGTTAAGACTCCGTACTTCCACTGCAGATGGCATGGGTTTGATCCTTGGTCATGTGGAACCAATATCCTGTATGCCTTTCAGCACAGTCAAAAATAAATAAATGAATAAATAAAATGCTGCTTCTTTGGGGAAAAAAGTTAAGCCAGTTGTTGCTACTGTACTTGTTTTCAAGACCATTCAACTTCTTGGTATATACATAACTGATCATTTATGAAATTCTTCACATATTTGATGACTGTGTTTAAATGACCATTTAACTTCATCTATTCTGAACTGAGCAGTCATAATTTCTTTAGTATTTTCTTGTAGAATTATTTACATTCCCTTTTCAGTCATTTATCTTCAGGTCTTTTTCTGTTGTTGTTCTTGAAAATTTCATGAACAGGGGAGCCTGGTGGGCTAGAGTCCATGGGGTCACAAAGAGTCAGACATAACTGAGTGTGCATGTACACACACACACACACACACAGACACACGTCAGACTGGATAAAATGTCTGAGTTAGGGGTGAAATCATATGAACTTATATAGAACTTTTTTTTTCCTTCAGTTCAGTCCAGTCACTCAGTCGTGTCTGACTCTTTGCAACCCCATGAACCGCAGCACACCAGGCCTCCCTGTCCATCACCAGCTCCCAGAGTTTACCCAGACTCATGTCCATTGAGTCAGTGATGCCATCCAACCATCTCATCCTCTGTCATCCCCTTCTCCTCCCGCCCTCATTCTTTCCCAGCATCAGGGTCTTTTCAAATGAGTCAGCTTTTCACATCAGGTGGCAAAAGTATTGCAGTTTCAGCTTCAGCATCAGTCCTTCCAATGAACACCCGGGACTGGTCTCCTTTAGGATGGACTGGTTGCATCTCCTTGCAGTCCAAGGGACTCTCAGGAGTCCTCTCCAGCACCACAGTTCAAAAGCATCAATTCTTCGGTGCTCAACTTTCTTTATAGTCCCAACTCTCACATCCATACTGGATGACCACTGGAAAAACCATAGCCAGGAAAATTGACATTTTCCAGTGCTGTAGCCAGTGCTGAGTTTTCCAAATTTGCTGGCATATTGAATGCAGCACTTTCACAGCATCATCTTTTAGGATTTGAAATAGCTCAACTGGAATTCCATCACCTCCACTAGCTTTGTTTGTAGTGATGCTTTCTAAGGCCCACTTGATTTCACATTACAGGATGTCTGGCTCTAGGTGAGTGATCACACCATCGTCATTATCTCTGTCGTGAAGATCTTTTTTATACAGTTCTTCTGTGTATTCTTGCCACCTCATCTTAATATCTTCTGCTTCTGTTAGGTCCATACCATTTCTGTCCTTTATTGAGCCCATCTTTGCATGAAATGTTCCCTTGGTATTTCTCATTTTCTTGAAGAGATCTCTAGTCTTTCCCATTCTATTGTTTTCCTCTATTTCTTTGCACTGATCTATCTTAAGATGGTTTGAGCAAATGTCAGGAAGACCATCATTCTAGTCCTGGCTCTACCTGTATTTGGGCAAGTAGCTTTTGTATTTAACAGTTGAGAAGACTCAGTTTTTCCTGTAAAATACTGGATTTGGAATTCATAATTTCCAAGATACATCCTAGGATTCAGAGGTAGTAAAATTTAAGACAAAGAAGAGTATGAACATCAAAGTCGTATATTAATTAATTTCTTCACATCTACAAGTGCTTGGCACTTAGGGGAAGTGGTCAACAAAACAGAAAAGGTCCTAACCCTCTTGGCTTTTAGGCCTAGTGGGAAGACATTCATTTTATGATTGCACAAATAAATATGATTACAAGTTGTTAAATTTTAGAAAAGTAGATGGCACTGTGAAAGAGTATAAGAAGCAGATTTAATTTAGTTAAAAGGTAGATGGATTGAGAGTATTAGGTAGTGTTTATGCATGAATAAAGTGTGTATTTTTTGTTAACTTGACCATAACCAATATTATTAGTATAACTATATAGTTGGCGAAGGAAAAGGTCAGTTTTCATTCCAGTCCCAAAGAAAGGCAATGCCAAACAATGCTCAAACTACCGCACAATTGCACTCATCTCACACGCTAGTAAAGTAATGCTTAAAATTCTCCAAGCCAGGCTTCAGCAATATGTGAACCATGAACTTCCAGATGTTCAAGCTGGTTTTAGAAAAGGCAGAAGAACCAGAGATCAAATTGCCAACATCTGCTGGATCATTGAAAAAGCAAGAGAGTTCCAGAAAAACATCTATTTCTGCTTTATTGACTATGCCAAAGCCTTTGACTGTGTGGATCACAATAAACTGTGGAAAATTCTGAAGGAGATGGGAATACCAGACCACCTGACCTGCCTCTGGAGAAACCTATATGCAGGTCAGGAGGCAACAGTTAGAACTGGACATGGAACAACAGACTGGTTCCAAATAGGAAAAGGAGTACATCAAGGCTGTATATTGTCACCCTGCTTATTTAACTTACATGCAGAGTACATCATGAGAAACGCTGGGCTGGAAGAAGCACAAGCTGAAATCAAGATTGCTGGGAGAAATATCAATAACCTCAGATATGCAGATGACACCACCCTTATGGCAGAAAGCGAAGAAGAACTAAAGAGCCTCTTGATGAAAGTGAAAGAGGAGAGTGAAAAAGTTGGCTTAAAGCTCAACATTCAGAAAAACTAAGATCATGGCATCCAGTCCCATCACTTCATAGCAAATAGATGGGGAAACAGTGGAAACAGTGGCTGACTTTATTTTTCTGGGCTCCCAAATCACTGCTGATGGTGATTGCAGCCATGAAATTAAAAGATGCTTACTCTTTGGAAGGAAAGTTATGACCAACCTAGACAGCCTATTAAAAAGCAGAGACATTACTTTGTCAACAAAGGTCTGTCTAGTCAAGGCTCTGGTTTTTCCAGTGGTCATATATGGATGTGAGCGTTGGACTATAAAGAAAGCTGAGCACCAAAGAATTGATGCTTTTGAACTGTGGTGTTGGAGAAGACTCTTGAGAGTCCCTTGGACTGCAAGGAGATGCAACCAGTCCATCCTAAAGGAGATCAGTCCTGGGTGTTCATTGGAAGGACTGATGTTGAAGCTGAAACTCCATTACTTTGGCCACATGATGTGAAGCACTGACTCATTTGAAAAGACCCTGGGGATTTCCCTAGTGGCCCAGTGGCTTAGATGCTGCACAGGGTCCCCCCATTGCATGGGGCCTGGGTTCAATCCCTGGTCTGGGAACTGGATCCCACATGCTGCAATTAAAATATCTCTTGAGCAGCCAAATAAGTAAATACTAATATTTAAAAACAAAAAAACAACCCTGATTCTGGGAAGGATTGAGTGCAGGAGGAGAAGGGGACGACAGAGAATGAGATGGTTGGATGGCATCACCGACTCAATGGACATGGGTTTGGGTGAACTCTGGGAGTTGGTGATGGACAGGGAGGCTTGCTGTGGTTCATGGGGTCGCAAAGAGTCGGACAGGACTCAGCGACTGAACTGAAAGAGTTAGCCCACCTCAAAAAAAAAAAAAAAAAAAAAAAAAAGAACCTACAAATACTTTTTTGTATGTATGTGGCTATGATCTCAGGGTCTCTCTTCTAGCCTTGAAAAAGGTCTACACCCCAAAATAAAAGGATTCTGGGAAAATTATATTGATGGTATGAGGGGATATTTCAGTATCTTTTTTTAAGTGAGCTGGATGCTAATATATTATTGCTAACTTGAATTTGTTCCTGGTTTTAATGCCATTTTAGAGTATCAAATTTATCAAATTTGCTCCTTTTCCAAGAAAGGGAGAGGAATAGACACTGCCTTATATAAGAGTGGGGTGATGAAGTACAGGGGCAGTTGGTTCCAGAGGCTTGACCTCCACCGCTGCCAGCCACATGTAATGGAATATAGCAGTCCAGAAATCTCCCAAGACCTCGGACTCCCAGCCATGAATTCTTCACCATTAGGAAAACCACTAGATGGTGCTCTTCATCACCCCTTCTAATAACACATCTGTTCCACATAGAAGACTCGCCTAGCCAAACTTTGGGTTCTAACTAGCTACCTTAAATATTCAGCATAAGAAATGGAATTATGAGAAATCTCAATATGCAGATTGTTTATATTTATATTCAGTCATTTATTTAGTTACAAAATTATTCCATTTTATATGCCCTTGCCTTGTTATCCACAAGCAGTGTCTTGAGACTTTATTTAGCTTAGCCTCTTCATCTTCTTTTTCAGTCTTTTAATCTGTTTATTCTTCTGATGCTGTGGAAATTCTTTCTTCCACTTCCACCCAACCCCTGAAAAATTTTTCTACTCTGTGTAGATTATTTCCAGATAATCTACATGTTATGGTAAAGATAAACTGTCTGCCTTGGACAAGATTGTTTAAGGATATATATTTTCATGCCAGAGATACATACTTACAGCCTGACTTCTTAGCCATTTTTCCTCCCTCCATACAAACCCTGTACATCTGTGCATAGATCCTAAGGGCAGGAAGGGCATATTTTCCTACTTAAAGTCTTGTTATGTTTACAAATAATTAGTGCTTTTTTTTCCCCTACGTGTGTGTATGCTAAGTTGCTTCAGTCATGTCGGACTGTTTGCGACCTTATGGACTGTAGTCTGCCAGGCTCCTCTGTCCACGGGATTCTCCAGGCAAGAATCCTGGAATGAGTTGCGATTTCCTTCTCCAGGGGATTTTCCCGACCCAGGGGTTGAACCCGGGTCTCCAGCATTGTGGGCAGATTCTTCACCATGTGAGCTACCAGGGAAGCCCTTTTTTTTCCCCTGTAGATACTGTTTATTCTCCTAAAACTTCATAGATTTACAACTTGGAAGTTGTTTTGTTGTTGTTGTTGTTGTTGTTTTGGTGATTATTACCACAATTTCTCTAGGAGATGTTATTTTTTGCTTTCAGTTTCATCTAAATTAATGCAGTCTTATCTTCTTCCCAGTTAGACTAATACAGCTAAGTTTTACCTTCCCAATAAAATGGCACCTCCCTCTCTAATCTTAGGGAATTTTTAAACTCAAAATCATTATTGTGTTGCATGTTATAGCAAAAAAATAAGAGGAAATGAGTATATCATGAAGTTATTTTGTTGTTCGTAGCACTAAGAGAAAAAAAACCCAAAGATTTTTACTTTCTTAAAAAAAAAAGCAACAAAAAACTTTAGAAAGCTGGGAACCTATTTTAAATATCTTATTGAAAGACCAAAATCAACATGTGTTTTTAAAAAATACTCTTAATGGTCTGACTAAATGACAAAGACAAAGAAATCGTATTAGGAAGTAAGTATTATTAAATAAAAATAATTAAAAGCTGGCCCAAGAGAGAAGAACAAAGAAAATGACAAAGCATATACAAAATGAGAATCTGGATGAGCCAAGGAGGGATCTGAAGACAAGCTAAAGGGATCCCCAAACAAAATTAGTCATCAGTTATTTAAGAAGTTCATAGCTTGAGCTCTATCTCTAGGATTATTGGGACAACATTTGAATAAATGAATTATTTGTATTATTCATTCATCCAACACATTTACTGAATATCTCTTGTACACTAGGCACAGAGTATGTGAAGGTTAAAAAAAAAACCAAATCTCTTATTTCTGTGAGCTTCTTGTTTGGTGGACGAACTCACGATTTAGTTTTAACTGAAGGTTTCTTACCCACCCTTAATTATTTTGAAATAAATACACTAAATATGCAAAGAATGTTCTAGTTTTACACTCTCCAGTAGTCATATGGTCTGGTGGGAAAACGTAGACAGGTAAACAATTATAGCAAAATAGGTACTGTAGTTAGGCTATGTTAGGAGTTGCAGTGATATCGCAGAGGAGGGACCTAACCCAAACTTCAGGGTAATGGACGTCTTCCATAGAAGATGTACGGAATGGTAGGTAGGATAAGTAAGAGTTACCCACTGAAGAAGAGTAAGGATGCTCCAGGAAGAAAGAGCAGAGGTACTGTGGAAAGAGGTGGCGCAAGGAAGTGCAGGTGGTTTGGAATGGAAGAAGTTTAAGGTGCCTCTACAGAAGTGGTAAGAGATCAGTTTAGAGAGATAGGTTATAAAGGACCTTACTTGTCCTACTTTATTGGGAAGGTGATGGGGAACCAGTGAAAGTTTTCACACTATGAAGTGTCGCAAATCATATTTACATCTGATATAAATCATCCTGGTGAAAGTGGATGGAGAGATAGCACACAAGAAGCAAAGAGACCAAATAGGAGTGTATTTCCATAATCCAAGCAAGAAGTGATGATAGCTTGAATTAAGATAGATACAGATTCAGACTCAAGATATTGTAGAAGGTTAAAAACAACAGGATTGACTGCATCAGAGTTTTAAAGAAGTAAAGAAAAAGATATGAAGCCTATCATCCCTAAGAATCATTTATGGAAAAGAACTGAGAGCTATAAACTAGTGAATTTCACGTCCATATTGGTTACATAATTAGGAGAGATGGTAAGTAAGATGAGACTGAATACTTAATCAGATTCTGGATCAATGAATTGAATATCAGGAAATCTGAATTAGCTGTGTGATCCTGGACAAATCAATTTAAGTGTTCCTGCCCTTTAAAATTAAGAACATGGTGCCTTTAAACTGAGCCTTCAGAGGACTGTTAGAGATATTTCAAAGAGAGTGCCTTTTCTAGCTGCAAGACTTTGTGATCCATCATCTGCATGCCCTGTTTACTAAGATAAGTTATTATAATGATCAAAGATGATGGTATGTGAGAAAGTGCTTTGTAGCTATAAAGTACTATATAAATTTATGGTACTATTATAATTTTAACACTAAGCTCTTTGGTTTAATGCCAAGCATTGGGGCTTATTAAACTATAGTATTTCAGATAGGAATTGAGAGGGAAGAAAACTGACAGATTATTTTCCGTGTAGAAAAATTCTGGAAGATTAAGTAGATAATAATCGAAGTATAATTGGAATTGAGCTGATTTTTGTGTCTGATATATAAAGTAAGTCTCTTTGTGTTATAGGAAGTCTGTGTGTGTGTGTGAGTGTGAGTGTGTGTATGTGTGTATGTATATATAGTGATGGTAGAAACTGAGCTAACATTTATAGTCTTGGTTAGAGACCACTAGGGATTAGTAGTTAATTGTTACTTGGAAAGAGTAGCCTGAGACTTGCCAAAAAAGCCAACAATATGCTGGATGGTCTTAAGAAAAGAACTTTTTAGATTTAAAAAAAATCTTTACTTTTAAGGTATTAGAATTTTGCTTGTTATTTTCCAGCTAAGAGCTCATGTTACTAAAGAGAGGTAACCCAGTTATCTGGGCCATGGTAGGCGGTGATGGGGTTGCACCAGTATGAAAATCTTCTTTTTCTTTTCTGTCTAGGTCAGGTCTTAGTTATGGTACATGGGAAATTTGAGCTTTGTTCCAGCATGCGATTTTTAGTTGCAGCATGCAAACTCTTAATTGTGGCGTGTAGGATCTAGTTCCCTGACCAGGGATGGAACCCAGGCCCCCTGCATTGGGAGCTCAGAGTCTTAGCCAACTAGACCACAAGGGAAGTCCCAAAGTTTTCTACTTTTTATTGTATGAAAAGACAGTGATG
This sequence comes from Muntiacus reevesi, assembly GCF_963930625.1. Taxonomy (NCBI): domain Eukaryota; kingdom Metazoa; phylum Chordata; class Mammalia; order Artiodactyla; family Cervidae; genus Muntiacus; species Muntiacus reevesi. Next base: position 136,982,879 of record NC_089250.1, read on the forward strand.
TGAGTAAATTATACTAAACAATGAAAAGTATGGTTAGATTTGCTGAATGAATCTTAGTTTTCCAGAAATAGGGGGCCTGAGAAAGGTGAATATAGTCACCTATCTAATGGGCATAGCTACTTAGTACCTATCAGAGAACCAGGAAGTAGGAAGGAAAATGGTGTAACTCTGAGTAACTAAAAGGTGCATATACTCAAAAGCACATATAAACTCATTCACATTACTTGTGGGAGAGGATCCTGTTCAGGCTATATTTTCTCTTCCTTTAGATACTATTCTAGTACAATTAGCTGACTTACCTGCTCAAGAAGATTATAGAGAGTGAGAGAGGAGGGAGTAAGAATTTATGTTAAAACTGTAAGAGAGAAGGCAGAAAATTATAAAATATGGACACAAGAACTTAACACAGCATTCTGAGCTATTAAATGTAATAGAAAACAACTGTTAATATCATAGCAGCCCTGGGAATTTATTGTGTAGGATAAAAATTGTTCTTAATGGTTATCAATGAGGAGAATTAAGAAAAGTTTAAATAGTATTTAGTATTATTTTTTAAAAAGACATGGAAAGAATTATGATGCAGTTTAAAATTTTAGGAAAAAATGCTTATTATGAAAAAAAGTTTTGATGCTTAAAGTAAAAATGATCATTAACTTTACAACATGAACAATAAAAACTTAATTTGAATTCTTCATTCTCCAAAAATGCCAAATAAATTAAGCTGTTCTAGACTTTCATATATTTATGGTTTTTAATTGTTGATTTTGAGCTTTTCTAAACTATATTTCACATAGAAAATAAGAATTATTTTTGTTATTCCAAAATCTATATAAAAATTTTTGTGGTTTCTAAAATACTGGCTCAGATAAATTCACAAGTGAAAAATTTGCAGTACTTTCTAAGAAAACTCAGGTATTAGTGGGGAGGGCAAAGGTGGCAGACATTCATATTCTTATCAGAGAAGCATATGTGTAAAATGATAGGGTCTTTTTAATGAGCCACAAGGCTTTTGTTTTCAGAATAACTAATATTGAGATTGTCTTCAAATAACAACAAAGCTGTGTTACTAGTATTAATTTTTTGTAAGTACAAAAATTTTTTGAAAGAGATTCCCTGGTGGTCCAGTGGGTAGGACTTAGTACTTTCACTGCAGTGGGCTGGGTTTAATCACTGGTCTGGAAATTATGATCTCTAACTGTGCGGCTTGGCGCTTTCAAAATATTTTTTGTCTAAAGATGTTAAGAAATCTATCTCATGAAATCTAATTTTTAAGATATCCCTAGTTTTTAAAGAAGTGGGATTCCTTTATGGAAAAAAATTATTTGAAAGAAAGACATTCCTGCATCATCCTCATTTTGCTAATTTGAACATTTTACCTGTATGTTGCTTTCTTACATGGCTGCCATTATTGCTGTTAGCTAGAAGTAGGATTTTATAGAGCATATTCCATAACAAAGCAGATGTTTTGAAATATTTTGATAACCATGCCATCGGTATAGTTTCAAAATGCTGCTATAATCATTCACCTAAGGCTAAAAAGAGTCAAAAAATGTTTCTTGATTGAAGTATATCATTACCCTTGAACTTTTGTGGGATAACCATTTAAAATTTATTGTAATTAATGATTTAGAGTAATTAAATGGCAGATTAGAAGTTTAAAATGATTGAAATATTTGTGGTAATGGGTGTAGAGAACATTCTTAGTGGTGAAATTGAAGATTATAAATAGTCTTTATTTGAAATGATTACTTGTAAATATTATAATATATTTTTAATGAGTAGAAATTAATTTAGTGCTTAAACCCTTGTATATTTTGTAATTTTGTTTATATATATATATATATATATATATATATATTTTTTTTTTTTTTTTAATAGTGTTTGCCAGCTCTGAGCCGGTGCCAGGATTCCAAGGGGATACCCTGCAACTTGCATTTATTGACCTCAGACAAGTAAGATGTAATAATGTACTTTTCATTTATTGCTTTCTACCTCTTGCCTTTTTCTTTTCTTTTCTTTTTTTTAATGCTACAGGAATGCTTGTTTTTGCCTCGAAACAACTTTTCTTTAGAGAAAAGTTTAGGTGTTTGGTCCTTCTCTCTGAACCTGTATCCATTCAGTGTCTCAACCTCATAGGGCATTCTTGTTGGTGAATATTTAATTTAGTTGTTATTAGCAAAGCACATGACTAAATACTAACTTTATACTTTGGTTTATTGATACTTTAAGTTCTTAATGATTTCATGGTCATATATGAAAATTTGGTAGTGTAACATTAGTGTTAGAACCCAAATTAAGTATAAATTATTATAACCTAAAAAGGAATCTCTTGATTAAAATGTTGTCAGTGTAAAAAATGCTATTTTTATAGTTTTTCTGTATGCCTCCATAAAGAAGGATAAAACTAAATTTTGAAGGTAATTAATTATGGTGGTGGTGGTGACGTTTACATAAATCTTTTGCAGTCATATAACTAAATATAATGACAAATGTGATGATTTTTAAATCTCTTCTATTCATTTTACTGCTCTTTAACTTCTCTACTATATTGTCATTTTCTTTATTTTCTCTATATTACCTTGTCCCATCTCCCTCATAATTTTTCTTCTTATGCTCTTCTTCCTCTTTTCCCCTCCTTTTTCTTTCTTAATCCCAGGATTAAGGTGTTTAATCAAGCTGAGATTGCAGGAGTGTAGAGGAGGGATAAATCCAAATAAGAGGGCTCAGGAGTGTTAGGATTGACAACAAGAGTGACTGCTGCCTTTGGCAAGAAGAACCAGATGAAGATAGAATTAAATATCAGTCTATTAATGCTCCCATCTTCTTTGAGGGGTGGAGATAACTGGAGATGAGGTTCCACCATTGGTATGAATAAACTCTTCCACAGTGATGTTAAAGAGCTCTGATTTCAATAAATGTTTGAACATAGAGCTGATTTTGCTCATTCCAAACCAATGTTCAATAAGTATTTATGAACTACTAGGTACTAATTATTTGGAGAGGAGAGATGTGGTTAAAATCCACACAAAAGTAATATTAGAGATAGTTCCATCCTTATGGAGCTTATCCTTTAGAGAATCACAGTCTGGCTAGGAATACTTATATGACAGTGAGTCGTGTGGAAATAACTCGTATTTCAAGTCAGGTTTAGAAGGAAATTAGAAAAGCCATTCCTGTTGCCCAATTATAATCTGTAAATTACTGAACATATAAAATATAATCATTTTTCTGTTTACAGTCAGCACTCGTGTATTATGCCAAACAAGGGATACTGTTATGAGTGACCTAGATCTGTAGATGGTTAGCTACCTAGATCTGTAGATGGTTTTAACTTTACTAAGTTGGGGAAGATAGTAGAAAATGAAGAAAGTGGATTCTGAACTTCCATTTCAGTTTACCAGAAGATATTCTTACTATTGATGGTAGATCTATTTTCTTCACAAGTAGTTACCTTTGTTGCTGTCCTCCTGCTCCTAGTAAGATTATATGGAAAACTGAGTCCTTTGATATTTATTGTTTACCATTTTTTCAGTTTTATATGAATTTTATGCTGTTCTAGTTTATGATCTCATGTAGGATTGTAGATAGGATCACATAATTTTTTAAAAAATTTTCTTGGAGTATAGTTGACTTACAATGTTGTGTGAGTTTCAGGTGTGCAGCAAATTGTTTCAGTTGTACACGTGCATATATTCATTCTTTTTCAGACTCTTTTCTGATATAGGTTATCACAGAATTTTGAGTAGAGTTCCCTGTGTGGTACTACTATGGGGCTTCCCGGGTGGCTCAAACCATCTGCAAAGCTGGAAACCTGGGTTTGATCCCTGGTTTGGGAAGATCCCCTGGAGGAGGGTATGGCAACCCACTCCAGTATTCTTACCTGGAAAATCTCTGACAGAGGAGCCTGGCGATGGGGTTGCAAAGAGTCAGACACGACTGAGCGACTAAGCACAGCACACAGCATACTACTATACTATATAGCAGTGTGAGTGTATTAATCCCAAACTCCTGATTAATCCATCTTCTCCACACTCCCCCTTTGGTAACCATAATTTTGTTTTCAATCTCTGTAAGTCTGTTTTTGTTTTGTAAGTAAGTTCATTTGTGTCATTTTTTAAAATTAGATTCTACATATGAGTGATTTCACATGGTATTTGTCTTTTTCTGTCTAACGTACTTAGTATGGTAAGTCCATCCATCCCTAGGTCCATCCATGTTGCTGTAGGATCACATAATTTATAATGCTTTTGGCAAAGATTCTGTTCCTTGATTTGTCCAGACAGGTGGTTGGTTCATAGCAGATTAAAACTGATCCTAGGTACTTTCTTCCTTCAAACAATCATCATTTGACAGCAAAAAAATTCTCTTTACAAGCATATAGCCCACTAGGGAATTGTTATGAAAGCATACTTATAAATATTAATAAACATTTCAACTCTTTTTGGTTGATTTTCTTATCAGGTATGTACACTTAAAGGCATAAGTCCAGATTGACATTTCCTCATCAAGGTAATTTCTTGAAGAAATTTAAGTGAATAAAAAAATTCTGTTCTAAAACATTTAGAATTCTGACATTAGAATTCTAAAACATTTAGAATTACAAGTACATAGAACTGTTAAAAGATTAATATAGAAATAACCAGTTACTATAAAACACAATTTTAAAGTATGATAGTTAGTATGCAGTGAAAGTGAATAGTGAATAGAAAATTTTGATGAGCTAGCTTTTTATGTATTAATTTTTCTAGTCTTAAAAGAGGCTTAAAATTATTTCCTCTGATTATTAATGTTAACATTTAATCATACTTTCTTCTTGTACTTATCTATTCTAAAACAAAGTGCAACTAATTCTTTAAGTACTGGACCATGGTGATATAATATGAATTTTATGATTTCAGAGGCATGGATTTAATAACAACTTGATAATGATAGTTATTTTTCACCTATATTTGTTTTTCAGATTAACTTACAAATAGTTTACTGGTAAAATTCTAAGTATGGAAATTGGCCAAAAATAAAATTAGTCTTGAAAACTTTAATCTCATATAAAGTGATATAATTTTTTTATCAGTGTCAGTAATTATTTAAATAAGGATCCCTTAAAGTTTCAGTAGTGTTATGTTCCTGCCATCATAAAGATACTTCATAGCAGCATATTATTTTAACACTTTTATGTAAAGTAGTATATCACCAAACATAGAGAGGGTGCTAACACTTTTATTTACATTTCAGTTGAATTTCTGCACTTTTCCTTCTTTTTTCCGTGGCCTGTGATCCGTTTCTGTCTTAATAGGGCAGCTGACAGTTCTTTTCAAGTGTACTTAGAAAGGCAAAAGAGCCCTTTTCATAGTACTTATAAGAGGTCATGCTTCTGTCTTTCAGTTTGAATTTGATACTGCTTCATGAATTGCTGGGTATGAAAGATTAGGAAGTAGGTCCAGTGGTCAAATTTTACCTGCCCACCCGGACTTTGCCCTGAGGTCAAACTCCTGATACTTGCTGTTCTGAATAGAGGAGTCGATGACAAGTATGAGCTGATACAAGGGGAAAGTTAGAACCATATCAAAGCTGAAGGCAAGAGAATTGGGACTCAATGAGAGACTGTAGCTAAAAGATGGATCATCAGAATTGCCCTCTTCTAAAGAAAAGGAAATAGCTGACCTGTGAGTGAAAAGACTTTATCATCCTGCCAATCACATGCTTGCTAATGGAAGCCAGTTATCTCAACAACATTTTAAGACCTACTGACCCAGTAGACAGTGTGGAGGATTAGCAGTACTGGTACTGTCTTATGTGAGTATCCTTCCTCACTCAATTTTAAATGTGCTGTTTGAACATGATTTGTCTGTGTATACTTTTTTTAGTAAGTAAAGCCTACCATCCTTCTACCCCCAGTTCTGAAATGGAGTCACTAAATGATGACGGACTTTGATACACTTGTGTGTATCTGTTTTCTTTTACAAAGACCATGTCTTTTGTTAAATATAATCTTTCAAATGGATTACAAAAGAATTTCAAAATATGTAAAATGAAAATCTTAAAAATTTTAAATACTTTTATTATAAGATTTTTTATATAATATGTAGTATTCAGTAATACATTTTCAAATAACTCATTCTTAATACATAGCAAAATTTCACTGAATGTCACTGAAAAAAGAGGTGTCCCATATAACTGAATTTCCCAGGAAACTAAATATTAGTGTTTAATCACTAAAACTTTTAAAATGTAGCCAAGTTAGTGGGAAACTTTAAAAATATCTCTCTCACCTTCATAACTTCTTATTGAGCATAATTCTCACAGTAGACTGAGCATTCATAGCTCACTAATAATCCTAATACCAAATCCTCTTTACTTGGTCCTATTTCACTTCGTGATAAATTAGACTGGCAAGATATTATTGCTGCATCTGACAATATCTTGATAATCTTTCAGATAATAGGGAGAGGTTGAGGTAGGTTAGATGATAATGCAGTTAGATAGGTTTGAAGCTAATAAAACAATCTCTTCCCCCAGAGAATGTTGGCTAATGTATCATTATCACCCTCAATCAATATGTCCTGAAGTGTCTTTCCAGGAACACTGATTTCTCAAGATGAGAAAAGACATCTTTAAAAGAGTCTAAGTCAGCTAAGTTTAGGAAACACTTTATACTCTAATCCCCTCTTAAAAATTTACCACGTACATTAGAATTGTAAGGACTGAGAAATGGTTTGGTAACCCAGCATTACCTAAACTCCTCACAGAATACATCCCTTGCTAATTTGGAGTTGTATTACATGAACATACTTTGGGAAATGCTGCTTTAAGTCAAGATTCTGGCAACACCTTCTTGATGTCTGTCTTTGACAGTTTGGGATGAGCATATTTTTAAAATGATGACTTGGATAAATACATAGAAGACAGAATCAAAGTGCTGTCCGTAGACTTGAGTGATAAGCCAAAGCCAACAAAGTTACATTTAGCAAGAAAAATATTGAGTGCTCTATTTAACTTTTTTAAAATTAAATTTTTAAAAACACAGAATGTGGTAAATCTGACTTTTATTATGAAAAAGATCTGGTTGTTTTAGTTAACCTCCAAATGAACCAGCAGTATGCTGGGAATTCTTAGACTGCATTAATGAATGTGTGATATTTGGGTTAAACTACTGTGATTTGAGGCTGTTAAGACTGTGCTTTAAGTATTGCATGATTTGAGAACACATAAGAGAGAATTACAAGGGTAGTGAGAGATCGGATACCTTGTCATATGAAGAGCCTTTAAAGATGTGATACTAGGGGACTTCCAGCGGTCCGGTGGCTAAGACTCTGTGCTTCCACTGCAGGGGCCATAGGTTTGATCTCTGATTGGGGAACTAAGATCCCACATGCCGCGTGACTAAAAGAAAAAAATCTGGGAATATATAGTCTAAACCCTTAGAGAGGTATCCTTTTGTAGTGAAAATCAAATACGTGGTTCTTATTAGCCTATATTTGAGTCATTTTCTATACCATTTTCTGCTGCCTATTATAGTTCAACTCAGTTCAATTGCTTAGTTGTGTCTGCCTCTTTGGACCCCATGAACTGCAGCACTCCAAGCTTCCCTGTCCATCACCAACTCCTGGAGCTTACTCAGACTCACATCCATCGAGTTGGTGATGCCATCCAACCATCTCATCCTCTGTCGTCCTCTTCTCCTCCTGCCTTCAATCTTTCCCAGTATCAGGGTCTTTGCCAGTGAGTCAGCTCTTCTCATCAGGTAGCCAAAGTATTAGAGTTTCAGCTTTAGCCTCAGTCCTTCCAATGAATATTCAGTACTAATTTCTTTTAGGATTGACTGGTTTGATCTTGCAGTCCAAGGACTCTCAAGAGTCTTCTCCAACACCACAGTTCAAAAGCATCAATTCTTTGGCACTCAGCTTTCTTTGTGGTCCAACTCTCACATCCATACATGACTACTGGAAAAACTATAACTTCGACTAGATAGACCTTTGTTGGCAAAGTAATGTCTCTGCTTTTTAATATGCTGTCTAGGTTAGTCATAGCTTTTCTTCCAAGGAGCAATAACCCTATGCCATAAAAATTACAATTTTTCTTTTCCTATATAAGATTATATTCCATTTTCAAGTATTTTATTTCTGGCAAAATAGGGAAAAGAACAGTGATCATTCCTGTGAACTGTGTGTAGAGAATTTAAGAGAGAATTCGCATTGTATAAGATATATTTGGGACTCATAGCACTTTTCAGATAAATGTTTTATTGAAATATAACATATATTCAAACAACTCGTAGGTGTACTGTTGCCAATTTTTGACAAAGTGAATATATCTCTTTAACAGCCAGATTGAAAAGAACAACTTGACTAGGAAGTACCTTGAAAGAGACCACCACCCCTCACTGCACTTCTCCCTCTCAAAGGATAATAACTATAGTGATTTCTAACACCACAGATAAATTTTGTCTGATTTTGTATACATGGAATCAGGCCTTCCCCAGTAGCTCAGTTCGTTAACAATTTGCCTGCAATGCAGGTTCGATCGCTGGGTGGGAAAGATCCCTTGGAGAAGGAAGTGGCAACCCACTCCAGTATTGCCTGAAAAATCCCATGGACAGAGGAGCCTGATGGCCTACAGTCCGTGGGGTTGCAAAGGGTCAGGTACAACTGAGTGTCTAAGCATATAGGCATATATATGTGGAATCATGTACTACTAACTTTTTGGTTCTGTCTTTTGCTCAGTATTATGTTTGTGAAATTTATCCATACTGTTACATGTAGCTGTGGTTCATTCATTCTCTTTGCTATGTAGTCTGCTGCTGCTGCGAAGTCACTTCAGTCATGTCCGACTCTGTGTGACCCCATAGACGGCAGCCCACCAGGCTCCCCTGTCCCTGGGATTCTCCAGGCAAGAACACTGGAGTGGGTTGCCATTTCCTTCTCCAATGTGTGAAAGTGAGAAGTGAAAGTGAAGTCGCTCAGTCGTGCCGTCTCTTAGTGACCCCATGGACCGCAGCCTACCAGGCTCCTCCATCCATGGGATTTTCCAGGCAAGAGTACTGGAGTGGGGCGCCATTGCCTTCTCCAAGTCTCCCATTATATAAAAATGCAGTAATTTAAAAAAAAAAAAAAAAAAAAAAAAAAAATGCAGTAATTTATACATTGATGGGGATATGAATTGATTCCAGTTTTACTGTTACAAACTGTGCTAACATGACATGCTATTGCATGTCTTTTGATGAATGTGGACACGTTTTTGTTGAGGTATTTTACCTCGGAGTGGAATTGGTGTGTCAGGGGGATAGGTTTATAATCAGTTATAATAGATACTGTGAAGCAGTTTTCCAAAGCAGGAGTACTAGTTCATACTTCATACTTCAGCCAGCAGTGTAGAAGAGTTATTTTTGCTCTGCATCCTTGCTATCACTTGATATTAGTTGTCTTATTCCTTTTCAGACTTTCTAGTGGGTATTAAATACTTTTACATTGTGGCTTTAATCTGCATTTCCTTGATAACTTATGAAATTGAACTCCTTTTCATTTATCTGTTGTCTATTTCAATATCCTCTTTTGTGAATAACCTTTTCAAGTTTTTGCCATTTATTTTTCAATTGGATTGTCTACTTCTTACAGATTTCTAGAAGTTCTTTGTATATTTTGACTATGAGTCCTTTCTCAAGTGTGTGTATTGCAGGTATCTTCTGCTCTGTGAGTTGTCTGTTAATTCTTACTGATGGCTTTTGTTAAATAAAAGCTCATGATTTTAATGAAATCCAATTTATCATTTTTTTCCTTCATGATTAATCAGTTCTTTTCATTGTTCAATTTAAGAAGTTTTTACCTACCCCTGAAATTGTAAATGTTTTTTTCTAAAAGTTTTATTGTTTTACCATTCATATTTAGGTTTACAGTGCATCTGGAATTGATTTTTGTGCATAGTATAGAGTGTAAGGTTCAAGATTCATTATGTTCCATATGTTATCCAGTTGACCTAGGACCATTTAGTGAAAAGAATTGGCTCTCATAGCCAATTAATTTCAAATTAATTTGGCTCTCATAGCCAAATTAATTTCAATGTAAATTAATTATAAAACACAAGACTTTGAAACATAAATGATATGTATTTCTAATATACCAGTAACATGGGTTCTGTTGTCTGCCAGTTAACTGTATGCTTATACTTCATGATTCATGCCCTACCTCATTTGCAAATTAGTTATAGGGCTGAGGTTTTAAAATAGCAGCCTAACTATATCCCTACCACATCAAAGGTATTTTTAAAAATAAAGCAGTTCTGGAGCAAGTATTCATAACAATACAGGTAACATAAAAGAAAAAAGCAAAGTGATAAGCCATGAAGACAAGAATTGTGCCTTTTTTGTTCACTACTGTACATCTATTGCTTAACGTTATTCCTGGCACATAGTAAACAATCAGTAAATGTTGACTAAGTGAATGCAAATTATTCAGCTATATTAAAAAATATTTTTGGTGTGTTCAGTTCAGTTCAGTTGCTCAGTCATGTCCGATTCTTTGTGACCCCATGAATCGCAGCACGCCAGGCCTCCCCGTCCATCACCAACTCCTGGAGTCCATTCAGACTCATGCCCATCGAGTCGGTGATGCCATCCAGCCATCTCATCCTCTGTTGTCCCTTTCTCCTCCTGCCCCCAATCCCTCCCAGCATCAGGGTCTTTTCCAATGAGTCAACTCTTCGCATGAAGTGGCCAAAGCATTGGAGTTTCAGCTTCAGCATCAGTCCTTCCAATGAACACCCAGGACTGATCTCCTTCAGGATGAACTGGTTGCATCTCCTTGAGTCCAAGGGACTCTCAAGAGTCTTCTCCAACACCACAGTTCAAAAGCATCAATTTTTTGGCGCTCAGCTTTCTTCACAGTCCAACTCTCACATTCATACATGACCACTGGAAAAACCATAGCCTTGACTAGACGGACCTTTGTTGGCAAAGTAATGTCTCTGCTTTTTAATATGCTATCTAGGTTGGTCATAACTTTCCTTCCAAGGAGTAAGTGTCTTTTAATTTCATGGATGCAGTCACCATCTGCAGTGATTTTGGAGCCCCCAAAAATAAAGTCAGCCACTGTTTCCACTGTCTCCCCATCTATTTCCCATGAGGTGATGGGACCAGAATCCATGATATTAGTTTTCTGAATGTTGAGCTTTAAGCCAACTTTTTCACTCTCCTCTTTCACTTTCATCAAGAGGCTTTTTAGTTCCTCTTCACTTTCTGTCATAAGGGTGGTGTCATCTGCATATCTGAGGTTATTGATATTTCTCCCGGCAATCTTAATTCCAGCTTGTGCTTAGGTATTACCAAATATTCCTAATTTGGTATTAGGAATTGGGATACTCCATATAAATTAATGTTCCCTATAAAAAAAACATACTTTAAAAGAAATAAAATTTTCTTTACTATTTCAGCTATTTTTTTCATGGGAATAGTTCTAAAAAATACATGACACATTTTTCTGCCTTCTCATGTAAAACTGTAAGCATTACAAACACTTCTTGATTTCTCTTGGTCATTTAGGGATGCTAAAAGAAATGTTGTCATTGTTCCAAAACCAACTGTTCTTTTACGGAATAAAAAATATTTTTAGTAGGGGTATTATAGGAATTTAGACAAAGGCAGTATATGCCTTAATTGAGTCATCAACAATGACTAAATATAAACTAGAACTTAAATAAAGCAACATTTCCTAAACTTCTGTTATTTGGAACAGTGAGTCATGAAGAAAGTAGATTATAGTCAGTTAATTTTAGGAAATCCTGAATATTGTGTTCCTATCTTATAAATTCACAATTTTATTAGCACATTGAAGGCTTTGAGAGTCCTGTAGTTAAGGTGTATCCCTCCCTCCCACCACCACCACCAGACTTGTTTAAGTACAAAATACTTTAAAAAAAAAAAAAATCTCTTGGGACTTCCCTGGTGATTCCATGTCTAAGACTCCTCACTCCCAATGCAGAGGACTCAGGTTCGATTGCTGTTCAAGGAACTGGATCCCATGTGCCACAGCTAAGAGTTTGCATGCCAAAACTGAAAGATCCTGCATGCCGCAGCTAATACGTTGTGCAACCAAATAAATAAATGGAATATTCTTTTTTAAAAAAGAGAAAGAGCAGAGAGTCCAAGTATGAATCCACACAAATACGGTCTTTAAAAAAAAAAAAAAATCTCCTACTGTCCTGCAAATCAGTGCTCTATAACACAGTTTGAAAACACTGAATTACCTGGACTGCTGCAATGCGTTAATCTATGGATTTCTAGAACTATGTTCTGGTTAAAACAGAAGCCTGTGAAAGCAAATAGATAAGCCTTTTAGTAGATAGATGAAATTTAAATATTAAAACACAGATAATACAAAAATGAAAAATAGTAGAAAACTTTCAAAAATAATTTGTTGAACTTCCTTTTTAAAAAAAAACATTCAGATGATTTTATGAAGGATGGTAATTACTAGAGGATTAATGCTGCTTAGCTTTAGTAAACCAGTCAGTCAGTCATACATAATAACTTGTTTTTTAAGAAGAATGAAACAGTAACACAGGATTGCTCATGAAGAATGAAGAGATTTAAGAGGGAAATTAAAATACCAGCTCATATGGAGTTCAGATCCTTACAGTTGTCACATTCCTTAGTGAATCATCAAGTCTATTGTTATTGAGCCACTGTATGCATATGCATACTTGGAGAGAAATAAAGAATATATTTGCTACTTTTTTTTCTCCATTACTAATGCACTGTAAATGAGATGAGAAAATTTTGAAAGAGAGGTATTTTGATAAAATAATCAAGTTCTACATTTTGTTTGTTGTGAAGAACATCTCCTGGGTTGCCATTTCCTTCCCCAGGGATTCTTCCCAACCTAGGGATTGAACCCACATCGCCTGTATCTCCTGTATTGACAGGCAGATTCTTTACCACGGTGCCACCTGGGAAGCAAATACATTTGAAGTGACTTTTTTCAAGATAACTGTACCTTTCCTTAAGACAGAAAACCCTAATACCTTCTAAATTAAGAATCTTAAAGCCAAAATGTCACAAAGAAAATAGTATTACTATTTAGTGGTACTAAAAATGTAATGAAAAAACTTCTGTGAGTCCTTTAAAAGACTTTAAATGTTCTCAGTTTACACATTATGTTTGTGGGTATGTGTCCTCAGTTGTACTCTGCAACCCCATGGACTGTAGTCACATTAACTTAACCATAAGCACCTTCAGATACAAAATAGAGAAGAGTTAGGGAAACAAAAGCTGCTTTATTCAGTTTGTCTCTCTCACCAATCACCAAGTCCTCCCTGGCAGCAAAGGAGGACGTGTACACCTAAAAAAACTTTTACCATCCATCACTTCTTTGATCTGACTTAATTTAAAGAATATGTTTTTTAAAAGTAATTTTGTGACCCTGCATATGCATCTTTTATTGATGGTACCCAGGGAAGATTCTCTGCCTCCCAGAAGAGTCAATGGATGTTCTGAATTCTAAATATAAGCCGATTCCTTTTAGGTTGCTTTTTTTTTTTTTTTTTTAACGTTATCAACTTCTAGAACTTGACTATCCATATCCTGAGCCAGTGTGACTTCATATACTTGGAACAGGAGTATAGTGCATGGCGTTTTTTAAAAAGGCAGCCCATAAAACCCCTCTTCCCTTCGCAGATTTGTTTTCTTACTTACATATGTCATCAACACACATGCCATTTTCTTTCATGATAAACTCCAAATCTGGACTTCTCAATACAATAACCTGCATGAGGTAACTCAACAGCCCGTTAGCCCTGACTATTATAGTCCTGACTATTACAGATTTGACTGATTTGACTGTTCTTATATTCTACCACTTTATAGACAGATCTGTTAGGAATGATTTGCAGCTTTTTATTATTTTCATTGTTTCCTTAAGCATTCAACTCCTTGAGCAGGAATTGGTTATAACATAGATTGCATTGCATAAAGGTCCTTACGTGCCTTTAGATCAGGGATTCTAACCTGGGGATCACAGGTTGGTTTAGATTTATGCAAAATCTTTTCTATATGTGCATATTTCTGAGAACAGGGTCCAATATTTTCAATAGATTCACAAAGGCATCATATGTGACCTAACAGCAGTTATCTCATCACCACTGCTCCAGGGAAACTGAAAACTGAGCATGCACACACACCTTAAGACACCTTTGGAACAGGAAGTGTATAAGTAAATTAAACATTTGTTAGTGAAATCCTGGAAGTATTTGTAGTAAAAGGCATTATGTATGTATGGATTGTCATTTAATTATTTACTAATTCATTTGTTCAACAAGTGTTTATTGAGTGCCTTCTATAGCCAGCTACTGGGTAAACAATTGAACAGCAGGCAATAAAAGAGCTCCACAATCTGCGAAATGAGTTAGCTAGTATCACAGAAGATAAAGTTGAAGATAAAGACTGTTCAATTCAGAAAGGTATCTTGGCTAATAGGATGGAAATTAAGGAGTGTAAAAAGAAAGCCATTGAAGAATCCAAATGGTGTGCTGAGGAGGCCATTATCGTAGAGGAAATCATCTAATATGGATTCCTCCTTCTCTTAATAACTACTGTGTGCCGTTGGGAAACTGTTTCCTGAACTAGTTGAATGATTTAGTGAAATCTGTGTGGGAAAATGGTGTATAATTTACTTATGGGAGAGATCTTTTTCATGGCATGCTTAATCTTTGTTGCTAAAATTAGTGGATTGTGTGAAACTTGCATTGTAGGGATCATTAGTTGACTGAGTGAGCAGTTACCATCTCTTTGAGTATACTATACTTCATCAGGGTGATGGCAAGACTGGTGTGCCAGCTCTGTATCAGGTTAAACTATGAGTGTAGTTCCTTCTAATAATATTGTTTAATAAGGGAAGTACCCTGGGAACCCACCTCTCTGTTCTCATTACCATTCTCACCTAATTTCTTCTATCCTTTTCTACATAGTCTGACAATCTCTCTCTAACGTGCCCTCAAATGGTTATAAAATTTAGGGAAGAAGTTCAAATGTACTTCACCAGAGAAAGATAGGAGAAAACTGATAAATATATACTTGTGTTTGACTCAAATTGAAGCAACTTTGGTTTCTACCTAAAGGGACATGAACGAGCCTTGGAAGTTATGAAGGAATTGTTAGGCCATAATTCTTGCCTTGGAGACTGGGTGTCTGCCAAGACTTTACTTTGAAATTTCTGTCTTCTGTTACTAATCTTGAGGCATCATAACATACAATTCTTTTGCCACTAGTCCAGTTTATTCTTTTATGATGAGGAAGAAGGCACTTTTAAATAACAATTATTTCCACTATAATTAAACAAATCTTCTTTTGTTTGCATTATATTTGTTACTATATTGTATACACATTCTGCTTGCTTAAACATGCCCCTCTGACTACTTCACAGGAACTTTCTTTAGAAGTTTTAAAGTCTTTGACTTCTTAAAGTATTAATGGGATTTGCCAAAGTTGTAGTATCCAAATGCTTGACTAGATATAGTAGCAGGACAACAAGCTTGTTCACACAGCTCCTCCAGCAAGCATTTTTCCCTTAGACAATCCTAAATTCATTTGAAGTGCCAAAGAATTAAAGGAAGACATTTTGGGGGCTTACTTCTGAATATAACAAGATCAGACATCTCACAAAGTTTACCTGTAAGGTCCAGATATTAGAAAAGTATGCTGCCCTTTGGGAGAGCTTAGATTAGGAAGGATTAGGCTGTACCTGAATAGCTTTTGCCTTTCAGTGTTGTAATACTGGTGTCTTACAGTTTATGCACTTAACTAGGTATGGAGTTTTATGCCCATATCTTCTTCAGTTATTGATACAAATTTTAAGCTAATAGATTTTTGTGATTATATTTAAGGGTAAAGGTTTGGAGCTGTTTTGTAGTTTTGGGAAATTGCTCTCTAAATGATTTTTTGAAAGCAAGGGAAAAAAAATAAATAGCATAATAATTACAAAAATAATACATGTTCATGGTTCTTTTTGGTTTTTTAAGTAATTACAAATTTATAAGAAGTTACAAATACAGCTGAGAGAGGTCCTATGTATACTTCACCCAACTTCCCCAATGGTAATTAATGTTTTGTATAGTTATCTGGAGTGGGAAGTCAAGTGGGCCTTAGGAAGCATCGCTACAAACAAAGCTAGTAGAGGTGATGGAATTCTAGTTGAACTATTTCAAATCCTAAAAGATGATGCTATGAAAGTGCTGCACTCAATATGTCAGCAAATTTGGAAAATTCAGCAGTGGTCACAGTACTGGAAAGGTCAGTTTTCGTTACAGTCCCAAAGAAGGGCAATGCCAAAGAATGTTCAAACTATCACACAAGTGCACTCATCTCACACACTAGCAAAGTAATGCTCAAAATTCTCCAAGCCAGGCTTCAACAGTACATGAACTGTGAACTTAAGATGTTCACGCTAGATTTTAAAAAGGCAGAAGAACCAGAGATCAAATTGCCGACATCCGTTGGATCATCGAAAAAGCAAGAGAGTTCCAGAAAAACATCTACTTCTGCTTTATTGATTACACCAAAGGCTTTGACTGTGTAGATCACAACAAACTGTGGAAACATCTTAAAGAAATCAGAATAGCAAACCACCTTACCTGTCTCCTGAGAATTATGTATGCAGATCAGGAAGCAACAGTTAGAACCGGACATGGAACAACAGACTGGTTCCAAATTGGGAAAGGAGTACATCAAGGCTATGTATTGTCACCCTGCTTATTTAACTTATGTGTAGAGTACATCATGCGAAATGCTGGGCTAGATCCAGATTGAAGCACAAGCTGGAATCAAGCTTGCTGAGAGAAATATCAATAACTTCAGATATGCAGATGATGCCACCCTTATAGCAGAAAGTGAAGAGGAATTAAAGAGCCTCTTGATGAGAGTGAAAGAGGAGAGTGAAAAAGCTGGCTTAAAACTCAACATTCAGAAAACTAAGATCATGGCATCCGGTCCTATCATGGCAAGTAGATGGGGAAACAACGGAAACAGTGACAGACTTTATTTTCTTGGGCTCCAAAATCACTGCAGTTGGAGACTGCAGCCATGAAATTAAAAGACGCTTGCTCCTTGGAAGAAAAGCTATGATCAACCTAGACAGCATATTAAAAAAGCAGAGACGTTACTTTGCCGACAAAGGTCCGTCTAGTCAAAGCTGTGGTTTTTTCAGTAATCATTAATGGATATGAGAGTTGGACCTTAAAGAAAACTGAGCACCAAAGAATTGATGCTTTTGAGCTGTGGTGTTGGAAAAGACTCTTGAGAGTCCCTTGGACTGTAAGGAGATCAAACCAGTCAATCCTAAAGGAAATCATTCCTGAATATTCATTGGAAGGACTGATGCTGAAGCTGAAACTCCAACACTTTGTCTTCCTGATGCAAAGAACTGACTCATTGGGAAAGGCCCTGATCCTGGGAAAGATTGAAGGCAGGAGGAGAAGGGGACGACAGAGGATGAGATGGTTGGATAGCATCACCGACTCAATGGACATGAGTTTGAGCAAGTTCCAGGAGCTGGTGATGAACAGGGAAGCTTTGCATGCTGCAGTCCATGGGCTTGCAGAGTTGGACACGTCTGAGTGACTGAACTGAACTGATAGTTATCGACTGTTGTAAAAATCAGAAAATTAACATGACATGCTCCCTGCTTAAAACACAGAAAAATCAAACATGTAGAAATTTATAAAAAGAAGGGCCTTATTTTTTTCCTCCTCTTCAGTCTCTCAGAATCATTTCTGTGTTTCCCTGTAGACCTTTTAAAATGCACATTTGAACACACACACATGCGCCCCCTTTGTGCACACATGTAGAATTCTTTTCTTTGGAGGGGAATGGATCATATGTGGTATAATTTGCATTTTTCATGCAATACTATGTTATTTCATATGGGTAAATATGAATCTGCTTTACTCTTTTTCATTTCTTGTTTGTGTGAGTGTCCATTTGGGCAAATATGGAATATTCCTTATCTGTAAGTATTATAGTATGATTAATTTTGATGTACATTTTCAGTGTGTTACTAAAGAAGTAAGACTTTGTCCCCGTGGATGGGGAATTATAAGCCAGTGCATAACGTAAAGAGAGATAGTCCCAAATTTAAATTTTTAAATCATTGATATTCTTGCTGTTTTTTTCACTGACAGAAATAGGTTAAAATTTTTAGAATAGTCTGCCACCAATAAAAAGTAGTGATATTCTGGCTCTTAGTAAATATTGTACATTCAGTAATATTAGATATAAAATCAATATTTGATGCTTTCCAAAAGGGAACTTTATCCTTCCTCTCAAAAGTAATTCACACTTTTGTCTAAATTGCAGTTATTCATTTATAAGAAAAATTATTTTCTCTAATAATTTTTCTTTTATTAAACAGAAATGTTTCTCTTTTTAATTATCAGTTTCTTTGAGTTGTGAGGATAATTTATGAGAAGTTTAAATATTTAAATGCTTTGTCAGAAAGAATAATGTACTATTTGTTTCACATACTAATGAGTATATCCACTGTTAATGGTCTTTTTGCAGCATAAAACAAAATTTCCTAGGTTGCCCCTACTGTATTTGCTATATCTAATGTGAAATCTTACAGCAGTGTTCTGAGAAACCTTGCCGAGAATTTTTTATTGAAAGCAGATAGGTTTCAATAAAACCTACAAATATAAGGAAGTCTTGTATAAATTAAACCATCCTAAATAAGTTATTTAAGCCCTTAATTTGTAAATTTAGGAAATTAGATTCTAATCCTACTTTATATAAATTTGAACTAGGCAATCTCTCTGAAACCCAGTTTCTTCTTTTATAAAGTATAGAAAAGTCTCCACTTCACTGGAATAAAATGGTCAAGTGAAAGTTACACACAGATATGATGAATGGTCTGAAATAAAGATAAAAATGAACAGGTGACTAGTAAACTTTGTGTAAAGACTATCAGAATCTTCTAGGTAATCTATGTGTGAAGGAGTTCGAGAGTCAGGCTGTGTTTGTGCAAATCTTTTTTAGTGGCCTAATTAGACGCTTTTACGTGTGTATAAATTTCCCTGCTTTTCTTACGTAGCTATGTTTTTTCAGAGAAAAAGCACAGTCCTTAAACTTTTGCTTCTCAAAGTGTTCTAGGAAATGTAATTTAGTTCAGTTCAACCAGCTTTTATAGAGTACCCTAAAAGAGAATTAAGAGATATTATGCTGCCCTTGAAGGTCTCGTAATTTGGTTGGAAAGTGAGAACAGACATAACCCCCAGATATGTACAAATATGTACATATTCCAGACTTTAGGTAGTTCTCAGTTGCCTGTAGAGCCATCCATCCTCAAATTTAGTTGGCTTAGGGAACTCAACACTGCTAACATTAAGCTAGCACTTGGAAGGAGTGCATTCCACTCATATATTTATAAAACCATATATTAAAATAAATTTAGGTTAGTGTCTTTTAAGTCAGTAGTGACTTAAGAGCCAAATGTATAATACAGTCATGATGAAAATTTTTGCTAGTATATATGGAAAGGATGTGATTTGCTGAAGGGATTAATTGATTTGAGAATTAATCATTATAGCATTTTTGCCTGAACTTTCTTCTTAGGTATACATTACAATGCTTAGTTCTTAATGTTAAGTGATAGTTTAGTCCCTAAAGTGTTTTACAATTTATAGTTCTTTTTCTTTGACTCTTCTGTTTTCTTAAATGTCAGATCATCTTCCAATTACTTTCAGTCTGTGAGTCAGTGATTTTCATGGTCATGAAATCCTAAGATTTGAGAATTAAGAGATTTCAGAAAGTCTAACCAAAACTCCTAAAAGTTCTCTCCTTAACCAGGGCCCTTGCTGCTCTTCAGAGTCCTGAGACATCCACATTCAGAGGTCTCTCTGCCCTTTGAAAACCTCATGGCAGCCTTCACTGTTTCTTCCTGAGTCTTGGTCATTATAATTTCTGGCACTTCCCAGGCATGCGTCTCTCTTTATAGAAGATTAAATATTTGATTACTCAATAAAGTTAAGTACTTTCTCGCTACTCTTTCTGCTTTCTTTATCCACTTCTTCCCACCTCCCAACCTATTTCCTGTCTCATTCCCTGTTGTTTTGTTTACTCTATACCTTCTCGCTTCTTCTAGCCCTTTCTTTATACCTTCATTCCAATGTAAACAGCCCTACAGCTTTTATTCTGGGGCAGAATGTTTTCTCTGCTCCCTAATTATGGAATTCTAAGGGGAATGCTAACCCTGTAGTAGTTCACTAGTGGTAGCCACATATTCTTCCACAAGCTGCACAGTAGAAAGAGAAATTGATGTTCTCCTAGGTCCTCTTTTCTATTTATAGATTCATTGTTCTTCCACTGTTGAGTGAAAGCTCCAGCCTCTTATACCCCCTTCATTCCTCACCGTCACTGTCCATCTCTCCCTGTTGCTTTTGCAGTCACAGTTTATCTGTATTTGCACTCATCTTCCTTTCCTTCCTTTAGAATCAGATGATAGGTAGCCATTTTATTCAAGGCTCTCTTGTCTTTCTTTTTTATGCGACTTTGTTTCATTACTCCTGTACCTTTCCTCTGCTTTATCCTTTTCCAAACTAGACTTCTCTGGTGGGTCAGATGGTAAAGCGTCTACATACAATGCGGGAGACCGGGGTTCAATTCCTGGGTTGGGAAGATCTCCTGGAGAAGGAAATGGCAACCCACTCCAATTTTCTTGCCATAGCATAAAAACATGTTCAGATCTTTCCTATCTGAGAGGAGGAAAGAAAGAGAATCTTGTTTGACTTCCCCAGGGGCATGGCTTCCCCTGACTAGGGATCAAACCCATGCCCCCTGCTTTGGGAGCGTGGAGTCGTAACCACTGGACTGCCAGGGAAATCTGACAGTATTTTCTCTAGTCTCATTCTGGCTATTTCTGATCCCTTTTTTCTCTCCTTTGCAGATTCCTTAAGAGAATGAGTTAGAAGGATTTATATCCTTATTTCCTCATTTCTCATTGATTCTTCAATTCTACCTGCTTTGCTACACTGCTAACTAAAACAGTATTCACCAGGAAAGGCCAGTGGACATTTTTAGCCCTTATCTTACTGATTCTTCCTACTGCATTTGATAATGTTGATCATATCCTCTCAGATTTTCTCTTCTTCAAAGACTATACTCTCTTAACATTGCTTTTCTTTCTCTTTTGTGACTTTATTTTCAACTACTCCCTGATTGTTGGTGTCTCTGAGGTTTTGTTCTTAGGACACTTCCCAGTATATACTTTATCTGGGTGAACTCATCCATTCTCATCTTATCTCTGACAGAAATGTTATATCCAGTTGCTTGGTAGACATTTCCACTGAGATGTGTGTCTTAATCTTGTGTGGCTAAAGCTCTCAAGACATCATCTTCCCTCATTCTGGATCAGACCTTCTTTCCATTTTCTCTATTTTGATTGATGGCACCACTCTGCTGTATCCCATACCTAGTTATTCATCATGCCCTGGGGATTTTTCTTCCTAAATATTTCTCAAACCCATCCTCTTCTTTCCATCCTAACTACCTGCCTACTACCTGTCCATCATCTTCTCTCCGTCCCATGGGTAAAATCAATGGCTACTCAAAGTTCCTAAACAAGACATGCATGTCTTTTTATGACCTAGCCCTTGTCCCCTTCTCCAGTCTCTTGTGCTACCTACTTCCTTACTTATATTTCAGCTTAGCAACACTATAAAGTGCATTATATTCCCCATAAGCAAAACTATTTCTTATCTTTGTACCTTTTTTCATGCTGTCCCTTCTATTTGGAAAAACCACCACTCTTCCTTTGATTAACTCCTTTATTAAACCCAGTTTGGGTACCATCTAAGATACTTTCTTGGGTTTGCATCTCACTCTCCTAAGCAAGAGAAGGCTCTAATAATAATAACCTACACATAACTCTATCAGTGTAATTCACATGTTCATAATTATGTCTGTATTATCTCTTCCATTACACTTAGGAACTACTTGAATCCAAACACTGGGTCATCATCTTTTAATTGCTAGTGTCAAGTAGAGTACGTGTCATGTATAAACACAGTCCCTTCATTTTATGACAGAGGAAGTTGAGATCCAGAGTTTATTACTACCTTAAATGATTAATTCAAAATGAAAGCTGATTAAAAAAAAACTGAATTGGAAGAGAATTTATTTTTTTTTTGGAAGAGAATTTAATAAGGTATAGATATAAATACTCTGTTGGTATCAAAAGAAAAAGCGTTAAAAAAAAATTTTTTTTATATACTGTGAGACATGGGGGATCTTAGTGTCCCAACTTGGGATTGAATTCCCACACCCCTTGCAGTGGAAGCTCAGTGTCTTAACCACTGGACTGCCAGGGAAATCCTAAAACAGCACTTCATTTTTTTTTAAACAGCACTTCTTATCCAAGTGAAATATGATCAAATAAACCGAGTCATATCCATAGAGTATTGATTATGTGAGACATTGGAGGAGTTTGAATTTTCCAACCCAAATGATACCTGATTTCTAGCATCCTACAACACTAAAACCTAATGTCAAATATTTTTTAATTATTGGGGGCGGGGGGAAGCTGATTCTTTTAAGCTGTAGTGTTTGTTGAATCATTCTTTAAAATCATTGACTATTCTCTTAATTAACCCAGCTCTGCTTAAGAATTAAATTCCTTTTTAAAAAGAATACTAACTTATTTTCAGCTTCTCTGTAAATACTTAAGAATGCTTCCAACTTTCTTACCTGTTTGTTAACCCTCTTTCCCCTTCTTTGTCTTCCTAATTATCAGCAAACTTTTACCTCCTCAACTATGTTGAGGGTACTGGGCCAGGCGCCAGTTTTATGTATTACAAAGAAGAGATGCTGTGGCTTGAATTTTTTCCAATGGCCTAGTGTAAAGATGTTTATGCAGAGTGTCAATGGAAACACAATTATCTTAACAGGATGACACAGCCTATTTTGCTTAGAAATGTCCTAATTTCCTGTTTAGGTTATCCAGAGGTCAGGTAGGGATTTCTTTTTGCACTCCCATAGTGCAGATTCACATCCTGCAAGCCTTGTAGGACTTAGATCACAAGCCCTTTAATTCCACTGGCTGCATTTATCTCCCCAAGAAAGTAAGTCCTTCCCCTGTTGTTTTTATTTAGTTTCTTCTTTTGTATTTTACTGCTGAAACCTGCAGTGAAAGTGATGCCAGTAGTTATTTACCAATAGCTGCTTCTTAACTAAGGGGCATCTTAAAGTTTGCATTGTTGCCCCTTTCAAGTTCACATCACAGTGCTGTTACCAGTTACCTAGAGAGTTACCAGAGAGCTGTAACTAACTAAGCACTCAGGCATCGCCAGTCCCAAAGTAAACTATGGAACCTTCTACCTACCTACTACCTTCATGAATTAGCTTCTGCATATAGTTTCGTAACTGCCCCCTGCCTTTTTCATATTTAGTTATGCCTTGGGGCTATGGAAAAACCAAATTTATCTGTGAAAACAGACTAAGCAGCAAGTGTTCTGACGCATTTATTGAGCAAATTATTATACCTGACAAATGGTAATTACATACAGTTAGGTCTGGATAATTGTTTAGTCCCCAGTCATCTCCCACTCTTTGCAACCCCATGGACTGCAGCATACCAGGCTTCCCTGTCCTTCACCATCTCCCAGAGTTTGGTCAAACTCATGTCCATTGAGTCAGTGATGCATCTCATCCTTTTGTCAGCCCTTTCTCCTGCCCTCAATCTTTTCCAGCATCAGGGTCTTTTCCAGTGAGTCGGCTCTTTGCATCAGGTAGCCAAAGTATTGGAGCTTCAGCTTCAGCATCAGTGCTTCCAGTGAATATTGAGGGTTAATTTCCTTTAGGATTGACTGTTTTAATCTCCTTGCTACCCAAGGGACCCTCAAGAGTCTTCAGCACCACAGTTCGAAAGCATCAATTCTTTGGTACTAGGCCTTCTGTATGGTCCAACTCTCTCATCTGTACAAATCGAACCTGGGTCTCCTACATTGCAGGCAGCTTTTTTTTTTTTTTTTTTTTTTAACTGTCTGAGCCTTCTGGGAAGCCCCTGGATAATTAGAGGTTAATAAATTATTTAACATAAGTAAGTGTCTTTTAGATTTAGACAAACAAAAAAACATATATTTTTAAGTTGAGTAAAAATTATAAAATCTATTATAAGATTTGAAAGAAAAAAATGAATGAGGATTCAGGCTCCATTAAATATTTCATACAAATATTCACCAAGATATTATAGTATTCTTTGTCTTTAATATAGACCACAAAGGTCCTTATTTTCCTTATTTCCTTCAGGCTAAGTACGGTAAACTAGCTAACTCTGTATTCATTGGGAATCTAAGGCAAATTGGCAAAGGATCTGTATTTATTAATATATTCTAGGACATTAAACAGAGACCTTTATCTCTAGAAAGCTGAACAAATGAGACATGCATCTGAAATTCACTTCCCCACTTCACCAAACATTTCTTGCAAGGACTAGAACTGGGGTATTTGCTTTGTCAGTGCCTGCTAAGTTATTACCATAGAAACTCTCCCCCTTTTCCTCCTGAGACAGTTAGGATATAATGGTCATGTTGTGTTTCATTTGTCTCAAATGGCCTGAGTTCCATTTCAAAGAATAGAATGATAATATGTATTGGGGCCTGAAGCATTTAGTTTTAATTTTAGTTTAGCTTTGTTTTTTCAAAAGCCAAAAGTCAGTGTTTGTAACTAGTGACAAATTATAAATAATATATATTATTTGACTTGCTAAAATTTTATAGTAAAACATAACATCACTAATTACATTTAAGACTAAATTAACCCAGCTATTAGTGTCTCCAAGTTTTCATTTGCATTATTTTAGAACACAACCATGGGGAGGAGAGGAGAGGAGTAGCCACTTAGACTCTTACAAATTTAAAAATGGTTACCCTCTCCCTTTTGTTCTTCTTAATAAGTGTACTCTACAGGAGTACGTAAAGAAATCCCAGCCCAGTCTAGCTTCTCTCATTTGAGCAACTACTATATCCTGGAGTAAAGACACATTGGCATACAATTCTTGTTCATTGGCTGATCCATATTGTTTTCCTTTGTTGTTTGAGTTCTTCCAAAGTTAGTTCATATTAGCAGATCTTATTTCTTCAGAGTTGCAATGACACAAAATGACTCATCATAGAGAACTAAAAGTTTAGTGAACACCTCACATCATGAGTTTCAAGGTTTGATTTCTTTAGTATTGGAAGTCTGAGCTTCATTGGTAAAGTCATTACATAACTCCCTGTTATATAAGTGTGGCAGATGATGTAGTGAATCCAGATAGAAAATTAAAGGTATGACCGAGGAATGTTTATTTAGCATGTTTGATTGTGGCAACACTGATTACAAAAGGTAATCTCAGGAGCAGAACTTTGGTTATGAAATATTTTACTATATTCTATAGCACAGATTAAATCAAAGAGACTAAGTGTCTGGCTTTCAGAATAATATAAGGCATTACTAAAAATTCAGAGTTGTCTTCATTATAAATGGTAAAGTAAATGATAACATAGCTATCTTAGTATATAGTAAGATATATATATATATATAGTATATGTGATGTGGGCTCTGCATAGACATAAACTCTGCGTCAAAAGGTAACATTTGCTTGGTTCCTGCTATATACCAGGTACTGGGCCAAATGTGAAGGTACAGATGTTAAGCAAAACAAGTCACCAGGTTTGAGGCACTTACAAAGTACATTAATAGGAAGAAGAAAAGGCTTCACTACTGGTGTATAAGAAAAACTCAGGCTGAGTTAGCCATGCATCATCCAGACTACAGAAGGAATTATTGATATTTGATTCTTTAGTGGGTAGATAGACATAGTAACTATGATATCAACATAGTGTGAAAAACAGCGTGAAAGAGATTTTATGAAGGGGGATGTGAGGACACACGAAAGAGAACAGCTAACCTATGGTGGTCTGGGAAGGCTTCCTGAGAAAAGTGAATCCAGACTTAAATTGTATGGAATAAGTGAGAGTTCCTGGGTGAAGAAGGAGGAGAAAGGGACTCAGAGAAGAAAATGACAATTTCATGGGGGATCATCATGGTTTTTAAGAGAACTCTGAGTAGTTCCTTGTTTAGGAGCTCAAATTCCAAGGCAGGAGAGGAAGCCAAAAGATCACTTTGCATGTCATGCTAAGGAACTGGAACTTTATCTTGTAGGAGCCGGGAAGTCATTGAAAGTTTTAGGCAAGTGAATGATATGATCAGGTATGTATTTTAGCTTCTTCTCTCTGGCAGCAGTGTGGAGGTTGATGGATCCTGAGGAGGAGGCAGAGGGAATAGGCAAGACCAAAGGCCCTAGGGGACAGAATCTGATATCTAAATCTGGGACAGTAGTAATAGCAGTGGTGGAAAGTAGGTAACAAGTGAATTCAAGAAATATCTAGGCAAAAAATATTTAGGACGTTAAGTTGATGTAATTTGGGAATAAATAAGGTGCAGGAGTTGTGAGAGAGAAGATTCAAAGCAGAGTGAATCCAGATTTCTGGTTTGGGTAATTAGGTAAGTGCTAGCACTCTGTGTGACTCACCTCACAACACGAGGCAACTGAACAAGGTACAAGAAAAACAGGCCACAGATATATGTGAAGGTAGCCTCCAAGCCAAAATCACACTCAACCACTTAGGCAAAATATCTGAAATGTCCTATTTGGCTAGTTACTAGGTTTTTTGTATTTTAGAAGTAGAAGATAAAAAAGTTATTTGGGGAGAGGGGGCTGTGCCTCATGTCATGCAAGATCTTAGTTCTCCAACCAGGGATAGAACTCATGCCCCCCACAGTGGAAGCACAAAGTCTTAACTACTGAACTGCCAGGAAAGTCCCCCCAAATTCTTCATAATAATTTACTAATATCTGTCTGGATTCATAACTTTTTAGGAAACTTCAGCTAAATATCTTTTGTTATATGAGTTTAAATATATAATATAAATATTTTAAATCCCAATTGCCAAGAGAATTATTTAAAACTCAACTATATAAGGTGCTAATATTCTTACATTACTAAACGGAAAGTCAAAATATCCTCTTAAAAGTTTCTGCAACCAATTCTACTCCCAGATACATACCCAAGAGTAAAATGCATGTCCACCCAAAAACATGTTCATAGCAGTATTATTCATAATAGCCCCTGGATGGGAATAACCCAAATGCTCAGTAACTGATAAACAGATAAACAAATGTGGTATATCCATATAACAGAATGTTATTTGGCAGTAAAGAGGAATGAATTACTGATACCTGCTACAACATGGATAAACCTTAAAAATATTATGTTAAATAAAAGAAACTGGACACACAAAAAACACATGTTATGTGACTGCACTTTGGAGACTGACTGCTAATGAGTATGGGGTGATAAAAATGTTCTCAAATTTATTGAGGTGGTTGGAGAATTCCGTGAATGTACTCAAGACCACTGATTTGTATACTTTAAATGGATAAACTGGACTATATATGAAATACATCTCACAACTGTTAAAAAAAAAGTTTAAGGTGATATAAGAAGAAACAGGAGTCTAATTATATTAAAATTATAAAAGCAAAAATAGAGAGAAATTGTTATAACTATCAAAAATAGGAAGGTAGTATAAATAAGATAAATCCTCATATATGCTAACTGTATGATGATAAATAAAAACAAGAAAAATAAGTATATTTAGAAATATTGAGATAATCACCAGTATTAAAACAGGAGTTAACTTGACTGCGTCTGAGAATGGAAAGTGTAATGATCTGCCCCATTTGATTATTAACCATGTATTACCTGATAAAATTAATCTTAATAAAGAAAGAAACCACATAAAATCAAACATATATATGTATTTTCATGGTCTTTTAGCCATGGTAGTGACCAAGAAATTCAAGAAAAAGTAAATACAGATGTGTATAAATCTAATGATGTAAATTTCTTTTGCCTCTTTTTTCCCCAAATTCCAAACCAACCTAGTAGTTATCTAGGACTACTACTTGGTTTATCATCAGAAATACTTTAGGAACATTCTGCTTCTGCTGTGTCCAGTTCACTGGAGTTAAGTGACTTGGAGAGAAAGAAGAATGCCTTTAAGCCACAATGTGCTCAGACCTTGCTCCTGATCCTCACATAGTTAGGAGTGGAAAGGCTGGCTGCGAGTGGGTTTGGCAGATGGACTATTTGAAGAGGGCAGACATGGGTTAGGGGTCAGGTGTATCAGAGAGTCAAAAGGCAGCACGAGAGCAGTGAACACCTAGGGGCAAAAAATGAAGTGGATAGACGCTCAACACTGCTTCTTTAGTTTTTGCCCAAGCCCCCTCTATCTGCTACTGAAAATTCTTTTCTGTGCGGCATGTGGAATTTTCCAAATGTCGTTTCAGATAGCTGGAAAGGGGTAAAAGCCAAGTGCTTTAAAAAGCATATGGAGCTCATCATTTGATTTCAACATCTATTTAGAAAAAGTACTTGTATTCCGCGCCGCCCCCCCCCCCATTGTGGTCAATTTAATAAGACCCATTTTTCTTGAATCCCCCAGTGCCTAATTACTCATATTTCTTCCTTAAAGCTACATTCTGGTTTAGGATTTTTGTTGTCATTTAAGTCTCTGAAGCACTCTAGGAGCCCTTGGTTTGGCTTTGTTTTTTTGGAAGCAAAGGAAAAATGATCTCCTGGTTTACTTTTGGAATCTGCAAAGCAACTTTGAGGTCCCAGGTGGGTTTAGTGTTTGGAAAGGGGAATTTGGGGGACTAAGGTTGACCCTGAGCCCCCAGATCACTGTTCACATTTACAAAAGCAAACCTGGTATCCCCAATTGCTTTTCTCTTGAGGTTGGCTTAACTTTATTTATCTTCTGCCTTGGGTCACTGCCCCTGAGGTGCTTCAAAAGCAAAACCCAAAGACCCAAAACAAAGAAAGCTAAACCAGATTCAAGGAAAAAATGACCTAGCACTCTGGGTTCACTTTTACAAAGGCAAAAAGTCACTTCAAGAGTTCCATAGAATGGTTTTAAGTCGGGCTAGATTCATTGTGTCGTTTGCACAAAGTGATCTCAACAGGTCTGAGACCCCAAGTTTCTTGGGTGTAGATTTGGAGTGCAATTTTGGATGGGAAACCGTCAGCAGGCTAAATGCTTTGACACAGACTAACTCTTTAGTGATTCTAAAGTGATTTTCAACTATATTGAGCATATAAATAGACCACCCATGCAACCATTTCTTTTCTTAAGCCGAATCTTTTTGTTTGCTGGACGTACGTAGGAATCACTGAGGAAGTGAAACATACAACTCACTTTAAAAAGTTGGCATAAATCCACCTTATATTATCAGATTAGTTATGAAGGGTGTTTTTGAATCCTTGGTAAAAAAAAAAATTAAGTTACTAATTTTAGATAATCTTATAAATCATGATGAAATAGAACTGAGGCATGTTATTTTGCTATTCATTTTTGTATGATCCATACTTTGCTTACTTCCCCAAAGGATTTAAGATGGAATTACTTTACTTGACTATTGGGACAAACCCATTTTTAGAACCTAATACCAATTTTTGTTATAATATACCTGAATTTATCCTTTAATAAGTAATTGTAAAACTGCTTGTGGATAATCTAGGGGAGATTTTTGTTTTTGTTCATGTTTGATCTACATCTTTGAATTTCAGTTATATATGTTAACTAATAAATTCACCTGTTGAGACCATGTCTCACAGTTTATTTACAAGACTGAGGGAGATTTTTTGTGATTAATAACAGATGTATTATTTGTGTACTGCCATCTGAAGGAAGTAAAACTTGAAACAGAGAAGTGAAGTTTTCCATAAGGACAGAGTACATCCTGTGAAACCACAATGAATGTGAGAGGCATTCCCAAGGCAGTGGCTGTGTGGAGTGAAGAAGTCGGTGGCACCACTCCAGTTTCCTCGTCCCTTCCTGTCACACTGTGGCTCTAGAGCAGTCATGTTTTTAAACCATCCCAGAAACCTGGCCTCCTGCTTCTTGGTCAAAAGAGGCACAGGTAGCTGCTTATAGAAATGGACTCAGTCCATGAACCTGGCCCGGCATAATGTTAGGTAGGACCCAAGAATAATGCCCTAGTTTTGTGTTACATCTTTCATCTCAAAAGAACTGTATTTTAAAAAGTGAAAAAGGACCTTATAATTGTTATGGATATAGTCCATTTCTGTAGTCCATTCAGAAAAAGGAGTGCTTTTTTCTGGAAGTTCATTTACCTTAATTAACATTAGACCCAATGCTTTCTAACGAGGAAATCTGTCCTCTGTATCAAGCCTCTGATGTCAAGAGCCGACTCACTGGAAAAGACCCTGATGCTGGCAAAGATTGAAGGCAGGAGGAGAAGGGGATGACAGAGGATGAGTTGGTTGGATGGCATCACCAACTCAGTGGACTTGAGTTTGAGTAAGCTCTGGGAGATGGTGGACAGGGAAACCTGCTTACTGCAGTCCATGGGGTCGCGAGTCAGACACATTAGTGACTGAACAACAACAGATGGGCATTTAGGTTAAAATTTGTGGTTCCTGTAATTTCTAAAGAAATTTCTAGCGATAACTTTGCAAATGAGTATCCGACCTTGTGAGAAACGAGCATAGTATTTCTTTATCTAGGAAAGTCTTATTTTTTGCTGTGAAAGAACCACTTCTGTACTCACAGTTGGAGTTGGTGTAGGTTTTAAATTCATTAAATGGGCTCCTCCTTTCTCACCTGGGGGTAGATCAACCCTTATTTTAAACCCTTTTCCTCTTCCAAATCCCAAAGGTCATGTTGCTGTTGCTTTTCGGAAAGAAAGGGAATTTGCAGCCAGTACATTAAGTGGTTACTTTCTGCTGACTGTGCGCATGCCCACACACACTTGAGCAAACACAAATGCATACCTGAAAGAGGACTCCTCCAAAATGAGGCTTTTAACAACTGTGTGAGGGGAATTCATTATTGGAATTTATTGGGGGGGGGGTGGGAAGTATGTATGTAAACCTTATGAAAATAAAGACAATCACAGTTACCCATAATCCCACCATACAAATTACAGCTATTCTTAACATTTTCTCAAATTTTATTCCAGTCTCTTTTGATGGGTTTTTATGTGATTTTATTAGTAGTGTTTATTATAAGCTTCTTCCCAAGTTATTTAAAATTCTGTGTAAGCATTGATTTGAATAACCTCCCTATACATAGATAGATATCTCACTATTTCACCCTTCTGTTAACATTGAGATTTAACCTGTTTTCAGTGTTTTTTTCCCTTCTTCAATTTTTGATAACACAAATAACATTTTTGAGATTAACATATTTGTTAATAAAATTTTATCTACCTTTATTATTGTTCACTGAAGTTAGATTCCTAGAAGTAGGATTACAGAGTCAAAGGGAATGGCCATTTTTTCTAAGGTTCTTAAATACATAATGCAAATTCACATTCTAAAGAAGTTATATTAATTTATATTTTCATTGCAGAGTGTAGAAAGTAACTATTCCTCCTTGTGAAAGAAGGGGAAACTTGCTTTAGCAAGAGTAAAGAATTACACAGAACTTGGAGTACTTCCCTTTTCTTTTTCAGTGTATTCTTTTAACATTGTCTCAGTGCAGTTTCTGCACCAGTGACTTAACTTTTGGTATGGCCTAGAATGTTGTCTGAAAGAAAAAATAGCGTGGCTTTTAATATTAGTAGCAAACATTTTCATTATAGAATTTTCTTCTTTGTACAAGAAAGTCTCTAATTAGTGGAGAGGGGAAGAGTCAAACAAATCCATTGTCTTCCTAAGGAGGAGCTAGTTTCTTGTAACTTTTCTCTAGTTTTTAACCACCCCAGAAATTTTATGTCTCTCAGAGTCAGTGGATTGGTGTTCTAAGAGTAAATAAAAATACTTCATTTGAAAGCAAAACCAATATACACCCCTTACTTGTAAAGTGGGCTAAAACAAAAAGAAAGAATAATATAAAAACTGAAGGAAGGTAGTAAGTAAAGCATTTAGCTTTCTGAAACAGTTCAGATGAGGATAGGAAGTTGGTCTTAAATGGCTTAAAGGGGATTAGGGTTTTAAAGTTGGATAAGGAGTTTGGTGCTTTGGTTTATGCATGGCATTGCTTTTAAAAGATTACTTCTATATTTGACAACAATTCTAACTGGAGATTATAAAGCAAATAGTCAATTTTAAAACACTATGGAAAACAAGAGGGTTTCCTTTTTGTTGTTGTTTGTTTATACAAAATGATTGCCTAGAGTTAACAAGCTGAGTCCTGAAGGCCTCCTTTCATAACACTACTGAGGATCTATCACCAGGGAGAATCCAGCAGAGGTTGTTTAATGCACTTCATTGAGATTATCTGAGCTTTTCGGTTTAAATTACTTTGGAAAAGTCTAGGTGTAAACGACTTCTTTGAAAGGTAAACACACTTAACCTCTTAAAAAAAAAAAGGTTCAATTTAAATTCTTTAAAATTTTTCAGTTAGCAGCAACCTTTACCAGTTAAATCTGAGTATGAACCAAATAATGTGTAAAGATTAAATCTCTATACATCAGAACAAGTGTTAATGTAATTATATAATCGTGTTTTCATTATTTTACAATTATTTGAAAATGCAATGAAGTACTTTATTAGAAAGACAAGTCCTGACAATTTTAGTTATTTCAAAAGTGAAAAGATACCATACACTACGTTGGTTCTAAAGTGTAGTTAATGAAGTTTTAAAAATAAGATTGGTTATTCTGTTCATCTGAGAAACAGGTTCTAGTCAAATGGATCAAGAGTAGCATATACTTTATGTATTGGCTGTGGATAAATAGTCAAAAATTGCTTTGACATTTTCCCCATCTTCCTCAGCTCCTCGACCTGTTTATGGTTTGGGATTGGTCTACTTATCTAGCTGATTATGGTCAGCCAGCGTCTAAGTACCTTCGGGTGAATCCAAACACAGCCCTTACTCTTTTGGAGAAGTGAGTATATTCTGAAAGCTTTGCATATCATTTTAGCAGCTTGTAATTCAGTGATAATTGAAAAACTGGAAATTTTTAATCAAAAGAGAAATGTCTACATGGAGCTTAAAAGTTCAGTTCATTTTAATGACTAAAATATAAGCCGCCTTCTTTCTTGCCTTCAGTGTTGGTATAGTTTTTTATGAGATTTCTGTTTGTGTTGATATGAACTAAACATTTTTCCTATTGTGTCCTCAATATCTGACTTAACTAGCTTTAGAAATATGTTTACTGGAGATAAGTGAGATTGGAACTTAAAATATATATATATACTGTAACACAGGAAAGAAGGTATTTCCTTAAACGTAGATTGGGACTAGAATCAGCTTGCCATCAGTGCTATCTAAAGCCTACCATGATGGGCTTGGATTCCTTACAGGTAAAGAAGTATGCCTTTTGAAAAAATATTATAAAATCTGAAGTAACAGAACACTTACTGGTGCATCTTGTCCAAAAAACAAGTGTTGGTGTTACTTTTCCTTCTCATTATGCAGCATGTTTTCTTCTCTCTGTATCATATTTCAGATATCACTATTAAAAATTTCAATTTTTGCATTGAAAGTGTGTATTATTTTCCCACATTTAAAAATATCTGGTGTATTTGATTTGAGAAAGACACAAGGAACTGTTTTAAATAAGTTATTTTACAGTGCCATGAAACACCACTGAGGCAAAAAAAATTACTGCTTTAAATTTTCTATTGTTGTTTTTCCTTTCACCTTGTCTTGGTATGAGTGTGATTTGCAGAGTCCGTAGAGGGGGTGTATTTTAGCATACTTTATGGAATGATATTAGAAAATAGTATCATGTAAGAAAACATGCTTTTAGATTTATATAGTAATGCAAAAACACCATTTCGTATAGAATGCAAAATAAAGCTGCTAATATTTTCTGTGGTTGCTATCTCTATTAGTAATACCTATTTTCTTTGAAGTATATTTTTCAAGCATAGATTTAGTGTGAGATAACCCAGAGCATGCCAGAATATTTTAGTTGTTACAGTATAACTTTTAAATTGCTTTTATTAAGCTTTTTCATTCATATATATTCCTAGGATGAAGGATACTAGCAAAAAGAACAATATATTTGCTCAATTCAGGAAGAATGATCGAGACAAACAGAAGTTGATAGAAACAGTTGTGAAACAGCTGAGAAGTTTGGTGAATGGTATGTCCCAGCACACATAGCCTTCACATCACTTGCACTCAGTGATGCCAAATCCGTGACTCAATGTTGATTTCTAACAGGCACTGGTCATGATACAGAAAATTGTTTGCAGAATTAAAAAATGCAATAGAGAAAAGACACTTGATGAGAGCTTAGAAACAAGAAAGAATTATAAATATCATTTGTATGGATTTTTAAATAATTGAATACTATTTTATATATGGAAAATGGGACAATTTTTTTCACTTCTAGGGAAAAAAGGCAAAACTGTAATATATAAATCAGGTCAAAAATTGTACATGAAACTGATTGTGTAAATACATTAGAAGAACTTATGCCTCTATAGGTGTTTTTTCTATTTAGACTTCAATGATTGTTCTGGTTGTTTTTTTTTCTTCCCAGTATCTGGTTTTGGAATGCAATCTTGTATGACATTTCCCTGACATTTTTTGACTTTTAGCTTTAATTTTCACCTCACTAGTACTAAATTGTCTAATTCTGCTGATTTTGAGGGAGGCAATAGACAAATATGTAAAGGAACCTGAAATTGAACTTAACCCAATAATAATTTGAATTACTTGTTCAACTTGGGTGGTTTAATCTGAATATGAAGAAAAGTTATTTGGATTTTCTAAAGATGCAGTGTTGTTTCTGTTCAGCAGGGTTAATATTTCTAACTATATTGTTTGTAGCTGACCCCATTTATTTGGTTTGGTTTGGTTCAAGTTAGGAGGACAGAAACTAAGTGGGGCTAACCACTTCAGGTGCCACTTGTGCTAGGAGAGACATACTCCTGCACATAGAAGTTACCGCAGGGGTCAGGTTACTTTCTTCAAGGCGCAGACCTCGGTGCTGGATCCTTATTGTGGAAACAAGCCAAACCAAAATGAACTCTGGAAAACCTAAAACGAATGTACCTTTTACTCTGTGTAAATGACTGTGGTCCAAAGGGTAATATCAATCTGATCCTTACTTTGTCTTCTTTGTATTTATGCTGAATAATCCTTTTGCATTTTCAGAATTTATGCCTGTAAGAAACTTATATTTGACTCTGTAAAATAAGTGTAAAGAATTATATGTGCATTTCTTGATTTTGTGATTAAATATTAAAAAGGTTGAGCAAGTTGCTGAAAATTCATTGCTGTTGCATCTGTTTAGAGTTTCCTGATTTAAAACAACTGCTTTCTTCAGAAAGGCTGTTATTTAGTTACTGGAATGGGAGTATCCCCAGAACGAAGAAAACAAGCATTTATTCTCTCGACGGTCTCTAATCCTAAAGTACTTAACGTTTTAAAAAAATATTATATGGAAAACATGGTTACTTCTAGGTACAATACAATACAATCTGGAAGTTACCAAAGACGGCGAGCTGCTAGTTCTCTTTGGGGACTGGAAAGCGGTGGCCCTCGAGTGCCGTAGCCTGCCCTCCAGGGCACTTGGGACGTCTCCCCGGCTCGGGCTGAGGCGTCCCGGATTCAGAGAGACGCCACCTTTGCACTGTTGGGAGCAGAGCACTGTGCCTTCGCGGCGGCGATGGTCTTGAGGAGTTTACTTTTCTCAGGGATACAAGCACCCGGCAATCCCCACCATCACCCCGCCCCGAAACACACACACCCCTCGGGTTGAGCCGTAGTGACTAGGACGCCCGAGTCCTGGGCATTTAGGGCCCCACAAAAAGCCCGAAAAGCAACTGTGTAGCCTGACGAGATGGAAAGATACGAAGGGGGAGGGATTGGTGAATTTGGTCTTCGAGACCCGAAAGGCGCCCGGGGATATCTGCTCCTTGTGGGGTTGTGGGGGGGGGGGGGGCTCTCCGTGAAGCTTTGGGCAGCAGTTACGCTACCCCCTTTTGAAGGATTCTGGAAGTGGTGGACCAGACACCTCGGAGGGAGGGGATGTCGAAGAATCTCAACCCGGGCCATCCTTTGTAGGCGCTTGCGATGCCACGGCAGGCATCGAAGACCTCGATTTCCCTGAAATAAAAGCAGAGCAAAGGGGAGAACCCCTGTCCCTTTTAGCCCTGGACTGCCGTGGGAACCGGCACCTGGAAGTTAGATCCCGCGTTAGCTCCCTGCGCTAGGTCAGTCCACTCGCCGAGCTCCTGCTTGGAGTCGGGAAGTTCTTGGCGCGAAACCGCAGGCCCCGCCCGAAGAGCTGCGTCGGGCACGGCACCGGCTGAGCAGTAGCGCAGTAGCTGCTGCCACTCCCCACACCAGACCCCTGGAGAGCGCGCCGCTGCCCATCGCCTCCAATCCTTACCCTGCGTGGAGCGCCTTAAATATGCAGAGGCGTGTCACGTCGTGTGGATCGGGATCAGTCCGCAGGGAGCAATCCAGTATCTATATAAATGTTGCCTGGGTAGGCCGAAAAGGGTTAAAAGGCTGGAGAAGAGAGAGGTGGGCGGGGGTCTACACAACCCGGGTGAGCGCAGCCCTGGTTGGCAAACCGGTGAGTTGCTCCTCTCTTTGCCCTCCCTCGCTGCTTCTATCGAAGGAGTGCTGACCCAGGGAGGTGGGAGGTGCTCGGCGCGAGCGGTCCTGAGGCAGCCCGCACCCCCGCAAGGAGGTGGCATTTTGGCCCGGGAGCCGTCGGACTCCGGAAAAAGTCCTGAGCTCGCGGGTCTCTATCACGTTCCCTAAGGGCGCGTAGTCACTGCGATCCTCCGCTGCCCCTCTGCTTGTAGAGCGAAACCCCTGGTAAATCTCAGTTTTGGTCCCCAAGTCCCCGGGTCCTTTCCGGACAGAACAGGTGAGCACTGCGCGCCGCAGCTCCGGCTCTTCCTGCGCTTGGAGCGGCCGGATCCCCGCAGGCTCGCCATGTTACCCTGGGGGCTGAGCTGCCTGTCCGTGCTGGGGGCGGTGGGCACCGCGCTCCTGGGCGCGGGCCTGCTACTCAGCCTGGCGCAGCACCTCTGGACCCTCCGCTGGACGCTGAGTCGGGACCGAGCCTCTGCCCTGCCCCTGCCCAAAGGCTCCATGGGCTGGCCCTTCTTCGGGGAAACGCTGCACTGGTTAGTTCAGGTGAGCAGTCCGTCGTTTCCGCACCCCGATATGGCCCGTCTTCTCTGTCCCCCACTGCCTCTCAAGGTCCCCAGGGCTCGTAGCCATTCTCTTCCTGTCGCCCAGGGCTCCAGGGAGCATATACAGCCCTCCCCTCTACCGAGCTTCTCCCTCGAAGGGACCGTGTGTCACTGGCGTTCTCTCCAGCACAGCCTAAGACCCGACGCCACGCAGGGATGAGCAGAGGGGTTCTAGAGCCCTATGTCCTGCCACCATTGAATCTGGACTCAGGGGCGCGTCTCAGCCCTCAGCTCTTTGGCACTCGGGTCCCCATTCTAATCCTGTTTCCTCATCTCACCAATGGGAACGGGAGCATGTACATCCCCGTAGGGTAGTCAGTCGCGAGATCCCTTTGAGACCATTTTGTAAAGAATAAGATGCCAGCCTGGAGCAGGAGATTGTTATCAAGAGGCAGTTGGGATGCCTGGGCTAGTTTCGCAGCCGAGGCCCAGCGGCCCCATCCCTCTTCGCTCCTGGCTCGCAGGGTTCTCGCTTCCACAGCTCCCGCAGGGAGCGCTACGGGACGGTGTTCAAGACGCACCTGCTGGGCAGGCCAGTGATCCGCGTGAGCGGCGCCGAGAACGTGCGCACAATCCTGCTGGGCGAGCACCGCCTGGTGCGCAGCCAGTGGCCGCAGAGTGCGCACATCCTTCTGGGCTCGCACACACTGCTCAGCGCGGTTGGAGAGCCGCACCGGCAGCGGCGTAAGGTGAGCCCAAAACAGTAGTAGCGGCTGTCGGGACGTCGGACCGGCGGCATCTGAGCAGCTGCCGTCGGCCAGGCCGGGCGAGGTGTTAGGGATCCCCGTTGAACCTGACCAGGGCCCCTGACAAGTGGGTGGCATTGGGCTAGTAGTCCCTTATCTTCTCTGGGTTCGGCTTATAAGGCCGGGACTGGGACTTAAAGATCCTTTCATCTTCGACCTTCTGCGACTCTGATGCCAGAAGCGAAGGAAATTCAAACTCAGTGTTAGGGACGACTTCCTGGAGTAGGTGGCCCCTGGAGCCTGGATGGAGAGGAGGCACGGTGTACATCAGACAAGCACTAGAGGGAATGGCGAGAGCAAAACCCAACACATTTGGGTCCGGGTCGCTTAGAAGAGGAAGAAGGGGCCGAAATTGGCCTCTTGACTCCGCTGGAGTCGTGGAGCAGAGGAAATCGGACGGCTGCCAGGGCTGACCCTGTGCGTTCCCCTCAGATCCTGGCTCGAGCGTTCAGCCGTGCGGCGCTGGAGCGCTACGTGCCTCGCCTGCAGGGGGCGCTGCGGCGGGAGGTGCGCTCCTGGTGCGCGGCCCGCAGGCCGGTCGCTGTCTATGAGGCCGCTAAAGCGCTCACCTTCCGCATGGCCGCGCGCATTCTGCTGGGGCTACGGCTAGACGAGGCGCAGTGCTCCGAGCTGGCCCGGACCTTCGAGCAGTTCGTGGAGAACCTCTTCTCGCTGCCCCTCGATGTGCCTTTCAGCGGCCTGCGCAAGGTACTGCCGCCCCGCCCGCCCCAGACCTTCTATTTGGGGCTCCCTTGCTGCGCCATAGGCATCACCTCTGCTGGGAGATGGAGGCTTTGCCCAGTGTGGGGAGGCGGCATGGTGGCGGTGGGCCTTGGGGCTGGTCTCTGTCCTGACTCGCTGTGTGAGCCGGGGCGGGCCACACACCCTCTCTGGACCACGCCTGGCGGGCCGAGCTCCAGCCCCAGCAGCCGCGGGCTTCCCGACGTTGGGTCTCGGTGGCGGGAGCCCAGCCAGTCGCCCCGGCCCCTCCCCAGAGCGGCGCCTCTAGGCCCGGCTTGCAGCGCCTCTTTGGAAGCCCCGTGGCTGGGCAACGGATGGGAGCACAAGGGCCGCAGACACGCCCCCGGCCCAGGCCGGCGCCAGCCCGGGTTGGAGAGGGGTGGGTGTCGGCTCACCGCCCGCGGCCCCAGGCCCGCTAGTTTCCGGATTAGAGAACCATGGCCTCTTCAAACTTCAGAGCAATGGGCCGGACTTAGAGAGCAACTGATCTGGGGCTTCTTACCGTGCCAATGTCCTGGTTTTCATTCAGCCAATTAAAAATAATAGTTATGTGTAAAGGGACCTGGTATATGGACCGATTGCCTTGGGTACATTTTTCTGATTTAATCCTCTCAGTTGCAAAATATTATTCTCGTTTAATTGATGAAGAAACTGAAGCTCCAAAAGGTTAAATGACTTGCCCAAGATCACACAGCTAGCAGGGGCAGAGGCAAGGTTTGACAACCCCCCTCCCCCGACTCCCTGCCTCATCCTTGTCTCTCCTGACAAGAAGCCAGTGTCCTCAAAATGCTTCCCCTCGCAGATGCTTTCTCACTGTGCTTGCTCCCTGAACTCTGGGGGACCATCCCAGCCCTCCTGCCCACCCCTTTACAAAGGCTAATGTTTAGAGCTTCCAGTAGTGTCCTTTAAGCCAGAGCTTTCCTGAGTACATCAAGGTGTCCCTTCCTCTCTGCACTGGTGCCCACTGCCCCTGCATGCAGGGGAAGGGTGGTGGGCTAACTCCTAGGTTCTCTGCCAAGCACAGACACTTGAAGCTGCGTGACCCTGGGCAATTGCTTGACCTCTCTGAGCCTCAGCATCCTTCCCTTAGGAGGACAGTAAACTGTCTTGCTCCAAAGAGGGACTTGTGATCATCAAGAGATAATGGTGTATGAGGGTAATGGACAAATTCCTGAGCCTTTATTGAGTCCCTTCAACAGTGTGGAGCTAAGCTGGGAATGTGTTAATGCTGGCTTTCAGCAGAGCCAGACCAGCACTGGGAAGATGTGGGGGGTAGGTGTCCAGGGCTAGCCCCCTCTGCCTTCCTACCCCAACTCCCTTCTCTCCCCACACATCAGGGCATTCGGGCGCGGGACCAGCTGCATCGGCACCTGGAGGAGGCCATTGTGCAGAAGCTTCTTGAAGACAAGGCTGCTGTGGAGCCAGGCGATGCCCTCGATGGGATCATCCACAGCACTAGGGAACTGGGCCATGAGCTCTCAGTGCAGGAACTGAAGGTATGTGGCCAGATTTCTCCTCCCCTCTTTTGCATTTATAGCAGGTCTCTACGCACAGCCTGAATCCCTGGAACGACAGAGCAACATCCTGTTTGGCCCCACTTGGAGCCACAGACACACCTCAGGGTGAGGGAAAGAGGAGACCTGGGTCCAGTCGTGGCTCAGCTGCTCCCCCTACCTCGGTGTCTTTGGGCCAGTCGAAAGCCTGAATCCTAGGTCCTCCCTTACAGCTTCTGGCAGCAAACAGCTCTCCTCTTCCCCACTTCTCTGTCACTTCATACTTTTGCCTCTGCTGTCTGCCTGCCTATGACACTATCTTCACCCCTTTTCTCTACAGACCCTAAGGGTTCAGGGTCAAATTCCAGTTCCTTGAAGTGCCCCCTTTCCTCCCCAAATCTACAGGTCCATGAGCCACCTTGGCACCTGGTACCTTGGGTACTGGTCTGTTTTGCCACTGAATCTACTGGAGAATTAGAAACTGCCCCCCTCCACCCCCCCACCATGTATGCATAGAACACATGCAGTGGAAGTAAGGAGGGAAGCTTTGGAATGACCCCTGGGTCCACCTTCCTGAGAACCCAAAAAGGAATGGAGAGGTTGGGGGAAGGGGTCAGGGGAGTTAGAAATGGAAACGCTTCATCCCTTCCATAAGCAACTCCCATCCTTTCTCTGGCACTCAGTTTCCCACTAGCAAGCCACTGAAGGGTGGGGCTCAGCCTGAGTATCCTCTCTGAAAATGGGGCTAACAATCTCTTTCCTGTCTTCTGGGTGATTGTGAAGTATGGAAGAGTCAAGGGGTTGGAGGTGGATGAGCAGGGGGCGCTGGTGAGTCCTGGGGGAGCTGGCAGGTAGGAATAGTTCTAGGCTGGGAAGGGGAGTGGTACAGAAAGAAGTGGACAGTCCCTCTGCCTCAGCAGAGCGGTGGAGAGCATGACAACACATGCTCTCCATGTGTTCCGGATTCTCCGGAAGGGACCCACTAGCCAGAAATCTTCAGGTCTGGCTGGTCAGGAGGGACCTTGGAGCCCCAGGGTCTCTGTCCCAGCTCTCCATCTCCTCCAGAGCAGGCAGTTAGCCTTGGATCAGCTCATTCATTCTACAAGGAGATTCGACCTATTCAGTGCCAGGCTCTCTCTATACAATGAGCAAACATAGCCTCTGCTGGAGAGGAGGGGTCCACAGGGTTGTGATCACAGGGTTGTGATCACATCCATCAGTGTGTAAACACACAACCTGGTGCTGCCAGGAAGGAAGACGCCATGCCAGGAGTTGGGAGGGCACAGGCAGGCGTTGAGGGCTGGGGCCTGGGTGATGAAGCCTCCAGACAGTGCAGACGGGGAAGAGGTATAGTCACTCACTGGGACCACCACTAAGCGGGAGGAGGACCACAATGCTCGCTCTGGTGCCAGGCTGCGGCTGCAGGTGCCT
Source organism: Muntiacus reevesi (assembly GCF_963930625.1). Taxonomy (NCBI): domain Eukaryota; kingdom Metazoa; phylum Chordata; class Mammalia; order Artiodactyla; family Cervidae; genus Muntiacus; species Muntiacus reevesi. The sequence goes on from NC_089250.1 coordinate 137,024,504, forward strand.
TGGTCAATTCCACAGCAGTCACGGTCAGGACGGCCAGCTGCACTGTCGGCAATACTGCATGATTAAGAACGCTGGACTCCTGACTCGACTCTGGGCCTGGTGACTGTAGGGACCTTGGGCACCTCTCAGAGCCTCAGTAAAATGGGCAGAAACTGTGCCACACACAATGCGGGTGAGAATCCAATGAATTAATTCACTTAAAGCACTAAGAACATTACACCAAAAAAAGTTCCTGGCATTATCTAGGGGAACCTCCCAAGGCTATCTGTGGTTTCCCCAAGTGGCGGACTTGAGATTCAGTCCACTCCTGGACCCGCGCATGTAGCCATGCCTCCGAGCACGCTGCGCTCTAGTCTGTGCGCAGTGGCAAATGTGGGGCCCCCTGCACCACAGCCCGAGAACCGGTTAATGGAGACAGCGCCCCTGGGCTGTCTTGCAGGAGTCAGCTGTGGAGCTCCTCTTCGCCGCCTTCTTCACCACGGCCAGTGCCAGCACGTCCCTCGTCCTGCTACTCCTGCAGCACCCCGCAGCCATCGCCAAGATCCAGCAGGAGCTGGCGGCACAGGGGCTGGGGCGCGCGTGCGGCTGCGCGCCGGCGGCCTCGGGGGGCGGCGCTGGGCCCCCGCCCGACTGCTGTTGCGAGCCCGACCTCAGCCTGGCGGCGCTGGGCCACCTGCGCTACGTCGGCTGCGTGGTCAAGGAGGTGCTGCGCCTCCTGCCGCCGGTGTCCGGGGGCTACAGGACAGCCCTGCGCACCTTCGAGCTCGACGTAAGTGCGCCGCCCGCCCGCCCCGCCTTGCAGCCGGCCGCTGGGAGGTGGGGTAGGGTTAGGACTGCGTTGTCTCCTTTTCTCTTCTCCCGGCCTCCTGGAAAATGCGCTGAATCCTATCACGTTTCCCGGGAACCACTGTTGAGGACGCAAAGCAAGGTTAGGGACCCCAGGCTACGTGCTAAATTGCTTCAGTCGTGTCCGACTCTTTGCCATCCCATGGACTGTAGCCCTCCAGGGTCCTCTGTTCATGGAATTCTCCAGGCAGGAATAGTGGAGTGGGTTGCATTTCCTCCTCCAGGGGATCTTGCCAACCCAGCGATGGAACCCACGTCTCCAGCATTGGCAGGTGGGTTCTTTACCACTAGCGCCACCTGCGAAGATTTTGACTGTGGTCTGGGTAGGCAACTCAATTAAGGCCAGTTTTAGAATAAAATCATCCTTTTCTCTGTCCAGAACCCCCCTTTCAGCCAGTGAGGTCGGGTAGGGCACAAAGAGCCGCCCACTCTGTCCTGTACCCCATTTCTCTGGCTCTCTCACAATATAAAGGGACCAATCATTGCTACCTGTCCAGGGTTCTGGCTGAGGCCAGGTTCCAGGAAAGCGGGATTATTAAAGTATGGGTAGTGGTCAAGTTGGCATGAGCTGGGCAGGAAAGTTAAGGTTTAGGCTTCATCTCTGCATGACCTTGGGTAATTCCCTGCTCACTCTGGACCTGTTTGCTCTCTGGAAGGAAGCTGCCTTGGTCCCTCCCAGCTTTAACTCGGGGAAGGAGAAGGCTAACGCTGCCATACTGAGGGTGTTTGCCGCTGCACACCCCCACCCCCACCCCCAGCCCCATCCCTGGGCAGCTCCAGGCAGAGGGGCAACTTCTCCCCTCCGCCTTAAACAGTCAGTGCCCCCATTGCATGCCAGAGTTTGAGAGGATGAGATGACTGGATGGAGTCACGGACTCAAAGGACATGAATTTGAGCAAACTCCTGGAGATAGTGAAGGACAGGGAGGTCTAGCATGCTGCAGTCCACAAGGTGCAAAGAGTCGGACACGACTTAGCAACTGAACAAGAGAAAGAAATTCTGCCCTTGAGGCGCTGTTGTGGAGAGAAAGGGGGCCAGAGCCAGCAACTTCATCACAAACTGGTGTGAAGAAGAGAGTGACCTCTAGCCGAATGATACCAAAACATTTTGGGAACTGGCATTTGAACTGGAGCAGTGAAAGGTTAAGATGGGGACCACACATCACCAAGACGGCATGGTCCAGACAAAGGTAGGTGTTTAGTAGTGTCTGGGACGCTGAATTTTGGTGTTCAGACATCACTGAGCAGGCGCTGGGGTGCAAGACTCAGAGAAACCAAGGTAGAAGAGCACTGGACCACCAGAGTGAATGGGGGCAGGGGTCTTAGCCATCCTCCAGGTTCCAGATGGGAAAACTGAGGCCTAGAGAGGAGAGGGCACGCCTTGGTGATTCCAAAATTTTCTGTTTGCCTGTTGAAAGCAAGGCTCTCCTGAAGCCTGTTCTAGCGAGGAAGCCGGATAGTTGGGGCTGGAAGACCTCTCAAAAGTGGAATAGTTGAAATAGTTGAAAAAGAGGTGAGCTAAGGGAACATGAAAGCTGCCTTCATCACTTTAAGCTTCCTCCCAACAATTTAATCCTCACATGCACCTTCTCAGAGTGTGGCTACTGGATCTGAAAGTTATGTACAGCTCATGGCTATTCAGTTGAGTGCAAAGAGCTGAAAAATTGAGATGACCCTAAAGGAGCTGTCGTTTGCATTGCTCTGACGCAGGCAGCTGGTACATGCTGCACTCGAATTTAGGTCTCCTAATGTGAGAAGAAACCAGACAAAACAGTGATCAATAACAGCACACTTACCACTAATACATATGCCAGACCCATTATCTGAATCCTCACAACAAAGCGGGCATTTTTGTTCTCACTTGATCACTTAAGAAATTGAGACTCAGAGATTATGTAGCAGCCACCGTCACACAGCTCACCAGAGAAGGAGCTGAAATAGACGGGAATGCAAATCGGTCTCCTAGCTTCCGGTTAAGACGCACGTCCCTGCCTGTTCGGAAGCCTGTTTGATGAACCGCGGGTGAAGGATCGGTTAGGGCTGGGTTTCCGGGTGCCTGGTGGTCAGGCGGGTCTCCTCACCTCCCCGCAGGGCTACCAGATCCCCAAGGGGTGGAACGTGATGTACAGCATCCGAGACACGCACGAGACGGCCGCAGTGTACCGCAGCCCGCCGGAGGGCTTCGACCCAGAGCGCTTCGGCACTGCGGGCGACGAAGCGCGGGGCGCCGCCGGCCGCTTTCACTACATCCCTTTCGGCGGCGGTGCGCGCAGCTGTCTTGGCCAGGAGCTGGCGCAGACCGTGCTCCAGCTGCTCGCGGTGGAGCTGGTGCGCACGGCGCGCTGGGAACTGGCCACGCCTGCCTTCCCCGCCATGCAGACCGTGCCCATCGTGCACCCGGTGGACGGGCTACGGCTCTTTTTCCACCCTCTTGCGTCTCCGGCGGCGCAGGATGGGCAACGCCTCTGACCTGCTGCGCTGTGGAACCTGGCATGGCCAGCGGCTGCGGCGCGCTTGCGGCGCCGCCCATCTGCCGTTCTCCAGTGCCGATCCGGCGCGCTCTCATTCACCAAAAGGTTACTGAACGCGGCTCTGTGTCCGACTCTGAGGGAGGAGACTCATGAGCCACCGCCACCGCACTTGGGGAACCGTCCTGGCTGATGGGACGGTGCCTCCAGCACTTCGCACCCTTAGGGAGGAAAGGTGGTGGGCCAAGTCTCTTATGCCCTTCCCAGGATTTCAAAGCAGGGATGGTGGGAACATTTCCCCTAGGATTCAAGCTGGGGAGGAGGCATGGGTCGAGGGGAGGTGGGGTGGATTGGGCCGTCGAATGAGGAAGGACCTGCAACTGTCGCGAGGAAGCCGGTTCACCAGGAGCGCATCTCTGGCCTGGCTTTGGGCCATAGGAAGACACTAAGAAGGCGCCCAACGGAAGGCCCTCAGGCAGCTGGCCTCCTTTAGGTGCGCCCTGGCCACTCTGCCTGTCTCGGCAGAAACCCAGAATTGCGGGCGCTTTCAGGGCTCTAAACAGGATCAACAGCACCGGATTCTACTGGCGATTTCTTAAAAGAAAAATTCCTAGTTCAAGAACGCATATAATCTTTCCCTTTATACAGGAGAGAATAGGTACACCAGGAGGATTCTAAGGCTGGATTATTTTCATGGGCGGTTGAGACATAATCAGAGAGGTTTGGCGTATTTGTACCCAAAACAGGAAGGCCGAGAAATCGTTTCCTGGCAGTGGTTGAGTGAGGAGGCTGCAGCTTAGCTGGGCAGCTGCTGCTCGGTGGGAAAGTGGGATGGAGGTGGCAGAGACTCAAGAAAGACCTCCTCCCCAGAAGGGCCTGCCCTTCATATACCCAGAGAGGGGCTAGGAACTGGACAGCCTGGGGCCCAGGCTGCTGGAACCTCGCTTGAGCATAGCCCCAGGGAACTGAGCTACAGATTATCTCCAAGATGATAGCTGACTGCAGGGATGCCCTGGTTTACTGCTTCAGCCTCCTTCATTACAAGGAGAGACTGAGGCCAGAGACTAGACCACTCAGCCAGTGCCCTCCTCCACCCCATCCCTTACCCCCTGCTCCAGGCTCTGGCCTGTGGCTCTTGGCCTTTTATCCTTTCATAGTGATCCCTAGGTTGGCCTAAGAACGCTCTGGACCTTTCCAACACAAAAGTTCCCAACAAGGCTTAAATCTAAACGAAGAGCCTCCTTTTTTCCTAACAGCCCACTGTAACCTGCTGGCCACCTTCGGACAGGCTGGGGGCAGTTGAACATGATGGGTGAGCCCGAGAAGTTGCTGCCAAGTCCTGAGCTGACCTCTTAGTGAACCAGAAGGAACCAGAAAGTGCCCTCCTGACCTTAGGCTTAAGGTGGATCCTGGGGCCAGAAGGGAAGGGGAAGCATCAGGCTTAGGCAGGGCCCATAGCTTAAGAGCAGCACAGCGGGCCCTTCTGAGCTCAACTGACACAGTCATAACCCCCACCTGCAACAATTCATCACCCACTGCTGACCACAGGCCCTGGCACCATGGGATCTGCAGGCAGGCGCCCGGAACCACAGAGCTGGTGAAAGTGGTAGATCTGAGGCCTGCCCTCAGGGTGCTCCTGACACTGCAGAGACATCTCAGCCCAGAAGCTCCACTAGGGTGAGGTGGCGGGAAGATCAGGGCTCAGGGTTGATTCTGATTTGGGGAGAGATAGATGGGGCAGGGCTCTCAGAAGCCTGGACCTCCCAGGTTCCAAGAGACCTGGTTTACGCGCTATGGAGTCTGTACTAAACTATAAGCCTCTAAAAGGGCAGCTTCAGTTTTATTGTGACTTCCCAGTGATACATCGACTCATCATTTCAAGGAAAATCAGAGCTTTTGCTTCTCCTGATTCTCTAAGGAAGGAGCAGATGCGATTCTTACCCTCTTGGACTTGGTATGCTCTCAAAAGAAAGAGACAGTAAATAAACTAACAAATGAGCAAGAATAATTCTGATGATGGTAGAGCTGTTTTGAGAGACAAACAGGCTTGTCATACAGGTGCCTGGCAGCTCTGTTGGGCCGGCTGGGGCCTGGAAAGAGTGGCATTCGTCTTTGAAAGGAACCAGCCAGGGGTGTCTGGGGATAGAAGAGCCCCAGGCAGAGAGTACAGCAGGTTTAGAATCGAAGGGCTGGGAATCAGTGCTCAAGACAAGGGAAGAAAGTGTTGATGGGAGAAAAGTGGGGGGAGGGGTGCTTCAGCTGACCCCAGTCAGGAGCTCACCTCCCCGCCCAGCAAAGAGCTACTCCCCACCCCTGCCAGTCCTTCGCACCAGTCTGTTTTGTAAACATCTTAGAAACATTATTTTGTTTTCCAGCGAACCAAGCCCTCTCCCTACCCACCAGCACCCAAGAAAGCCTGGCAAGTTTTCTAGATCAAAGTTCTTATTGGGTTGGTCATTTACTGACCCTTCCCCTCTTGAAGATGCTCTTTAGTGCTCTTCACTATCCCATTTAATCCTTTCCCCCTGTCGCCCACGCGGGGCTGGATGGCAGATAGAGTAAAAGATTTTTCCCCTTTGTGGCGATTTCCAGCGGGCAGGCCCCGCTCATCTTGTGACCCGGCGCGCGCTGAACTTGGCGAGATGGCCCTGCAGAGTTCACTCAGATGTCACGGTCCGGCCCGCAGGGGTCACAGGCGGGTCAGGCCGGAGGACTGGGACTGGGCCCCAGGTCACGCCCCCGCTGGCCTGCTTTGCTCACCGGCCGGAGGCACGGTCCAGAAAGGGGCGGGCCTGGGGTTTCTGAGAATTACCTCCAGCGCGTCTCGCCCCGGTTCCAGCCGGTGCCCCAAGTGGTCTGTCACTGTTTACAGTTGTCAGTTCATTTGAAGAAACGATTGTGGGACAGACTCCTCTCTGGAGCCTCTGAAACACCAATGTAGGGTTATGGTGAGCCGCCGATTCTCCGAAAGACATCCTGCGGCTAACCAGGCGTGGAAAGTTTCTGCGAGCGTTGAGGTCCCGGCGACTCCGCAGACATTGCCCGACCCGCCGTGCTGGGGGACCACGGCGGGAAGGTCGCGTATTTAACTAAACAGCTTTCAGGATCAAAGTGTTTTCCATCTCCAAGGGACGCTTTCCAAGGCATGAGGCTCGCTCCTGTGAGAGCCGGTCTTCGGTTTTAAACAAACTTATACATTATTGTTTCGTTTTCGGCGCGACTGGTGGGTTCAGCGTTGAAACCCAGGGAGCGAGTGGCACTGACTGGTCCGACGCAGTTCGGACACTGTCCCACTGGCTCGACCGGGTTGGAAAGGGGGAGCGCACGTGCGCTTCCCGCAGTGTCCGAGCTCCAGGCTGTGGCTGCAGGAGCAGCCAATCGTATAGGTGGGCAATGGCCAGAAGACCCACTTCCCAGTGACGATTCTCTCAACATTTCTAATCAGCGGCCGGCAGAGGCCTGGTTTTAGGACCCAGCACTCCCTCTCCGCTGGGTGGATTTCTGCCGGGTGGGAGCTGGAGAGCCCAGGTCACCCTGGTAAGGTAGCCTTGCGTGCCTGGGACTGGGAAGAGTATGTGCAACCATAAGCCCCTTTTGGAAACTCACATCTACCCGGACGTGTAGACTGGTCAGGAAAGATCACCTCCACATCAAGGAGGAGGAAACCGGCTCAAGGATGTGCAGTGACTTGCCCAAGATCATTCAAGTAGAGATGGATCCGGGACTCAGAGCCCAAACTCTGAGCTTTCCATCCATCCTCCTGCATCTCAGTGTCTTTATCCTGCCAGGATTAAGGACCCTCTTCCCTTCTGCCTAGTTGGAGCTGCTAACCCCAGGGCCCTCGGAATCCGACTTTGGCCGGATTGCAGAGCGCTGTTTGCCGCTGAGCCGCAGATGAATTGCCCCTGCGGTCCCAGGCTAGGGAGCCAGAATCAGGGCTTAGACTTGAGCAGGGTTGCACCAGGAGTCCTGAGGATCTGGGGCCTCTCTTGTACCTTTAAGTAGGACCTTCCAAGATTTCATGAGTGTGAGCCTCGAAGGGTTTGGGGAGCTGGGAATTAGTGGTCAGCTGGTCGTGACTCCCCGCAACTCTCACTTGGGTTCTGGCCCTGGACTCTTTTGTGGGGTCTCTGGAAGAGTCAGGAGGCCTGCGTTTTGCTCTGCGTTCTGGACCTCAGTTTCCCCACCTGTGGGACAAGGCAGCTGAAGATTCCTGAACGCACTCTCCTTTACTTCCTCTGCAGGTGGAAGGGGGCCCTGTAAAACAGAAAGCGGGTGCAGGCAGCTCTGGGCTGGGACCACCCGTCGGACCCAGCGGGAGGGATTCCGAAGAGACCGCCAAGGAGCCCGGGGCGTGGAGTTTCCACTCGCCGGAGTCCCTGCCGCCGTCCAGGAGCCCCGCACACTTTGAATGGGGGCAGCAGGCTGCTCCTAGCCGGGCGCCCCAGGAGGCGCGCTCCGAGAGAAGCCGCCACGGCGCCGCCTCTGCCTCGGCGCGGAACAAACGGTTAAAGATTTGGGCAGCGCCTCGCGGGGGGAGGAGCCAGGGGCCCAATCCGCAATTAAAGATGAACTTTGGGTGAACTAATTTGTCTAAGGTAACGTGGGCAGCAACCTGGGCCGCCTATAAAGCGGGCGCGCGGCGGGATTCAGAGCGCTGAGGGTGGCGGCAGGTGGCGCGGGAGGTCGCGGCGCGCCATGGGGCTCCCGGCACTGCTGGCCAGCGCGCTCTGCACCTTCGTGCTACCGCTGCTGCTCTTCCTGGCCGCGATCAAGCTCTGGGACTTGTACTGCGTGAGCAGCCGGGACCGCAGCTCTGCCCTCCCTTTGCCTCCCGGAACGATGGGCTTCCCCTTCTTTGGGGAAACACTGCAGATGGTGCTACAGGTAAAGGAGCTTGGGGCGGGATTGGACGATTCTCCAGAGCCCGACTCGGCTCCAGACTTCCACTGAAGCGCCCCCCGGGAGGGAGGTGACTGGGGCTAGGATCAGGACCGGAGGGAGGCTCAGCGCTCCCCGGCGCCCCCTCACGCCCGCCTCTCTCCTCCGCTTTCCTCTCGCAGCGAAGGAAGTTCCTGCAGATGAAGCGCAGGAAATACGGCTTCATCTACAAGACGCATCTGTTCGGGCGGCCCACGGTGCGGGTGATGGGAGCGGACAACGTGCGGCGCATTTTGCTCGGAGAGCACCGGCTGGTGTCGGTCCACTGGCCCGCGTCAGTGCGCACCATCCTGGGTTCTGGGTGCCTCTCTAACCTGCACGACTCCTCGCACAAGCAACGCAAGAAGGTGAGGGAGGGGTGGCGGCTCCTGGACAGGAAGTGGGACCCGATTCGAGTAAGGGATTCGGGCAGATAGGTGCTGGGCGGGAGCCAGCTGAATAAGGCATCGGCTGGGACCCTCTCAAACCCAGTGTAACTTTCCCAGCCAGGAAGTGCTTTGGGTCTGGTGGGGTTGTAGATGTCTGGAAGGAGACCCTGGAAGGCAAGAGGGGCGGGTGGAGCCCGGCTTTAACACTCTTCCCTCCTCGGAGTTCAGGTGATTATGCAGGCCTTCAGCCGCGAGGCGCTTCAGTGCTACGTGCCAGTGATCGCCGAGGAAGTGGGCAACTACTTGGAGCAGTGGCTGGGCTGTGGCGAGCGCGGCCTCCTGGTCTATCCCCAGGTGAAGCGCCTTATGTTCCGCATCGCCATGCGCATCCTGCTGGGCTGCGAGTCCCGAGTGGCGAGTGGCGGGGAAGACGAGCAGCAGCTGGTAGAGGCCTTCGAGGAAATGACCCGCAATCTCTTCTCGTTGCCCATAGACGTGCCCTTCAGCGGGCTGTACCGGGTAAGGGCGCCTTGTAGGGTTCGGAGCTAGGGCTCCGGGGTCACGGGATCCGGACTTCTGCTCACCGCGGTGCGCTCTCTGCGCTCAGGGCCTGAAGGCGCGCGACCTCATCCACGCGCGCATCGAGGAGAACATTCGCGCCAAGATCCGCAGGCTGCGGGCGGCGGAGGCGGGCGGGGGCTGCAAAGATGCCCTGCAGCTGTTGATTGAGCACTCGTGGGAGAGAGGAGAGAAGCTGGACATGCAGGTGAGCCGCAGCTTCAGGAGCGGCAAGGCGAAGTTTGATCCCCTGGCTTCCCAAAAGCAGGTCCTAGGGTCTCCAAAGTGCACGCAGAGGGACCCGGGTTCCCAAAGTGAGAAGCCCTCCCAGACCCCAGGGACTGGACCCAGAGGTTGAGATACCGGGTCTGCAAAGCTCTGGGGAGAGGCCTTGTCGCCCATCCCTTTCAGGTTTTAAAGGGAAAGTTGGAATTTGCAAGATGTGAGTAATGTTGGGTGACTTTAATACAGCTAATGCTTTAAGAGTTCCAAGGAGAGTGGGAACTTACTGGACTTCCGTGCTCTAGCTGAACTAAAGGGCCTTAGCATTTTGTTTATTTTATTTTATTTTTTTAGCATTTTGTTTAAATGGATTTTCTGTCAGCCGAATTTCAGCCCTTCACATCTTCCCTCCTGAATCCCTCAGTTCTATTCTGAGTGGTTGCTCTGTAAAACTGCACGCAGACTTGTCAAAACGTTAGTCTTAATCCACTTGTAGGCATTAAAGCAATCTTCAACAGAACTCCTCTTTGGAGGTCATGAAACCACGGCCAGTGCAGCTACGTCTCTGATCACTTACTTGGGGCTCTACCCACATGTTCTCCAGAAAGTTCGAGAGGAGCTGAAGAATAAGGTAGGGGATCTGGCGGTGGGGGTGGGGTGTTCGCACGAGTTGGGGAGGGGGTGGTGGTGGCTATTAGCTTAAAAACCCCAGCAGCTCTCTAGCCAAGTTCCCAATAGTTAAGTGTGCTGCCTACCTTGAGTATCTGGGAAGTACAGGGCCAAGGGTGGGTGGGTTGGATGATGGGAAAGAGAATTAGCTGTGTGAATAAGAAGGAGGGAATCTTGGGCTGTGATCCCAGTCCGGCAGGGTTCAACCTTGTGTTTCTTCTCCACTTTTGGTGGATCCTTGGAGATTTTCAGACCTTCTTGGATCTGTGTGTTCAAGGGCATGAATGGGGAACCCCTAGGGGGTTGCGGTGGCAGCCAGCAGCCTTTGTGGGGACTGGGGGAGGGGGAGAAACTTGGCGGTTCTAACTGGTGAGCTGCATTATCTTGGAATTGTAAACAATGGTTTGGGTCCAGGGGTGGAGGCAAATGGTCACTAGCTGCTCCTTGATTCCCCCTCACACTCTGGGATCACGAGGCTCTTTGGGTCCAGCCGCCACTTAAGCCCTGTTTACGTCTGCTGGACTGATTTTATTGGAGCGCAGAATAACCGTTCACTCTGTGTGACTGTTTTGATAGGGTTTACTTTGCAAAGGCAATCAAGACAACAAGTTGGACGTGGAAATTTTGGAACAGCTTAAGTACATTGGGTGTGTTATTAAAGAGACCCTTCGACTGAACCCCCCAGTTCCAGGAGGGTTTCGGGTTGCCCTTAAGACTTTTGAATTAAATGTAAGTTAAAAGTTCTCTCTCACCCGCCCCTACCTTTTGTGTAGTAGTTTTAAATCTCCCTTTGTTTCCTGTGCTTTGACTTAAATTTCTTTTGATAACATTGCCCTGCCCCTGAATGTCTGTTTTTTTCTCTCTCCACCTCTCTTTCTTCCTTTTCTTTCAACTCATAACTCCTCCAAGGATATATGTGTTAGATTTTTTTCCTTCCCTGTTGACAGCTGAATTTGAGTTTGTCAGCCCTTTGGACATCATAATCTTTTGCAGGGATACCAGATTCCCAAAGGCTGGAATGTAATCTACAGTATCTGCGATACTCATGATGTCGCTGATATCTTCACCAACAAGGAGGAATTCAATCCTGACCGCTTTCTGCTGCCTCACCCAGAGGATGCATCCAGGTTCAGCTTCATTCCATTTGGAGGAGGCCTTAGGAGCTGTGTAGGCAAAGAGTTTGCAAAAATTCTTCTCAAAATATTTACAGTGGAGCTGGCCAGGCATTGTGACTGGCAGCTTCTAAATGGACCTCCTACAATGAAAACGAGTCCCACTGTGTATCCTGTGGATGATCTCCCGGCCAGGTTCACCCGTTTCCAGGGGGAAATCTGATGGGCTGGAAAGCCCAGACCTCAGACTTATTTGAAGTGTACAGAGGCATTTTTACCTAGTGTCATGTTGATTTGATTATATTTAATTTCTAAATGTATATTATAATATTTATGTGTCTCTTCTACAGTACTACAGTCTTTAAATATTAAAATAATGAATTTGGATAGTTTCCAAATAAAATAAAATCTGAAGGTGCTCGTCTTGCATTTAATATTCCTGTGAGAAAAAACTCACCGGTGTTATATTCATATATTTAACTAGATTTCTAATGTCTACAGGCATGACTTTGTCATCTGTGCCTATCTATTTTCTGGGAAGAAGAAACCTTACCTGTTTTTTTCTCTTAATAGTTATTAGAAAATGTATATTATATGTGTGTGTGAGTTAGTCCAAAGGTAATTTAGTAAATTTTTCCATGATAGTTTATATTCTGTATTTGGAAAAGCTATCAAAGTTAATTTAAAAAATGAAAAGGGGTTTGCTTTACTTTAGAGAAAGTTAAATTTGAAAAGAGAACACTTTGAGTTGATCCTCTTCTAATACAACACCTTCAACCATAATCAGTACATTTAATACACATAATAAATATATGGTATTACATAGTGCCAGAACTGTTTTCTGAAATTAAAGTTTCAGGTAAGACAAAGTTATTGACTAAGACCCCAAATCACTGGCCTGTTTCCTTTACTCTGAAGTTGCATATGAAAACAGTATTGGAAAAGGCCAATCTTTGGTTTAGATAAGCGAATCCAGGTTTTCTTTATTGAAAATAAGGCAGGAAGAGTAGATTTAGCAAACTGACAGATAAAGTTTTTATCTATGCCAGGCAATAGGGTGTGAGCCTGACATGACTGATAAAATGGCCCAGTCATGACCCTGTGAACCTTGGCTAACCTCCGCGAAAGCGCAATTTTGTCACATTTCTGACCCTGGCATAGCCATGTTCTGAACTGAAGGCCAGACTCTCAATCCAGAAAGGTTAGCCCGGTGACTTGCTTATGCAAGCACATTTTCAGTTTTGAAATGGCACAATCTGCTTACTGAACCTCTGATGGCTTGTAGGTTTTGGACTTTAAAATTTTCATTATAATTTTAGAATCTGGCAACACTGCAGAAAAACTGGGTGGTCTAAATAGGTGTTTGAAAAGAATTCTGACTACAATAAGAGTTACATGTTTTACCTGACTTTAGTTTTTTAGGTGAAACTTGGATTGTAACTTCAGTTGGAATCCTCTGATATTTTAAGGGGTATTTACAGAATAATTTATAATACCTTATAATAACCTTATAATGCCTTTTTGTTTTTTTAATGAGAAATTACAGTTTTGTTGTTTTTTTTTTTCTAGTCAAAGCTTTAGTGTCCCTTGGTGTGCAAAGCTGACCCTTCCCCCCATAACATTCACCCTGGATCATTCCAGTTAGGAACACACTAGCCTGAGGACATTATTTCCGATAATTTACCCAAGGTCATTTTTTAAGTGTTTTAATACTTCTCTTTTTGCCAGAGGACAGTCAGTGTTTCAAAAGACCGTCTTAGGTGACTGCATGACCGTGTGTCTTTATGAGCATAGTGCAGAAAGAAATTTGAGCCATTTTATCATATAATTTAATTTTTAAAAACTGCCTTTATTTTTTATCCTGTGAGCTTGGAGGAAAGTGCTTCTGGCTTGCATTTTCCAGAGCAATTAGTCTAATTATACTCATCGATTACGGAGTAGTACAGAAATTTATCTCGAAAATACGTTAAAAACACAATCTTTGATAATGCGCTTAGTGCTGAGTAAAGGTGGTTTCCATGTGTGTGAGTGTGAGGCAGGATCAATGTTTGTGGGCTGCCGTGTGACTTTAGATGGGCCTGGGTCACGTGATCTGGGCAGGTGTGTTTTACAGCCCAGACTCCTATGGATCAGCGTCCATGTGTCACCCCGTGGAGAAGCGTTTCAGGAGGAGGAGGTCACTGTTGTAGACTTGGCCGAAGTTGGGGAGGCGGGGAGACCACTGTAAGAAAGGACTCTTTGGGGCTCCCAGGGGCCTGGCACAGTGCTGTGCCCTCCTGGGCCTTGGGTGAACCTGCCAACTGGTCCTCTGTTTCCCCTTCCTCATGTACCTCCTGCCCTGGCATCCTCCCATTCCTTCTTCAGTCAGGGGTATGGTGCCACCAAGGACAGATTACTGTCCAGACTGGCATGTAAAGACTTCCAGTTTAGTCCATAAAGCAGGACATCCATCGGGATTGTAGCCTTCACCAGCGTAGCCCCAGAAGGCCCAGAGAGGGACTGTAACTTGCCCAGGGCCACCCAGGAAGTGGCAGAACCAGAAAGGACCTCCTGCTGCCTTTTCCTTCTTTCTTTTTCTCCCAACATCCAATAACACCTGCCTAATTTCTCCTTCTCTTACAGATGGCTAGGTCCAGGAGTGTCCACCTCCTAACTTCCCTTTCTGTCCCCCACCACCACTCTCTGGGACAGTCCAGATCAGGAGACTGCAGGCAACTGGGGAAATGGGAGCAGAGACAGGAAGTGGCTGCTCCTCCCAGAACCCTCATCTTCTTGGAGCTTTCAGGGTGCTTTTTGCATCCTGCCACCCACCAGAGGTCCACAAGGGGGCGGGCTTCTCCCTGCTATTGCCAAGCTCAGCACCCAGTGGTTTCCCCACCAGTGTCCATGAAATCCAGGGTCCACAGACTCTGGCCCAGGGCCTGCTTTTACCCCAGACAGCAAGAGGCCACAATCCCCCGTGGCTTAGCCTCAGTCTCAGGCCTGGTGGCGGCTGTTAGGCCCCTCCGGGAGGGTCACCCTGGCTGGGTTGATCTTTGATCCAGACCATCTTTTAGTTTCAGAAGCAGCCACCATCCGCTGTGAATCTGAGGTCAGCTAGCTCTAGTTTCAAGCCTTGTCCATGTACTGCTTATGTTGCTTTCACCATCCCTGAAAAATGGCTCTGTTTTCTGGGAGTGGGGCCCATGCTTTTCAACATATGGAGGCATACTAGTCCGTGTTCAGATGACCCTCACCAGGCCTAGAAGCCACCTCACAAAAGCACTTGTGAGGAACCAGGCATGTTTAGAGAGAGGTTGTGGGGGCCCCACCTTCCTTCCAATGGTGAAAGGACTGCTATAGTGAATGCAGGTTCGGACCTGCTCTGAAGGACGGAGGAGGGTAAGCAAGAAGAAAGGAAAAGTTAGGACCACGTACGGAAAACCTGAGACAACTAGAGCCTGTATCACTTCAATTGCTCAGATTCTTATTTTACTTTGAAATACAGATGAACTCCAGTCTAGGGAGATGGGACATCCTGACAGCTTTTTTCAGAGGCATTCAGCAGTCCTTGGTGATCATTCCGCCGAAGCTCTGAGTCAAATAAGGTGGGACCTGCGGAGTCTGACGCATGTCCTCAGGGAGACACCGAACCCCTATGCTGATGCTGGAAGACCTCTCTCCTGCCCTGATGACCTGGTGACCTGGTGCTCGTGGCTCCCGAGTCCTGCGTCTGCTCTCACACCCCCATACCTCTCACAGCTGTGCCATGCTGACCATCCCCTTGACCTGGCTTCTGGGGTAACACTCTGAGATGTTCCCCAGTGCTCCCCAGGCTTCACGATGCTGCACGCTGACATTGGACTCTGCCCAACTGTCCTCTCTCTCCATCTCCTGAAAAGTTACTCACAGGTAGGCACTGTGTATCATCACTGGAATCTTGTAATTTCAGCCCATTCTTGTATATCTCCCTGCCCTCCTCTTGAACACTCACACATAAGAGGTGTTCTTTGGGAGAGAACGTTTCTTGGGGCCAATCAACACCATTCACCTTATGTCTCTCCAGCTTCATGGTGCCATGTTTTCCTTTGAAAAGTGAAACTTTCGTCTTTGGAAAGTCTCAGCAGCCGCAAGCTTACACGGCTGTGGTTTAACAGCATGTCACATTCCTGAAACTGATGCTTCATGGGTTTTTGGCCAAACAAGCTTTCCTTCTTTTGAAGTAGAGTCAACTTGAGTTAGAACCCCGGGACAGGATGAAAATTTAGCCCTGGATTACGTGGTGGGTTTTCTGGGTGAGAGTTTTCATGTTGTAGTATTCATAACTGTGCACCACAGCACAGAAGCTGACCCATACCTTAGAGTTTCTCACCACTGCCAAACCCCTCCCTAGACTATCCGGGGGTCAGAAATCTACTCACTCATTTCCGACCATAGAAATCTACTCACTCATACCTGACCATAGATGCTTCAAGAATTTTATCTGGGCAACTCACAGACTCATTTAACTCAAATGCTTTGTGAAAAGAGGACAAGGTGCTTTGCTTACAACAGATATTTGACAAAACCATGTTGATTCATTAAGTACAGTCATACTGTCCAACATAACAGTGATTTATTTAATAATAGAGTAGGGAATTTTGTATTTTGAAATGGAAAGTTCATTTGTCAATTAGTCACAGGTTTTTAGGGCTGGAAGGGAGATTATGGATAGATCATCCAGGTCCCTCAATTTGCAGCTGAGAAATCTAAGGCTCACAGAAATGTAAGGTCACAACAGAGAATTAGGATTGACTGTTCAGTGTCTGGTACATTGTAGCATGGTCCTCAATTGAAAAAAAACTATTGTATTTATATAAGTGTATATGTGTATACACACACACACACACACACACACACACACACACACGCACACTCACACAGGTGTCAGGAATCAAGGGCAGGTGAGCACATTATTTGAGACTAAATTGCTTACAGGTTCTTCCTTCTACTGTGACTCAGATCAGGCTGGGTACAGACTGCTGGCATTTCTTGTGGGTCTGGGGGCTGGCACTGCATATTAGTAGAGCTGGACCCTCAGCATTTTAAGTGCCTTCTTCTGAACAGCTGAAAATGGATTCTGTTATGGGTTAAATTGCATCTCTCTTCCTGGAAGAAAAAAAAAGATGTTACATGTCTAACCCTCAGTACATAGGAATGTGACTTTATTTGGAAATAGGGAAGTAATCAAGTTAAAATGAGGTCTTTGGTGTGGCCCTCATCCAATTTGACTGGAGTCCTTATAAGAAGGGGAAATTGGGACACAGGGAGATGCACACAGAAGGAAGATGAAGTGAAGACATGCGTGGAAACGCCGTGTAGAGGCGGAGGACTGAAGTGACGAATCTGCAACCTAAGGAATGCCGAAGATTCCCGACAAACCTCCAGAAGCTACGGAAAGTCTAGGAAAGATTCGTCTGCAGCTTTCAGAGGCAGCCCACTTCAGACTTCTAAACAAGAAGTGCCTCAATTTTAAAAAAATATTTACTTGTCTGCGCTGGATCTTAGTTGCAGCACACAGGCTCTTCAATCTTTGTTGTGGCATGCAAATTCTTAGTTATGGCATGTGGGATCTAGTTCTCTGACCAGGGAGCAAACCCAGGCCCCCTGCATTGGGAGAGCACAGTCTTAGCCACTGGACCACCAGGAGAGTCCCAAGACAATCAATTTTTGTTGTTCTAAGTCACCAAGTTGCAGTACTTTTTAAAACGGCAGCCCTGGGAAACCAACAGTTTCCAAAGGCAAGAAACCTTATTTGTCAAGACTAGAAACCTTGTCTCTTTTTTGGGAAAAACACTAGCTCTCAAAGTTAGCATGCTTTGTAATCCCCTGGAGGGCTTGTTGAAATACAAATTACTGGGCTTCACTCTGGAGTTTCTAGACTGATGCAAAAATCTGCATTACTAGGTGATGCTCATACTGCTGGTCCCAGGACCACACTCAGAGAACAACTGACAAAAAGTTTTCTGATCTCTAAGTCAAGGACCACAAAATCAGGAGGGCCAGAAGGTAATTTAACAAGTGATATGAATGAGGGAGAAACAGCTGGGGTTGGTGCGTGTGCTGATACAAGACATACTAATCCCCCTTTAGAGTGGCAGGAGCTACTCAGTCTGGCCTATTCTTAATCTGGAGGATGAAAACTCTTCCAATTTTTCAGAAGGTGATGGAAATCCAGATTTGCATGGGAATACTCTGATGACTGAAATGACTTATCACGTATGCATGCACTCTGTTTAGATGTTGGCAACTAATTAGCATTAAAACATTGTGCAGGCAAAATAAAACCTATTTGTGGCCCTGATGGCTGCCAGTTTGCAACATCATAGGTCTTTCTTTTTTTTCTTTTTTTGGGGGGGTCTTTGATCCTTGAAGTTTTCAGAATGCTTGTTTGAGAATGGCTCAACTGTGTGGTTCTGTCACAGTCTCTCATAAGGTTGTGGTTAAGATGTTGGCTGTGGCTGCATCACCTGAAGGCTTGGCTGAAGCAGGAAGATTCACTTCCAAGATGGCTCCCTCACAAGGCATGAGGTCTCCATATCTTGCATTGAGTCTCTCTTAGGACTGCTTGGGTATCCAAGCAGCAGACATCCTTCAGAGCAAGTGGTCAAAACAAGCAGTGAGACAATGCTGAAGTCTCTGTTTTTTCATGACCTGGCCTTGACAGTCACACTTTATTTCCACAATATCTTATTGGTGACACAGTTTAACCCTATCCATTGTAGAAGAGAGCCACATAAGGATGTGAATACAAGGAGGTGAGGACCACTGGGGGCCATCTTGGCTACCCTACTCAATTTTTGAGTGGGTGGGTAGACTCTTTTCCTGATCTTTCTTAGAAGCATTTTCATCTCTTTTTCTGGAAGTCTTCGATTTCTAACATTTTCGTAGTGACCTATCACCTATGGGAACTTAAAACTGCTACCAGAAAAAAACTCTGTTACAGAATTTCTCAGCTGGATGGCGATTGAGGGGTCACGTGTGCCAAGGCTGCAAATTGGAGACTCTTGGGTAGAGCCTTCCGGTGGACTATGGTGGTAGACTCTTGTGTTTGCCAGTGCCTCCAACCGTATCACTGCATTCACTAATATTACTTTCCAGGCCTCTGTCTCTGCTTTAATCCAACTGTCCTGTTTCCTAGATTCAGGATTTTCCATGAAAAAACTCAATAGTCCTGGGAAAAGTCAGATGGTTGATCACCCTAATCAACCACATTATTTGCAAAATGAGCAAAATTCAGCTCAGATAGCAGATATGAACTGATTAGATCCTTACAACTCAAAGTATAGTCTATGGACCAGCAGTATGTGCATCATCTCGTTGCTTGTTATACATACAACAACTCAGACCCGACCCTAGACCTGCTGAGTCAATCTGAAGTTTAACTAGAGTCCCAGGTGATTGTTAGGGGCTTCCCTGGTAGCTCACTTCGTAAAGAATCTGCCTGCAATGCAGGAGACCCCAGTTCGATTCCTGGGTCAGGGAGATTTGCTGGAGAAGGGATAGTCTACCCACTCTAGCATTTTTGGGCTTCCCTGGTGGCTCAGCTGGTAAAGAATCTGCCTGCAATTCAGGAGATCTGGGTTTGATCCCTGGGTTGGGAAGATCCTCTGGAGAAGGGAAAGGCTACCCACTCCAGTATTCTGGCCTGGACAATTCCATGGACTGTATAGTCCATGCGGTCTCAGAGTCGGACACGACTGAGTGACTTTCTTATGCACATGGTGGTCTAGGATTTTCTGAATAGGAGCAAAACCTGAGCTTGGGCTCTCTGAGGATTCAGATTTGCCGTCCATGTGGGTGAACTAAATCTAACAATGACCTACTTGTGCTATGGTAATCTGACCTTGACATGAGCATCTTATTTTTACTTCCTGCCTCCCAGATTCCCCCAAATAAAAGGCAGCTAAAGTTTCATTGTTGGAAGGAACTGAAAGTTCCCAATTCTCACCTGGGTTTGTGTAGTGGTTTTCATAAATCACTTTTCACATTTGAAATTTCCCCCCTCCCCAAACAAAATGCCATTAAAACAGAGTTTAGGGGAGATGTCAGGAAATTTAGGTTATTTCCAGTTTCTGATACTTCAAGCAACTGGCAATCAATAAGTAACCTTGTATATGCAGGCTTATGTACACTCTATTGCTTTATTTCTGTAGGATTGAGTCCTAAAAGTCCTGCTGGATCAATGAGAATATGCTTTTAAAGTTGTAATGAATAGACAAAAAGGTGTGTGTCTAAAAAAATAGTGGTGCATTTATGTCATGGAAAGTTATAGAGCCATAATAAGGTTCATACATGATAGATGTCCACGGACCTTGAGGGATAACTACCAAGTACTGTTAAATAGGAAGGAAAAGTTACAGAGGGACTCAGGCAACTGGCAGGGAAAATTGAGGGGGATATTATACAAAGGGATTGATTACACTTTCTGAGTACATTTATGGATGCTTCTTATGGTTGTAAAGAATATGTGTTGATTTTGTAATTAAGAATTTTAGGAGAGAGGAAAAGTGAAAGTGATGTGGTTGACGTGAACAGATATTCTACAGATCTGCCCTCAGTCTCCCCTGCCCATTCCCAAGCTCCCCCAGCTCTTTGCTTTCAGAGGTTGCATCCCAGGTGGGAGCATCTGATTGGCTGAGCCCAGGTCACGTGCCCACGCTATTGCTGCTAATTGTGAAGGGAGGGGTGGTTTGACCTCATTTGATCCAGCCTGGCGTGCTGCAGTCCATAGGGTCGCAAAGAGTTGGACACGACTGAGCGACTGAACTGAACTGATCCAGCTATCTTCCCTGCCCAGCTATCCAGGTATTGCCCGCAAACAGGAGGTGTGTAGTGATACAGCCTGACCCCCTAAGCAGAAACTGAAGTGGAAAGCCTTAGAGCTTTAACCTTTTGAAAATCTCGCTGTGATTGGGGAATCAGTTTTGAGTTAATTAACCATATTTTCAGAGAATGCAAGTAAAAATAACTGACAGGCTTCATTGAGCATTTGCTGTTTGTGCTAAGTATTTCACATTATCTCACATTCTCACAACATTTCCATGATGCAGGTGCAATTTTTAATACCCCCTTTTACAAATGGAGCCACTGAGGCACAGAATGGTTATGTAACTTGCCCGGAGTCACACAGCTAGTAAGTAGTAGAGACAGGATTGGAACCCAGGCTGTCTGAGGATAAGGTTCTGATCTTTACGTTATACTGCCTCTAGGTTTACAGTTGGAATGGACACTGATTTTTAGATGGACTAATAGCGGTTCCTATTGTCACTGAATGCTTAGTGTATGCTGGATACTGTCCTGTTATACATGAATTAATTTAATCCTCACAACAATCCAAAGGAGAAAACTGAAAGTCAGAGATGTTAGCAGCTCAAACGGGGCCCCTTAGCTTTTTTTTTTAAGTGGCACAGTCAGGGGTCCAACCCAGAGGGTCTGTCCCCAGAGCTCAAGCGCTGAGCTCCACCCTCCAGAGCCATCTGTTCTTTACTTCTCAACACGTCAACCCACCTTTTCTTCTCTGTTGATCTGAAAGCAGTTCTCTTGAGAGATATTGAAGTTTGGGCAATTATGGATAATTCAATAGGAGCTTTGGATTTTATTTCAGTTTTCCCATTTCATTTTGATACTGAGAATCTGACCCTAAGCTGATGTCAGTGAAAATAAATTAAATCTGATCACTTTCATTTGTGAGGATTTGTTGGGAAGAAATATAAAAAGACAAAGGAGGTGTGTGTGAATGTGTATGATTGTGCAGTTCTAAAATTTCATCATTAAAGAGATGAGAAAAAATAAAAGAGATCAATAGCATTTTTTTTTGTTAAATTGTTACACATATTAAGATATGGCTTTTTGTGGGGAATTTATTCAAAAGAGAATTTTATTGCTAGAGGGAATGTGCTTTTCTAAGTGAAAATATAGTTTATCCTCAATTTGAATTGCAAATCCTTTCAAAAGCAGAGTGGAAAGGAAGAATAGTGCCTAACAGGAATGAATTCTTTCTACTTTGTTTTATAAAAACTTCCTGAGACAAGCTTTACAAAATCAAAATTATTTTTAAAAATTCAGGTATTTTTTAAATACCTGATCTGAAAATTTTAGGTAAATAATCAAAATAACCGGATTATTTTATACAACATTAACTTGGTTTAAGATGGGAAAGAAATGACACTCAGCACCCTTGCAGCTGGTGACTGGAAGCAGAAAATTGCAGGATGTCTTTGGCAAACTGTGGCTCTCGAAATCCTATTTGCCCCTAGAGGATAAACCACATCATAGAGAAGAGGGGGAAAGGAGAGATACATTAACATTTGTTTGGCACTTACTGAGCATGGTGCTAGGTACCAAAGTTTACATATGTTACCAGAGTTCATCCTCACCACAGCTCTTTGCAGCGAGGTCATTATACCCATTTTGTAGAGAGAATAATTAAAGCTCAAGGAAGTAAACTGACTTTTCCCAAGTTCCCCCGCTGGTAATCAGTTGTGAGTTTATCGGAGAAGTTCAGAGGAGAGCAAGCAAGGGCACAGTTAGGTGTGTTAAGGGGGAGACAGAAGCCAGAGACAAGTAGGCAGTGGGGGCTCTGTGATGCTCTAGATCAGGGAATGAGGAACCAGAGAGCCCAAGCTTGAGAGCCAAAGTGACTTGGCCCAGCTGAGGTCCCTGAGAGGGTTGGAGGCCCTGAAAGGGTTGAGAGGAGCAGAAGCTGGTTTGGGGAAGAAATAGGTGAGTCTGTGGACTGGAGACCCACAAAACACCAGGTGGATGGGTCCCAAGCAGGCCTGCTGCTCAGGAGAGCTTGGCTTGTGGACACAGGTTTGGAGGGAGAGAATGACGTCAGTGGGCATGGTGTGTAGAAAGGGGGATGGGAGGGAAGCCAGGGAGCCAGGATCTTGGAAGCCAAGGGAGGATGGAGAGAGGCTTTTGTGGTTCTGTTTTTTTCAGGTCTCTTCAGGAGGTGATAGCAAAGGGCACAGAGCAAGATGTAAGCCTAAGAGAGAGAGAAAACTGTAAAGAGAGCATGAAACATTTTTTAAAAAGACATAAAAATTGGATTTTGAGGAGCCAAGCTTTCACTATTAAATAGGACAAAGATCTGCTTTGTCATCCCTCTATTCCACCTTTGGCTCTTTTCTGTCCGTGGAATTTTCCAGACAAGAATACTGGAACAGGTTGCCCTTTCCTATTCCAGGGAATCTTCCTGATCCAGGGATCAAACCCATGCCTCTCGAGTCTCCTGCATTGGAGACGGATTCTTTTCCACTAGAGCTACCTGGGAAGCCTCCCTGTCTTCCATCTTAATGAATGTTAAGGTCTTCGTACATGAGTGAAAACACAATGGAATGAAAATGGCATTTTGTGAGCTTTAGGGGAGGCTCTGGGTCAACTGAGATGATGGAAGAGGAGGGGGGAGCTTCTATATACATCTGGGGTGATTAAAGCCTCGTTCGAGGAAGGGTGTAGGGCCATCCAGTCCCCAGTGCTCCATGGCCTCCCTCCAAACCCCACCCTGCCTGTGTGCACCTTCCACATGTCCCAGCAGGAAATCCTGGGAAACGTGTCAGGAGGGCCCAGTCCTCCTTGGCCAGCCAGTCCTGGGCTGTGCCTCCTGTATTCAAGGCTGCT